>NW_027118483.1:0-325060 GCF_036417845.1 Apteryx mantelli | reverse complement strand
GCACACCTCAAAAGACACGTCCTTCCGGGATCGCTGCACAGCCCAGCCAGAAAAGAGGAACAGAAACAAACAGAACGAGAAGGCTGCAGAGGGGGACGGAGGGCCGGAAAGGAGCCTGCTGTCCAGCGATGGTATCTTACCGCTCCTTGCGCGTTAGCAGCCCCTTTCAGATGCTTAAGCCCAAATTCTCTCAGCCCTTAACAGCTTCAGTACCCGCGGCACCTAGTTTTTCCACGCTCTCCAGTCTTCCTCGCTCTTTCCCGTCTCGGGCGAAAAGCCTCCCAGACCCCGTCTGCACTTACGCGCTTCCTTAAAACAGGATCGCCGAAATCAACCGAACGGGCTGAGCTGCTCCTCTTCCGCTCGCCGGCCCTCGGAACGTCAGCCTGCAAACGAATCGGACCACCGAGGTCACCGGCAGAGTCTCCTTTCGGAGCTCGGCCCCCCCCCCCAAGCTTTAACGACGGTTTCCCAAGCGGGGCAAACGCAGGGCCTCCCTTCGGCCCCGGAACGGTTTTTATCGCGGGCTCCCAAGTCGCCGTTACGACACTAAGCGGCAAAGCAAGGCAAAGACAGCTGGGGTCGCAGCTTACCCACCTAGGCACGAAAATTCTTCTTTGAGGCCTCCCTCGCTGCTTTTGCCAGGTAAACACACCAAAACAAAGCTCCCGACAGGCAGCTGAGGCTTCACATGGACCTCGGGGCCCCGCTAGCAACGGCGACGCCGGAGCCGCCGGGCTACCAGGCGCTATTCCCCCCCCCCCTCCCCTCCCCTGCCCTGCCGGCCCGCGAACCGCGGCTTATTACTCACGAGTCCGGGAAGGACGCCGCCGACCTTCCCGCGGCCGAAGGCTCCTCGTCAGGAGCGGGCAGAGAACCTTTCCGCCGGCATTCGGAGTCTCCCGGCCGCTCTCGACACCCGATAACTTGCCGAGAAAGGGCTGAGGGCGGGAGCCTGCAGTTCTTCACGGCAGCACACAGTCGTTCCCCGATGTGCCGAACGCCTAGCATTAACACAATTTAGAAATACAAAAATACCACCGCTACAGGGCGCAAAGCCAAGCTGAAATTTCGGCAGCCAAAGCAAACCTCTTCGCGCCCGACAGAACGAGCCACGTGCATCGGCGCCTACAGCTCCTCAAGGCTAGCGAGGCCTCGTGGGCGACGTTCCTCTGGCAGGCTGCGCAGCTGAACTCCCCCGTGTCGCCTAAGAGTCCGTGACGTGACGTATTCAAAGCTCAGCAGAAATTAACAATCCAAAGTTGTTTCTAAGCACAAAAGCGGATCTACTACACGAGAAGGAAGGAGTCCTAATTCCGCAAGGCTTTACCTTTTCTTCGAGCTGCCGTCTTTCTGCTGCCCCAAATACCATTGCCAGGCAATTAACCTGGGGTCGCGCTAAATGAGCCTTCCTCTTCGTTTTACAATTCGCACGCTTGCCTCTCCCTCTCTCTCTGGCCACCTGACCGCCGTTCCCCGAAGACGGGAATTTGCCGTCTTGGAGCTCTTAAAGCACGACGCTTCACAGATGCAGAGAGTCACGCGCACGGAAACGGATGGACGCAGCGTCCTTTCCGTAACGCGTACGCACCTTCCGTTAGATGTCGCTCATCTGTTATTCCGATCGCTATTACCGGCGAACCTTCCTCACCGGGAGGAACGGGCTTTCCCTTTCGGGGCGACGGAGACGGCTCTCGCTCGGTTCCCTTTAATTTTATTACTTCGGCTCGCTTACGTTTTTCTGTCTCTTCAGCTTCAGCCGTGGCAACGAATCTAAAAATTAAATATCCTATCTTTCCTTTTCTACGTACGCGTGTACGATAACAAAACAAAATACAAACGACCGAAGCAAAACTAAGGCAGCTACGGTTAACAAGAGGCGCAGGGCAGCAACGGGTCGCTTAGTCCTCAGCGCTGCCTCCGGGAGGGAGGCCGAAAGAACGAACGTTCCGCATCAAGAGTTACCTTGGTTACCCGGGCCAGAACGCCTCCTACTGTCGCAGCTTCTGGGGAGATCGAGGGTCCGCTGCTGCATTTTTGCTTCCTCCTTTCAGCCCGCCCCTTCGGGAGTAAGCGCAAAAAACCGCTCGCTCATCCGGCTTTGCTCTTTGTCAGCATTTGCTATTGTCGGTTCCGCCTCTGTAACAAAGACAGAAAATTGCATTTCGCTTCCAACAAAACACTTCGATTTACACGCGTTCTTTTTCTCTTTCCCGTGGTTTTTTTTTTTTTCTTTCCCCCCTTTCTTTCTTTTTCCTTCTTTCCCTCAAAGGAAAGGTCTTAATACACCGCTTTGCATCGTACGTTACGGGGTAAGCCGTTTGGAAACGCTACAGGGCCGACGCCGCGCCGCAACCCTGCTCCGGGGCCCGCCTGCCCCCCCGCTCCGCTCCGCCGCGCCGCCTCCGCAGGGGCGAGCGCGTGCCCCGGCCCGCGCTGCCAACGAACTGGCGCCCTAAACGCCGCGCACGCAAAACGCAAAGTCACACCCGCGCTCCCGGCGCGGCGCCGGGTCCCAGCCCGCCCCCCCACTCGCCCCGCACCGCCGCCTCCACGCAGCGACGGCCGCAGCGGGCAGGATGCAGCCCGACGCCCCCCGAACCTATGCGTTCGCCTCACCCGGGGGCCCCACATCCTTCACTCCACGCCACCTCCGCACTCACCCGCCGCCGCCGCCGAGCGAAAACGCCCTCCCTGCTCGCCGCCATCTTGCTTCCCCGCCGCCGCGCATGCGCCGCTCGCCAACGGACTGCGGCGGCAGTGACGCTTGAGCACCGCGCACGTGCCGGCTCGGACAGCGCGGGGGGGGGGGAGCGAGGGGAGCGGGAGGGGCGGGGGGGAGCGAGGGGAGCGGGAGGGGAGCAGAGGGAGCCCGAGGGGCGGGGGGGAGCGAGGGGAGCCCGAGGGGCGGGGCGGAGTGCAAGGGGAGCGCGAGAGGCGGGGGGGGAGCGTGAGGGGAGCAGGGGGGCCCGAGGAGCGGGGGGGAGCACGAGGGGAGCCCGAGAAGCGGGGGGGGAGCGCGGGGGCGGGGGGGAGCGCGAGGGGACCAGGGGGAGCGCGAGGGGCGGGGCGGAGCGCGAGGGGAGCAAGGGGAGCCCGAGAGGAGCCTGAGAAGCAGGGGGGAGCCCGAGAAGCGGGGGGGAGCGCGAGGGGAGCAGGGGGAGTGCGAGGGGCGGGGCAGAGCGCGAGGGGAGCAAGGGGAGCCCGAGGAGCGGGGGGGAGCGTGAGAAGAGCCTGAGAAGCAGGGGGGAGCCCGAGAAGCGGGGGGGAGCGCGAGGGGAGCCCGAGAAGCGGGGGGGAGCGCGAGGGGAGCAGGGGGAGCCCGAGGGGCGGGGCGGAGCGCGAGGGGAGCAGGGGGAGCGCGAGGGGAGCAGGGGGAGCGCGAGGGGAGCAGGGGGAGCGCGAGGGGAGCCCGAGAAGCGGGGGGGAGCGCGAGGGGAGCAGGGGGAGCCCGAGGAGCGGGGGGGGAGCGCGAGGGGCGGGTGGAGCGGGGAATCCCGAGGGGCGGGGGGGAGCCGGGGAGCCCGAGGGGCGGGGGGGAGCACGAAGGGAGGCGAGACCCGCAATGGCATGCTCGCGCCGCGGCGCTGCAGCCGGGCGGCTCACGCGTGCGAACCGCAGCCCGCCGTGGCAGCCCGGGACTCCCAGCGAGCGCCCCGAGGCTGCCCGAGCCCGTGGCCGCTCCAAGAGCACCGGGAAGGGGCGACGAGCACGCTCCATTCGCTTACCCGTTACCGAAACGGCGGAGAGCAGCAGCAAACATGGCGACCGGCACTGAGCATGTGCGCGCCGGCTGTCTGCGCATGCGCGCCCCCCCCACCGGGTGCAGTACCGCTTTTTGGACACAGGGTGGCAGCAGTGAGCACGGCGGAACGCTGTGCGCGTGCGCGCCCCCCCCACCGGGTGCAGTACCGCTTTTTGGACACAGGGTGGCAGCAGTGAGCACGGCGGAACCCAGTGCGCACACGAGCCCCCCCACAGGGTGCAGTACCGATTTTTGGACACAGGGTGGCAGCAGTGAGCACGGCGGAACCCAGTGCGCATGCGCGCCCCCCTTTATCGTGCCGTACCGCTTTTTGGACGCCCCGAGGGCAGCAGGGCGCGCGGCCGGCCGCCGTGCGCCTGCGCGCCCCCCTTTCCGTGCCGTACTGCTTTTTTGACGCCCCGAGGGCAGCAGGGCGCGCGGCCGCCCCCGGCACGCGCACACCGCTGCAGAGCCCCCCCGCCCGCCCTTTGCAGACATTTCACCACCCTCGCCTCGGCTCATCTGCCCTTATTTACAGCGCCTGCTGCGAGGCGCAGCGTCGCCGCGTGTCGTGCTCGAGCCGCTGCTCCTAGAGGCTTCAGTAACAGCGCTTTCCTTTGAACATCGTTGCAAAATACTCCACAGACAAAAAAGAGTCAGAGGCTGCACTTAAAAAAACAAAACAAAAACAAAAAAACCACCCACCTACTTAACGGGACAATTTGCAAGCGTTCCAAGAAGCAGCCGTTCTTCTTTAGAACTTTCGACCTCTCGCCTTTACTGATCGTTAAACAAAATAAACAGCCCAAAGCAAGCCGCGCTATTTGCTTGACAGACTGCTCGGTTTTTATTATTAAACGGTACGAGATGCTGGCACGCGGCATGTCTTCTTCGGATTCTTGGGCCGACGTTCCTTCGGCCGCACGCACGCGGTCAAATGCGTCTTTTTCACGTCCCGCCGTCAGGGCCTCCCCAGCAATTCCCGCAGCGACTGCCCCCTCGGGACAAACAGCTCGAGGACACGCACGGTCTTGCTAAAAGAACGGGGGGGGGGGGGGGGAACAAACGCGTGCGCTGAGCGCGGCACTCGCAGACCCGATCTTCGGGTCCAAAAGAAAACTCTCTAAAGCGGACCAGGCGGGCCAAAGAGGTCCCTTCTTTGCGCCACGCTTCTTTCCTCGCACAGACGTCGGCCGCCTCTGCCCGCTCTCACGGTATCCCCTACCGGCAAGGACACGGCGAAACGTTTCGGAAACGACGGCGTTTCCCAGAAGCGTTTCCGCCGCCTTGGGAAAACGGCCGAAGGAGAGGCTCACGCGGGGCGCGTAGCTAGAAAGAACGCTCCGCACAAAGGCCTAAAATGACCAGCCCGGAGCAGGGATCCCGGGCTCTCCGGGAGCGCAGGAGTTCTCACGTCCTTACTGAGCAGAGACCGCTGCCCGTGAAACACGAGACGCCGCAGCGACGCCGATCGTTGGAGGGAAGCCTGCAATAAGAGCGAAAGAAAAGCAGACGTTGAGGACAAAGACCAAGTTACGAGCCCCTCGCGATTCAGACACGCTTCTAGATTTACCGCCTATTTCAAGGCGCGCCTTCGGCAATTCCGTCCAATTGATTTTCCCCGAAGCCCGAGACGCGGACGAAACGCCTCTCAAAGGAAGGTACGGCATAACCGCTCTGGCCTATAAACTACCGGTTTCGACGCAGGAAAAGCACAGGGAAAGCACTAGCGTTCCCCCCAAGAAACCACGTCCAAGCGGACCGATGAAGTAGGCCCCAAGTCTGAAAGCGGACCTAAAGGAGCCCGTTTGGCGGTCGCGAGCTGGAATACACCGTTCTCCTTCTCACTAACAACCTCCCGGAGAGACCGGCAGCTGTACAGCGCCTTCTACGCTACACGGAGGAGTCGGATAGCGGGCAGATGCCGCGTCCCGAATGCGCAACTAGAGATTGGAACGCACGGACGTAAACAAACGCCCATGACGTAGCGGAGGTCTAGCGTATTCACGTTTACCGTGCGTCAGTTCTCCTCTGCGGACAGGCCGTTCCATCTTCTTTACTCGTTAGCTGACAGACGCCCTAGGAGAAAGCAAAGAAAGGAAGAAATTCAAAAGGAAATGAAACAGATCGGAGGGAGCCTCAAAGGCTTTGATCCATCCCCCCAGGCAGCCGAACCACCTTCGCAAAGGCACACCTCAAAAGACACGTCCTTCCGGGATCGCTGCACAGCCCAGCCAGAAAAGAGGAACAGAAACAAACAGAACGAGAAGGCTGCAGAGGGGGACGGAGGGCCGGAAAGGAGCCTGCTGTCCAGCGATGGTATCTTACCGCTCCTTGCGCGTTAGCAGCCCCTTTCAGATGCTTAAGCCCAAATTCTCTCAGCCCTTAACAGCTTCAGTACCCGCGGCACCTAGTTTTTCCACGCTCTCCAGTCTTCCTCGCTCTTTCCCGTCTCGGGCGAAAAGCCTCCCAGACCCCGTCTGCACTTACGCGCTTCCTTAAAACAGGATCGCCGAAATCAACCGAACGGGCTGAGCTGCTCCTCTTCCGCTCGCCGGCCCTCGGAACGTCAGCCTGCAAACGAATCGGACCACCGAGGTCACCGGCAGAGTCTCCTTTCGGAGCTCGGCCCCCCCCCCCAAGCTTTAACGACGGTTTCCCAAGCGGGGCAAACGCAGGGCCTCCCTTCGGCCCCGGAACGGTTTTTATCGCGGGCTCCCAAGTCGCCGTTACGACACTAAGCGGCAAAGCAAGGCAAAGACAGCTGGGGTCGCAGCTTACCCACCTAGGCACGAAAATTCTTCTTTGAGGCCTCCCTCGCTGCTTTTGCCAGGTAAACACACCAAAACAAAGCTCCCGACAGGCAGCTGAGGCTTCACATGGACCTCGGGGCCCCGCTAGCAACGGCGACGCCGGAGCCGCCGGGCTACCAGGCGCTATTCCCCCCCCCCCTCCCCTCCCCTGCCCTGCCGGCCCGCGAACCGCGGCTTATTACTCACGAGTCCGGGAAGGACGCCGCCGACCTTCCCGCGGCCGAAGGCTCCTCGTCAGGAGCGGGCAGAGAACCTTTCCGCCGGCATTCGGAGTCTCCCGGCCGCTCTCGACACCCGATAACTTGCCGAGAAAGGGCTGAGGGCGGGAGCCTGCAGTTCTTCACGGCAGCACACAGTCGTTCCCCGATGTGCCGAACGCCTAGCATTAACACAATTTAGAAATACAAAAATACCACCGCTACAGGGCGCAAAGCCAAGCTGAAATTTCGGCAGCCAAAGCAAACCTCTGTGCGCCCGACAGAACGAGCCACGTGCATCGGCGCCTACAGCTCCTCAAGGCTAGCGAGGCCTCGTGGGCGACGTTCCTCTGGCAGGCTGCGCAGCTGAACTCCCCCGTGTCGCCTAAGAGTCCGTGACGTGACGTATTCAAAGCTCAGCAGAAATTAACAATCCAAAGTTGTTTCTAAGCACAAAAGCGGATCTACTACACGAGAAGGAAGGAGTCCTAATTCCGCAAGGCTTTACCTTTTCTTCGAGCTGCCGTCTTCCTGCTGCCCCAAAGACCATTGCCAGGCAATTAACCTGGGGTCGCGCTAAATGAGCCTTCCTCTTCGTTTTACAATTCGCACGCTTGCCTCTCCCTCTCTCTCTGGCCACCTGACCGCCGTTCCCCGAAGACGGGAATTTGCCGTCTTGGAGCTCTTAAAGCACGACGCTTCACAGATGCAGAGAGTCACGCGCACGGAAACGGATGGACGCAGCGTCCTTTCCGTAACGCGTACGCACCTTCCGTTAGATGTCGCTCATCTGTTATTCCGATCGCTATTACCGGCGAACCTTCCTCACCGGGAGGAACGGGCTTTCCCTTTCGGGGCGACGGAGACGGCTCTCGCTCGGTTCCCTTTAATTTTATTACTTCGGCTCGCTTACGTTTTTCTGTCTCTTCAGCTTCAGCCGTGGCAACGAATCTAAAAATTAAATATCCTATCTTTCCTTTTCTACGTACGCGTGTACGATAACAAAACAAAATACAAACGACCGAAGCAAAACTAAGGCAGCTACGGTTAACAAGAGGCGCAGGGCAGCAACGGGTCGCTTAGTCCTCAGCGCTGCCTCCGGGAGGGAGGCCGAAAGAACGAACGTTCCGCATCAAGAGTTACCTTGGTTACCCGGGCCAGAACGCCTCCTACTGTCGCAGCTTCTGGGGAGATCGAGGGTCCGCTGCTGCATTTTTGCTTCCTCCTTTCAGCCCGCCCCTTCGGGAGTAAACGCAAAAAACCGCTCGCTCGTCCGGCTTTGCTCTTTGTCAGCATTTGCTATTGTCGGTTCCGCCTCTGTAACAAAGACAGAAAATTGCATTTCGCTTCCAACAAAACACTTCGATTTACACGCGTTCTTTTTCTCTTTCCCGTGGTTTTTTTTTTTTTCTTTCCCCCCTTTCTTTCTTTTTCCTTCTTTCCCTCAAAGGAAAGGTCTTAATACACCGCTTTGCATCGTACGTTACGGGGTAAGCCGTTTGGAAACGCTACAGGGCCGACGCCGCGCCGCAACCCTGCTCCGGGGCCCGCCTGCCCCCCCGCTCCGCTCCGCCGCGCCGCCTCCGCAGGGGCGAGCGCGTGCCCCGGCCCGCGCTGCCAACGAACTGGCGCCCTAAACGCCGCGCACGCAAAACGCAAAGTCACACCCGCGCTCCCGGCGCGGCGCCGGGTCCCAGCCCGCCCCCCCACTCGCCCCGCACCGCCGCCTCCACGCAGCGACGGCCGCAGCGGGCAGGATGCAGCCCGACGCCCCCCGAACCTATGCGTTCGCCTCACCCGGGGGCCCCACATCCTTCACTCCACGCCACCTCCGCACTCACCCGCCGCCGCCGCCGAGCGAAAACGCCCTCCCTGCTCGCCGCCATCTTGCTTCCCCGCCGCCGCGCATGCGCCGCTCGCCAACGGACTGCGGCGGCAGTGACGCTTGAGCACCGCGCACGTGCCGGCTCGGACAGCGCGGGGGGGGGGAGCGAGGGGAGCGGGAGGGGCGGGGGGGAGCGAGGGGAGCGGGAGGGGAGCAGAGGGAGCCCGAGGGGCGGGGGGGAGCGAGGGGAGCCCGAGGGGCGGGGCGGAGTGCGAGGGGAGCGCGAGAGGCGGGGGGGGAGCGTGAGGGGAGCAGGGGGGCCCGAGGAGCGGGGGGGAGCACGAGGGGAGCCCGAGAAGCGGGGGGGGAGCGCGGGGGCGGGGGGGAGCGCGAGGGGACCAGGGGGAGCGCGAGGGGCGGGGCGGAGCGCGAGGGGAGCAAGGGGAGCCCGAGAGGAGCCTGAGAAGCAGGGGGGAGCCCGAGAAGCGGGGGGGAGCGCGAGGGGAGCAGGGGGAGTGCGAGGGGCGGGGCAGAGCGCGAGGGGAGCAAGGGGAGCCCGAGGAGCGGGGGGGAGCGTGAGAAGAGCCTGAGAAGCAGGGGGGAGCCCGAGAAGCGGGGGGGAGCGCGAGGGGAGCCCGAGAAGCGGGGGGGGAGCGCGAGGGGAGCAGGGGGAGCCCGAGGGGCGGGGCGGAGCGCGAGGGGAGCAGGGGGAGCGCGAGGGGAGCAGGGGGAGCGCGAGGGGAGCAGGGGGAGCGCGAGGGGAGCCCGAGAGGCGGGGGGGAGCGCGAGGGGCGGGGCGGAGCGCGAGGGGAGCAGGGGGAGCCCGAGGAGCGGGGGGGGAGCGCGAGGGGAGCCCGAGAAGCAGGGGGGAGCGCGGGGGTGGGGGGGAGCGCGAGGGGAGCCCGAGAAGCGGGGGGGAGCGCGAGGGGCGGGTGGAGCGGGGAATCCCGAGGGGCGGGGGGGAGCCGGGGAGCCCGAGGGGCGGGGGGGAGCACGAAGGGAGGCGAGACCCGCAATGGCATGCTCGCGCCGCGGCGCTGCAGCCGGGCGGCTCACGCGTGCGAACCGCAGCCCGCCGCGGCAGCCCGGGACTCCCAGCGAGCGCCCCGAGGCTGCCCGAGCCCGTGGCCGCTCCAAGAGCACCGGGAAGGGGCGACGAGCACGCTCCATTCGCTTACCCGTTACCGAAACGGCGGAGAGCAGCAGCAAACATGGCGACCGGCACTGAGCATGTGCGCGCCGGCTGTCTGCGCATGCGCGCCCCCCCCACCGGGTGCAGTACCGCTTTTTGGACACAGGGTGGCAGCAGTGAGCGCGGCGGAACGCTGTGCGCGTGCGCGCCCCCCCCACCGGGTGCAGTACCGCTTTTTGGACACAGGGTGGCAGCAGTGAGAACGGCGGAACCCAGTGCGCACACGAGCCCCCCCACAGGGTGCAGTACCGATTTTTGGACACAGGGTGGCAGCAGTGAGCACGGAGGAACCCAGTGCGCACGCGCGCCCCCCCCACCGGGTGCAGTACCGCTTTTTGGACACAGGGTGGCAGCAGTGAGCGCGGCGGAACGCTGTGCGCACGCGCGCCCCCCCCACAGGGTGCAGTACCGATTTTTGGACACAGGGTGGCAGCAGTGAGCACGGCGGAACCCAGTGCGCATGCGCGCCCCCCTTTATCGTGCCGTACCGCTTTTTGGACGCCCCGAGGGCAGCAGGGCGCGCGGCCGGCCGCCGTGCGCCTGCGCGCCCCCCTTTCCGTGCCGTACTGCTTTTTTGACGCCCCGAGGGCAGCAGGGCGCGCGGCCGCCCCCGGCACGCGCACACCGCTGCAGAGCCCCCCCGCCCGCCCTTTGCAGACATTTCACCACCCTCGCCTCGGCTCATCTGCCCTTATTTACAGCGCCTGCTGCGAGGCGCAGCGTCGCCGCGTCGTGCTCGAGCCGCTGCTCCTAGAGGCTTCAGTAACAGCGCTTTCCTTTGAACATCGTTGCAAAATACTCCACAGACAAAAAAGAGTCAGAGGCTGCACTTAAAAAAACAAAACGAAAACAAAAAAACCACCCACCTACTTAACGGGACAATTTGCAAGCGTTCCAAGAAGCAGCCGTTCTTCTTTAGAACTTTCGACCTCTCGCCTTTACTGATCGTTAAACAAAATAAACAGCCCAAAGCAAGCCGCGCTATTTGCTTGACAGACTGCTCGGTTTTTATTATTAAACGGTACGAGATGCTGGCACGCGGCATGTCTTCTTCGGATTCTTGGGCTGACGTTCCTTCGGCCGCACGCACGCGGTCAAAGGCGTCTTTTTCACGTCCCGCCGTCAGGGCCTCCCCAGCAATTCCCGCAGCGACTCCCCCCTCGGGACAAACAGCTCGAGGACACGCACGGTCTTGCTAAAAGAACGGGGGGGGGGGGGGGGAACAAACGCGTGCGCTGAGCGCGGCACTCGCAGACCCGATCTTCGGGTCCAAAAGAAAACTCTCTAAAGCGGACCAGGCGGGCCAAAGAGGTCCCTTCTTTGCGCCACGCTTCTTTCCTCGCACAGACGTCGGCCGCCTCTGCCCGCTCTCACGGTATCCCCTACCGGCAAGGACACGGCGAAACGTTTCGGAAACGACGGCGTTTCCCAGAAGCGTTTCCGCCGCCTTGGGAAAACGGCCGAAAGAGAGGCTCACGCGGGGCGCGTAGCTAGAAAGAACGCTCCGCACAAAGGCCTAAAATGACCAGCCCGGAGCAGGGATCCCGGGCTCTCCGGGAGCGCAGGAGTTCTCACGTCCTTACTGAGCAGAGACCGCTGCCCGTGAAACACGAGACGCCGCAGCGACGCCGATCGTTGGAGGGAAGCCTGCAATAAGAGCGAAAGAAAAGCAGACGTTGAGGACAAAGACCAAGTTACGAGCCCCTCGCGATTCAGACACGCTTCTAGATTTACCGCCTATTTCAAGGCGCGCCTTCGGCAATTCCGTCCAATTGATTTTCCCCGAAGCCCGAGACGCGGACGAAACGCCTCTCAAAGGAAGGTACGGCATAACCGCTCTGGCCTATAAACTACCGGTTTCGACGCAGGAAAAGCACAGGGAAAGCACTAGCGTTCCCCCCAAGAAACCACGTCCAAGCGGACCGATGAAGTAGGCCCCAAGTCTGAAAGCGGACCTAAAGGAGCCCGTTTGGCGGTCGCGAGCTGGAATACACCGTTCTCCTTCTCACTAACAACCTCCCGTAGAGACCGGCAGCTGTACAGCGCCTTCTACGCTACACGGAGGAGTCGGATAGCGGGCAGATGCCGCGTCCCGAATGCGCAACTAGAGATTGGAACGCACGGACGTAAACAAACGCCCGTGACGTAGCGGAGGTCTAGCGTATTCACGTTTACCGTGCGTCAGTTCTCCTCTGCGGACAGGCCGTTCCATCTTCTTTACTCGTTAGCTGACAGACGCCCTAGGAGAAAGCAAAGAAAGGAAGAAATTCAAAAGGAAATGAAACAGATCGGAGGGAGCCTCAAAGGCTTTGATCCATCCCCCCAGGCAGCCGAACCACCTTCGCAAAGGCACACCTCAAAAGACACGTCCTTCCGGGATCGCTGCACAGCCCAGCCAGAAAAGAGGAACAGAAACAAACAGAACGAGAAGGCTGCAGAGGGGGACGGAGGGCCGGAAAGGAGCCTGCTGTCCAGCGATGGTATCTTACCGCTCCTTGCGCGTTAGCAGCCCCTTTCAGATGCTTAAGCCCAAATTCTCTCAGCCCTTAACAGCTTCAGTACCCGCGGCACCTAGTTTTTCCACGCTCTCCAGTCTTCCTCGCTCTTTCCCGTCTCGGGCGAAAAGCCTCCCAGACCCCGTCTGCACTTACGCGCTTCCTTAAAACAGGATCGCCGAAATCAACCGAACGGGCTGAGCTGCTCCTCTTCCGCTCGCCGGCCCTCGGAACGTCAGCCTGCAAACGAATCGGACCACCGAGGTCACCGGCAGAGTCTCCTTTCGGAGCTCGGCCCCCCCCCCCAAGCTTTAACGACGGTTTCCCAAGCGGGGCAAACGCAGGGCCTCCCTTCGGCCCCGGAACGGTTTTTATCGCGGGCTCCCAAGTCGCCGTTACGACACTAAGCGGCAAAGCAAGGCAAAGACAGCTGGGGTCGCAGCTTACCCACCTAGGCACGAAAATTCTTCTTTGAGGCCTCCCTCGCTGCTTTTGCCAGGTAAACACACCAAAACAAAGCTCCCGACAGGCAGCTGAGGCTTCACATGGACCTCGGGGCCCCGCTAGCAACGGCGACGCCGGAGCCGCCGGGCTACCAGGCGCTATTCCCCCCCCCCCCTCCCCTCCCCTGCCCTGCCGGCCCGCGAACCGCGGCTTATTACTCACGAGTCCGGGAAGGACGCCGCCGACCTTCCCGCGGCCGAAGGCTCCTCGTCAGGAGCGGGCAGAGAACCTTTCCGCCGGCATTCGGAGTCTCCCGGCCGCTCTCGACACCCGATAACTTGCCGAGAAAGGGCTGAGGGCGGGAGCCTGCAGTTCTTCACGGCAGCACACAGTCGTTCCCCGATGTGCCGAACGCCTAGCATTAACACAATTTAGAAATACAAAAATACCACCGCTACAGGGCGCAAAGCCAAGCTGAAATTTCGGCAGCCAAAGCAAACCTCTGCGCGCCCGACAGAACGAGCCACGTGCATCGGCGCCTACAGCTCCTCAAGGCTAGCGAGGCCTCGTGGGCGACGTTCCTCTGGCAGGCTGCGCAGCTGAACTCCCCCGTGTCGCCTAAGAGTCCGTGACGTGACGTATTCAAAGCTCAGCAGAAATTAACAATCCAAAGTTGTTTCTAAGCACAAAAGCGGATCTACTACACGAGAAGGAAGGAGTCCTAATTCCGCAAGGCTTTACCTTTTCTTCGAGCTGCCGTCTTCCTGCTGCCCCAAAGACCATTGCCAGGCAATTAACCTGGGGTCGCGCTAAATGAGCCTTCCTCTTCGTTTTACAATTCGCACGCTTGCCTCTCCCTCTCTCTCTGGCCACCTGACCGCCGTTCCCCGAAGACGGGAATTTGCCGTCTTGGAGCTCTTAAAGCACGACGCTTCACAGATGCAGAGAGTCACGCGCACGGAAACGGATGGACGCAGCGTCCTTTCCGTAACGCGTACGCACCTTCCGTTAGATGTCGCTCATCTGTTATTCCGATCGCTATTACCGGCGAACCTTCCTCACCGGGAGGAACGGGCTTTCCCTTTCGGGGCGACGGAGACGGCTCTCGCTCGGTTCCCTTTAATTTTATTACTTCGGCTCGCTTACGTTTTTCTGTCTCTTCAGCTTCAGCCGTGGCAACGAATCTAAAAATTAAATATCCTATCTTTCCTTTTCTACGTACGCGTGTACGATAACAAAACAAAATACAAACGACCGAAGCAAAACTAAGGCAGCTACGGTTAACAAGAGGCGCAGGGCAGCAACGGGTCGCTTAGTCCTCAGCGCTGCCTCCGGGAGGGAGGCCGAAAGAACGAACGTTCCGCATCAAGAGTTACCTTGGTTACCCGGGCCAGAACGCCTCCTACTGTCGCAGCTTCTGGGGAGATCGAGGGTCCGCTGCTGCATTTTTGCTTCCTCCTTTCAGCCCGCCCCTTCGGGAGTAAACGCAAAAAACCGCTCGCTCGTCCGGCTTTGCTCTTTGTCAGCATTTGCTATTGTCGGTTCCGCCTCTGTAACAAAGACAGAAAATTGCATTTCGCTTCCAACAAAACACTTCGATTTACACGCGTTCTTTTTCTCTTTCCCGTGGTTTTTTTTTTTTTCTTTCCCCCCTTTCTTTCTTTTTCCTTCTTTCCCTCAAAGGAAAGGTCTTAATACACCGCTTTGCATCGTACGTTACGGGGTAAGCCGTTTGGAAACGCTACAGGGCCGACGCCGCGCCGCAACCCTGCTCCGGGGCCCGCCTGCCCCCCCGCTCCGCTCCGCCGCGCCGCCTCCGCAGGGGCGAGCGCGTGCCCCGGCCCGCGCTGCCAACGAACTGGCGCCCTAAACGCCGCGCACGCAAAACGCAAAGTCACACCCGCGCTCCCGGCGCGGCGCCGGGTCCCAGCCCGCCCCCCCACTCGCCCCGCACCGCCGCCTCCACGCAGCGACGGCCGCAGCGGGCAGGATGCAGCCCGACGCCCCCCGAACCTATGCGTTCGCCTCACCCGGGGGCCCCACATCCTTCACTCCACGCCACCTCCGCACTCACCCGCCGCCGCCGCCGAGCGAAAACGCCCTCCCTGCTCGCCGCCATCTTGCTTCCCCGCCGCCGCGCATGCGCCGCTCGCCAACGGACTGCGGCGGCAGTGACGCTTGAGCACCGCGCACGTGCCGGCTCGGACAGCGCGGGGGGGGGGGAGCGAGGGGAGCGGGAGGGGCGGGGGGGAGCGAGGGGAGCGGGAGGGGAGCAGAGGGAGCCCGAGGGGCGGGGGGGAGCGAGGGGAGCCCGAGGGGCGGGGCGGAGTGCGAGGGGAGCGCGAGAGGCGGGGGGGGAGCGTGAGGGGAGCAGGGGGGCCCGAGGAGCGGGGGGGAGCACGAGGGGAGCCCGAGAAGCGGGGGGGGAGCGCGGGGGCGGGGGGGAGCGCGAGGGGACCAGGGGGAGCGCGAGGGGCGGGGCGGAGCGCGAGGGGAGCAAGGGGAGCCCGAGAGGAGCCTGAGAAGCAGGGGGGAGCCCGAGAAGCGGGGGGGAGCGCGAGGGGAGCAGGGGGAGTGCGAGGGGCGGGGCAGAGCGCGAGGGGAGCAAGGGGAGCCCGAGGAGCGGGGGGGAGCGTGAGAAGAGCCTGAGAAGCAGGGGGGAGCCCGAGAAGCGGGGGGGAGCGCGAGGGGAGCCCGAGAAGCGGGGGGGAGCGCGAGGGGAGCAGGGGGAGCCCGAGGGGCGGGGCGGAGCGCGAGGGGAGCAGGGGGAGCGCGAGGGGAGCAGGGGGAGCGCGAGGGGAGCAGGGGGAGCGCGAGGGGAGCCCGAGAGGCGGGGGGGAGCGCGAGGGGCGGGGCGGAGCGCGAGGGGAGCAGGGGGAGCCCGAGGAGCGGGGGGGGAGCGCGAGGGGAGCCCGAGAAGCAGGGGGGAGCGCGGGGGTGGGGGGGAGCGCGAGGGGAGCCCGAGAAGCGGGGGGGAGCGCGAGGGGCGGGTGGAGCGGGGAATCCCGAGGGGCGGGGGGGAGCCGGGGAGCCCGAGGGGCGGGGGGGAGCACGAAGGGAGGCGAGACCCGCAATGGCATGCTCGCGCCGCGGCGCTGCAGCCGGGCGGCTCACGCGTGCGAACCGCAGCCCGCCGCGGCAGCCCGGGACTCCCAGCGAGCGCCCCGAGGCTGCCCGAGCCCGTGGCCGCTCCAAGAGCACCGGGAAGGGGCGACGAGCACGCTCCATTCGCTTACCCGTTACCGAAACGGCGGAGAGCAGCAGCAAACATGGCGACCGGCACTGAGCATGTGCGCGCCGGCTGTCTGCGCATGCGCGCCCCCCCCACCGGGTGCAGTACCGCTTTTTGGACACAGGGTGGCAGCAGTGAGCGCGGCGGAACGCTGTGCGCGTGCGCGCCCCCCCCACCGGGTGCAGTACCGCTTTTTGGACACAGGGTGGCAGCAGTGAGAACGGCGGAACCCAGTGCGCACACGAGCCCCCCCACAGGGTGCAGTACCGATTTTTGGACACAGGGTGGCAGCAGTGAGCACGGAGGAACCCAGTGCGCACGCGCGCCCCCCCCACCGGGTGCAGTACCGATTTTTGGACACAGGGTGGCAGCAGTGAGCGCGGCGGAACGCTGTGCGCACGCGCGCCCCCCCCACAGGGTGCAGTACCGATTTTTGGACACAGGGTGGCAGCAGTGAGCACGGCGGAACCCAGTGCGCATGCGCGCCCCCCTTTATCGTGCCGTACCGCTTTTTGGACGCCCCGAGGGCAGCAGGGCGCGCGGCCGGCCGCCGTGCGCCTGCGCGCCCCCCTTTCCGTGCCGTACTGCTTTTTTGACGCCCCGAGGGCAGCAGGGCGCGCGGCCGCCCCCGGCACGCGCACACCGCTGCAGAGCCCCCCCGCCCGCCCTTTGCAGACATTTCACCACCCTCGCCTCGGCTCATCTGCCCTTATTTACAGCGCCTGCTGCGAGGCGCAGCGTCGCCGCGTGTCGTGCTCGAGCCGCTGCTCCTAGAGGCTTCAGTAACAGCGCTTTCCTTTGAACATCGTTGCAAAATACTCCACAGACAAAAAAGAGTCAGAGGCTGCACTTAAAAAAACAAAACAAAAACAAAAAAACCACCCACCTACTTAACGGGACAATTTGCAAGCGTTCCAAGAAGCAGCCGTTCTTCTTTAGAACTTTCGACCTCTCGCCTTTACTGATCGTTAAACAAAATAAACAGCCCAAAGCAAGCCGCGCTATTTGCTTGACAGACTGCTCGGTTTTTATTATTAAACGGTACGAGATGCTGGCACGCGGCATGTCTTCTTCGGATTCTTGGGCTGACGTTCCTTCGGCCGCACGCACGCGGTCAAAGGCGTCTTTTTCACGTCCCGCCGTCAGGGCCTCCCCAGCAATTCCCGCAGCGACTCCCCCCTCGGGACAAACAGCTCGAGGACACGCACGGTCTTGCTAAAAGAACGGGGGGGGGGGGGGGGGGGGAACAAACGCGTGCGCTGAGCGCGGCACTCGCAGACCCGATCTTCGGGTCCAAAAGAAAACTCTCTAAAGCGGACCAGGCGGGCCAAAGAGGTCCCTTCTTTGCGCCACGCTTCTTTCCTCGCACAGACGTCGGCCGCCTCTGCCCGCTCTCACGGTATCCCCTACCGGCAAGGACACGGCGAAACGTTTCGGAAACGACGGCGTTTCCCAGAAGCGTTTCCGCCGCCTTGGGAAAACGGCCGAAAGAGAGGCTCACGCGGGGCGCGTAGCTAGAAAGAACGCTCCGCACAAAGGCCTAAAATGACCAGCCCGGAGCAGGGATCCCGGGCTCTCCGGGAGCGCAGGAGTTCTCACGTCCTTACTGAGCAGAGACCGCTGCCCGTGAAACACGAGACGCCGCAGCGACGCCGATCGTTGGAGGGAAGCCTGCAATAAGAGCGAAAGAAAAGCAGACGTTGAGGACAAAGACCAAGTTACGAGCCCCTCGCGATTCAGACACGCTTCTAGATTTACCGCCTATTTCAAGGCGCGCCTTCGGCAATTCCGTCCAATTGATTTTCCCCGAAGCCCGAGACGCGGACGAAACGCCTCTCAAAGGAAGGTACGGCATAACCGCTCTGGCCTATAAACTACCGGTTTCGACGCAGGAAAAGCACAGGGAAAGCACTAGCGTTCCCCCCAAGAAACCACGTCCAAGCGGACCGATGAAGTAGGCCCCAAGTCTGAAAGCGGACCTAAAGGAGCCCGTTTGGCGGTCGCGAGCTGGAATACACCGTTCTCCTTCTCACTAACAACCTCCCGTAGAGACCGGCAGCTGTACAGCGCCTTCTACGCTACACGGAGGAGTCGGATAGCGGGCAGATGCCGCGTCCCGAATGCGCAACTAGAGATTGGAACGCACGGACGTAAACAAACGCCCGTGACGTAGCGGAGGTCTAGCGTATTCACGTTTACCGTGCGTCAGTTCTCCTCTGCGGACAGGCCGTTCCATCTTCTTTACTCGTTAGCTGACAGACGCCCTAGGAGAAAGCAAAGAAAGGAAGAAATTCAAAAGGAAATGAAACAGATCGGAGGGAGCCTCAAAGGCTTTGATCCATCCCCCCAGGCAGCCGAACCACCTTCGCAAAGGCACACCTCAAAAGACACGTCCTTCCGGGATCGCTGCACAGCCCAGCCAGAAAAGAGGAACAGAAACAAACAGAACGAGAAGGCTGCAGAGGGGGACGGAGGGCCGGAAAGGAGCCTGCTGTCCAGCGATGGTATCTTACCGCTCCTTGCGCGTTAGCAGCCCCTTTCAGATGCTTAAGCCCAAATTCTCTCAGCCCTTAACAGCTTCAGTACCCGCGGCACCTAGTTTTTCCACGCTCTCCAGTCTTCCTCGCTCTTTCCCGTCTCGGGCGAAAAGCCTCCCAGACCCCGTCTGCACTTACGCGCTTCCTTAAAACAGGATCGCCGAAATCAACCGAACGGGCTGAGCTGCTCCTCTTCCGCTCGCCGGCCCTCGGAACGTCAGCCTGCAAACGAATCGGACCACCAAGGTCACCGGCAGAGTCTCCTTTCGGAGCTCGGCCCCCCCCAAGCTTTAACGACGGTTTCCCAAGCGGGGCAAACGCAGGGCCTCCCTTCGGCCCCGGAACGGTTTTTATCGCGGGCTCCCAAGTCGCCGTTACGACACTAAGCGGCAAAGCAAGGCAAAGACAGCTGGGGTCGCAGCTTACCCACCTAGGCACGAAAATTCTTCTTTGAGGCCTCCCTCGCTGCTTTTGCCAGGTAAACACACCAAAACAAAGCTCCCGACAGGCAGCTGAGGCTTCACATGGACCTCGGGGCCCCGCTAGCAACAGCGACGCCGGAGCCGCCGGGCTACCAGGCGCTATTCCCCCCCCCTCCCCTCCCCTCCCCTCCCCTCCCCTGCCCTGCCGGCCCGCGAACCGCGGCTTATTACTCACGAGTCCGGGAAGGACGCCGCCGACCTTCCCGCGGCCGAAGGCTCCTCGTCAGGAGCGGGCAGAGAACCTTTCCGCCGGCATTCGGAGTCTCCCGGCCGCTCTCGACACCCGATAACTTGCCGAGAAAGGGCTGAGGGCGGGAGCCTGCAGTTCTTCACGGCAGCACACAGTCGTTCCCCGATGTGCCGAACGCCTAGCATTAACACAATTTAGAAATACAAAAATACCACCGCTACAGGGCGCAAAGCCAAGCTGAAATTTCGGCAGCCAAAGCAAACCTCTTCGCGCCCGACAGAACGAGCCACGTGCATCGGCGCCTACAGCTCCTCAAGGCTAGCGAGGCCTCGTGGGCGACGTTCCTCTGGCAGGCTGCGCAGCTGAACTCCCCCGTGTCGCCTAAGAGTCCGTGACGTGACGTATTCAAAGCTCAGCAGAAATTAACAATCCAAAGTTGTTTCTAAGCACAAAAGCGGATCTACTACACGAGAAGGAAGGAGTCCTAATTCCGCAAGGCTTTACCTTTTCTTCGAGCTGCCGTCTTCCTGCTGCCCCAAAGACCATTGCCAGGCAATTAACCTGGGGTCGCGCTAAATGAGCCTTCCTCTTCGTTTTACAATTCGCACGCTTGCCTCTCCCTCTCTCTCTGGCCACCTGACCGCCGTTCCCCGAAGACGGGAATTTGCCGTCTTGGAGCTCTTAAAGCACGACGCTTCACAGATGCAGAGAGTCACGCGCACGGAAACGGATGGACGCAGCGTCCTTTCCGTAACGCGTACGCACCTTCCGTTAGATGTCGCTCATCTGTTATTCCGATCGCTATTACCGGCGAACCTTCCTCACCGGGAGGAACGGGCTTTCCCTTTCGGGGCGACGGAGACGGCTCTCGCTCGGTTCCCTTTAATTTTATTACTTCGGCTCGCTTACGTTTTTCTGTCTCTTCAGCTTCAGCCGTGGCAACGAATCTAAAAATTAAATATCCTATCTTTCCTTTTCTACGTACGCGTGTACGATAACAAAACAAAATACAAACGACCGAAGCAAAACTAAGGCAGCTACGGTTAACAAGAGGCGCAGGGCAGCAACGGGTCGCTTAGTCCTCAGCGCTGCCTCCGGGAGGGAGGCCGAAAGAACGAACGTTCCGCATCAAGAGTTACCTTGGTTACCCGGGCCAGAACGCCTCCTACTGTCGCAGCTTCTGGGGAGATCGAGGGTCCGCTGCTGCATTTTTGCTTCCTCCTTTCAGCCCGCCCCTTCGGGAGTAAGCGCAAAAAACCGCTCGCTCGTCCGGCTTTGCTCTTTGTCAGCATTTGCTATTGTCGGTTCCGCCTCTGTAACAAAGACAGAAAATTGCATTTCGCTTCCAACAAAACACTTCGATTTACACGCGTTCTTTTTCTCTTTCCCGTGGTTTTTTTTTTTTTCTTTCCCCCCTTTCTTTCTTTTTCCTTCTTTCCCTCAAAGGAAAGGTCTTAATACACCGCTTTGCATCGTACGTTACGGGGTAAGCCGTTTGGAAACACTACAGGGCCGACGCCGCGCCGCAACCCTGCTCCGGGGCCCGCCTGCCCCCCCGCTCCGCTCCGCCGCGCCGCCTCCGCAGGGGCGAGCGCGTGCCCCGGCCCGCGCTGCCAACGAACTGGCGCCCTAAACGCCGCGCACGCAAAACGCAAAGTCACACCCGCGCTCCCGGCGCGGCGCCGGGTCCCAGCCCGCTCCCCCACTCGCCCCGCACCGCCGCCTCCACGCAGCGACGGCCGCAGCGGGCAGGATGCAGCCCGACGCCCCCCGAACCTATGCGTTCGCCTCACCCGGGGGCCCCACATCCTTCACTCCACGCCACCTCCGCACTCACCCGCCGCCGCCGCCGAGCGAAAACGCCCTCCCTGCTCGCCGCCATCTTGCTTCCCCGCCGCCGCGCATGCGCCGCTCGCCAACGGACTGCGGCGGCAGTGACGCTTGAGCACCGCGCACGTGCCGGCTCGGACAGCGCGGGGGGGGGGGAGCGAGGGGAGCGGGAGGGGCGGGGGGGAGCGAGGGGAGCGGGAGGGGAGCAGAGGGAGCCCGAGGGGCGGGGGGGAGCGAGGGGAGCCCGAGGGGCGGGGCGGAGTGCGAGGGGAGCGCGAGAGGCGGGGGGGGAGCGTGAGGGGAGCAGGGGGGCCCGAGGAGCGGGGGGGAGCACGAGGGGAGCCCGAGAAGCGGGGGGGGAGCGCGGGGGCGGGGGGGAGCGCGAGGGGACCAGGGGGAGCGCGAGGGGCGGGGCGGAGCGCGAGGGGAGCAAGGGGAGCCCGAGAGGAGCCTGAGAAGCAGGGGGGAGCCCGAGAAGCGGGGGGGAGCGCGAGGGGAGCAGGGGGAGTGCGAGGGGCGGGGCAGAGCGCGAGGGGAGCAAGGGGAGCCCGAGGAGCGGGGGGGAGCGTGAGAAGAGCCTGAGAAGCAGGGGGGAGCCCGAGAAGCGGGGGGGAGCGCGAGGGGAGCCCGAGAAGCGGGGGGGAGCGCGAGGGGAGCAGAGGGAGCCCGAGGGGCGGGGCGGAGCGCGAGGGGAGCAGGGGGAGCGCGAGGGGAGCAGGGGGAGCGCGAGGGGAGCAGGGGGAGCGCGAGGGGAGCCCGAGAGGCGGGGGGGAGCGCGAGGGGCGGGGCGGAGCGCGAGGGGAGCAGGGGGAGCCCGAGGAGCGGGGGGGGAGCGCGAGGGGAGCCCGAGAAGCAGGGGGGAGCGCGGGGGTGGGGGGGAGCGCGAGGGGAGCCCGAGAAGCGGGGGGGAGCGCGAGGGGCGGGTGGAGCGGGGAATCCCGAGGGGCGGGGGGGAGCCGGGGAGCCCGAGGGGCGGGGGGGAGCACGAAGGGAGGCGAGACCCGCAATGGCATGCTCGCGCCGCGGCGCTGCAGCCGGGCGGCTCACGCGTGCGAACCGCAGCCCGCCGCGGCAGCCCGGGACTCCCAGCGAGCGCCCCGAGGCTGCCCGAGCCCGTGGCCGCTCCAAGAGCACCGGGAAGGGGCGACGAGCACGCTCCATTCGCTTACCCGTTACCGAAACGGCGGAGAGCAGCAGCAAACATGGCGACCGGCACTGAGCATGTGCGCGCCGGCTGTCTGCGCATGCGCGCCCCCCCCACCGGGTGCAGTACCGCTTTTTGGACACAGGGTGGCAGCAGTGAGCGCGGCGGAACGCTGTGCGCACGCGCGCCCCCCCCACAGGGTGCAGTACCGATTTTTGGACACAGGGTGGCAGCAGTGAGCACGGCGGAACCCAGTGCGCATGCGCGCCCCCCTTTATCGTGCCGTACCGCTTTTTGGACGCCCCGAGGGCAGCAGGGCGCGCGGCCGGCCGCCGTGCGCCTGCGCGCCCCCCTTTCCGTGCCGTACTGCTTTTTTGACGCCCCGAGGGCAGCAGGGCGCGCGGCCGCCCCCGGCACGCGCACACCGCTGCAGAGCCCCCCCGCCCGCCCTTTGCAGACATTTCACCACCCTCGCCTCGGCTCATCTGCCCTTATTTACAGCGCCTGCTGCGAGGCGCAGCGTCGCCGCGTGTCGTGCTCGAGCCGCTGCTCCTAGAGGCTTCAGTAACAGCGCTTTCCTTTGAACATCGTTGCAAAATACTCCACAGACAAAAAAGAGTCAGAGGCTGCACTTAAAAAAACAAAACAAAAACAAAAAAACCACCCACCTACTTAACGGGACAATTTGCAAGCGTTCCAAGAAGCAGCCGTTCTTCTTTAGAACTTTCGACCTCTCGCCTTTACTGATCGTTAAACAAAATAAACAGCCCAAAGCAAGCCGCGCTATTTGCTTGACAGACTGCTCGGTTTTTATTATTAAACGGTACGAGATGCTGGCACGCGGCATGTCTTCTTCGGATTCTTGGGCTGACGTTCCTTCGGCCGCACGCACGCGGTCAAAGGCGTCTTTTTCACGTCCCGCCGTCAGGGCCTCCCCAGCAATTCCCGCAGCGACTCCCCCCTCGGGACAAACAGCTCGAGGACACGCACGGTCTTGCTAAAAGAACGGGGGGGGGGGGGGGGGGGGAAACAAACGCGTGCGCTGAGCGCGGCACTCGCAGACCCGATCTTCGGGTCCAAAAGAAAACTCTCTAAAGCGGACCAGGCGGGCCAAAGAGGTCCCTTCTTTGCGCCACGCTTCTTTCCTCGCACAGACGTCGGCCGCCTCTGCCCGCTCTCACGGTATCCCCTACCGGCAAGGACACGGCGAAACGTTTCGGAAACGACGGCGTTTCCCAGAAGCGTTTCCGCCGCCTTGGGAAAACGGCCGAAGGAGAGGCTCACGCGGGGCGCGTAGCTAGAAAGAACGCTCCGCACAAAGGCCTAAAATGACCAGCCCGGAGCAGGGATCCCGGGCTCTCCGGGAGCGCAGGAGTTCTCACGTCCTTACTGAGCAGAGACCGCTGCCCGTGAAACACGAGACGCCGCAGCGACGCCGATCGTTGGAGGGAAGCCTGCAATAAGAGCGAAAGAAAAGCAGACGTTGAGGACAAAGACCAAGTTACGAGCCCCTCGCGATTCAGACACGCTTCTAGATTTACCGCCTATTTCAAGGCGCGCCTTCGGCAATTCCGTCCAATTGATTTTCCCCGAAGCCCGAGACGCGGACGAAACGCCTCTCAAAGGAAGGTACGGCATAACCGCTCTGGCCTATAAACTACCGGTTTCGACGCAGGAAAAGCACAGGGAAAGCACTAGCGTTCCCCCCAAGAAACCACGTCCAAGCGGACCGATGAAGTAGGCCCCAAGTCTGAAAGCGGACCTAAAGGAGCCCGTTTGGCGGTCGCGAGCTGGAATACACCGTTCTCCTTCTCACTAACAACCTCCCGGAGAGACCGGCAGCTGTACAGCGCCTTCTACGCTACACGGAGGAGTCGGATAGCGGGCAGATGCCGCGTCCCGAATGCGCAACTAGAGATTGGAACGCACGGACGTAAACAAACGCCCGTGACGTAGCGGAGGTCTAGCGTATTCACGTTTACCGTGCGTCAGTTCTCCTCTGCGGACAGGCCGTTCCATCTTCTTTACTCGTTAGCTGACAGACGCCCTAGGAGAAAGCAAAGAAAGGAAGAAATTCAAAAGGAAATGAAACAGATCGGAGGGAGCCTCAAAGGCTTTGATCCATCCCCCCAGGCAGCCGAACCACCTTCGCAAAGGCACACCTCAAAAGACACGTCCTTCCGGGATCGCTGCACAGCCCAGCCAGAAAAGAGGAACAGAAACAAACAGAACGAGAAGGCTGCAGAGGGGGACGGAGGGCCGGAAAGGAGCCTGCTGTCCAGCGATGGTATCTTACCGCTCCTTGCGCGTTAGCAGCCCCTTTCAGATGCTTAAGCCCAAATTCTCTCAGCCCTTAACAGCTTCAGTACCCGCGGCACCTAGTTTTTCCACGCTCTCCAGTCTTCCTCGCTCTTTCCCGTCTCGGGCGAAAAGCCTCCCAGACCCCGTCTGCACTTACGCGCTTCCTTAAAACAGGATCGCCGAAATCAACCGAACGGGCTGAGCTGCTCCTCTTCCGCTCGCCGGCCCTCGGAACGTCAGCCTGCAAACGAATCGGACCACCGAGGTCACCGGCAGAGTCTCCTTTCGGAGCTCGGCCCCCCCCCCCAAGCTTTAACGACGGTTTCCCAAGCGGGGCAAACGCAGGGCCTCCCTTCGGCCCCGGAACGGTTTTTATCGCGGGCTCCCAAGTCGCCGTTACGACACTAAGCGGCAAAGCAAGGCAAAGACAGCTGGGGTCGCAGCTTACCCACCTAGGCACGAAAATTCTTCTTTGAGGCCTCCCTCGCTGCTTTTGCCAGGTAAACACACCAAAACAAAGCTCCCGACAGGCAGCTGAGGCTTCACATGGACCTCGGGGCCCCGCTAGCAACGGCGACGCCGGAGCCGCCGGGCTACCAGGCGCTATTCCCCCCCCCCCTCCCCTCCCCTGCCCTGCCGGCCCGCGAACCGCGGCTTATTACTCACGAGTCCGGGAAGGACGCCGCCGACCTTCCCGCGGCCGAAGGCTCCTCGTCAGGAGCGGGCAGAGAACCTTTCCGCCGGCATTCGGAGTCTCCCGGCCGCTCTCGACACCCGATAACTTGCCGAGAAAGGGCTGAGGGCGGGAGCCTGCAGTTCTTCACGGCAGCACACAGTCGTTCCCCGATGTGCCGAACGCCTAGCATTAACACAATTTAGAAATACAAAAATACCACCGCTACAGGGCGCAAAGCCAAGCTGAAATTTCGGCAGCCAAAGCAAACCTCTGCGCGCCCGACAGAACGAGCCACGTGCATCGGCGCCTACAGCTCCTCAAGGCTAGCGAGGCCTCGTGGGCGACGTTCCTCTGGCAGGCTGCGCAGCTGAACTCCCCCGTGTCGCCTAAGAGTCCGTGACGTGACGTATTCAAAGCTCAGCAGAAATTAACAATCCAAAGTTGTTTCTAAGCACAAAAGCGGATCTACTACACGAGAAGGAAGGAGTCCTAATTCCGCAAGGCTTTACCTTTTCTTCGAGCTGCCGTCTTCCTGCTGCCCCAAAGACCATTGCCAGGCAATTAACCTGGGGTCGCGCTAAATGAGCCTTCCTCTTCGTTTTACAATTCGCACGCTTGCCTCTCCCTCTCTCTCTGGCCACCTGACCGCCGTTCCCCGAAGACGGGAATTTGCCGTCTTGGAGCTCTTAAAGCACGACGCTTCACAGATGCAGAGAGTCACGCGCACGGAAACGGATGGACGCAGCGTCCTTTCCGTAACGCGTACGCACCTTCCGTTAGATGTCGCTCATCTGTTATTCCGATCGCTATTACCGGCGAACCTTCCTCACCGGGAGGAACGGGCTTTCCCTTTCGGGGCGACGGAGACGGCTCTCGCTCGGTTCCCTTTAATTTTATTACTTCGGCTCGCTTACGTTTTTCTGTCTCTTCAGCTTCAGCCGTGGCAACGAATCTAAAAATTAAATATCCTATCTTTCCTTTTCTACGTACGCGTGTACGATAACAAAACAAAATACAAACGACCGAAGCAAAACTAAGGCAGCTACGGTTAACAAGAGGCGCAGGGCAGCAACGGGTCGCTTAGTCCTCAGCGCTGCCTCCGGGAGGGAGGCCGAAAGAACGAACGTTCCGCATCAAGAGTTACCTTGGTTACCCGGGCCAGAACGCCTCCTACTGTCGCAGCTTCTGGGGAGATCGAGGGTCCGCTGCTGCATTTTTGCTTCCTCCTTTCAGCCCGCCCCTTCGGGAGTAAACGCAAAAAACCGCTCGCTCGTCCGGCTTTGCTCTTTGTCAGCATTTGCTATTGTCGGTTCCGCCTCTGTAACAAAGACAGAAAATTGCATTTCGCTTCCAACAAAACACTTCGATTTACACGCGTTCTTTTTCTCTTTCCCGTGGTTTTTTTTTTTTTCTTTCCCCCCTTTCTTTCTTTTTCCTTCTTTCCCTCAAAGGAAAGGTCTTAATACACCGCTTTGCATCGTACGTTACGGGGTAAGCCGTTTGGAAACGCTACAGGGCCGACGCCGCGCCGCAACCCTGCTCCGGGGCCCGCCTGCCCCCCCGCTCCGCTCCGCCGCGCCGCCTCCGCAGGGGCGAGCGCGTGCCCCGGCCCGCGCTGCCAACGAACTGGCGCCCTAAACGCCGCGCACGCAAAACGCAAAGTCACACCCGCGCTCCCGGCGCGGCGCCGGGTCCCAGCCCGCCCCCCCACTCGCCCCGCACCGCCGCCTCCACGCAGCGACGGCCGCAGCGGGCAGGATGCAGCCCGACGCCCCCCGAACCTATGCGTTCGCCTCACCCGGGGGCCCCACATCCTTCACTCCACGCCACCTCCGCACTCACCCGCCGCCGCCGCCGAGCGAAAACGCCCTCCCTGCTCGCCGCCATCTTGCTTCCCCGCCGCCGCGCATGCGCCGCTCGCCAACGGACTGCGGCGGCAGTGACGCTTGAGCACCGCGCACGTGCCGGCTCGGACAGCGCGGGGGGGGGGGAGCGAGGGGAGCGGGAGGGGCGGGGGGGAGCGAGGGGAGCGGGAGGGGAGCAGAGGGAGCCCGAGGGGCGGGGGGGAGCGAGGGGAGCCCGAGGGGCGGGGCGGAGTGCGAGGGGAGCGCGAGAGGCGGGGGGGGAGCGTGAGGGGAGCAGGGGGGCCCGAGGAGCGGGGGGGAGCACGAGGGGAGCCCGAGAAGCGGGGGGGGAGCGCGGGGGCGGGGGGGAGCGCGAGGGGACCAGGGGGAGCGCGAGGGGCGGGGCGGAGCGCGAGGGGAGCAAGGGGAGCCCGAGAGGAGCCTGAGAAGCAGGGGGGAGCCCGAGAAGCGGGGGGGAGCGCGAGGGGAGCAGGGGGAGTGCGAGGGGCGGGGCAGAGCGCGAGGGGAGCAAGGGGAGCCCGAGGAGCGGGGGGGAGCGTGAGAAGAGCCTGAGAAGCAGGGGGGAGCCCGAGAAGCGGGGGGGAGCGCGAGGGGAGCCCGAGAAGCGGGGGGGAGCGCGAGGGGAGCAGGGGGAGCCCGAGGGGCGGGGCGGAGCGCGAGGGGAGCAGGGGGAGCGCGAGGGGAGCAGGGGGAGCGCGAGGGGAGCAGGGGGAGCGCGAGGGGAGCCCGAGAGGCGGGGGGGAGCGCGAGGGGCGGGGCGGAGCGCGAGGGGAGCAGGGGGAGCCCGAGGAGCGGGGGGGGAGCGCGAGGGGAGCCCGAGAAGCAGGGGGGAGCGCGGGGGTGGGGGGGAGCGCGAGGGGAGCCCGAGAAGCGGGGGGGAGCGCGAGGGGCGGGTGGAGCGGGGAATCCCGAGGGGCGGGGGGGAGCCGGGGAGCCCGAGGGGCGGGGGGGAGCACGAAGGGAGGCGAGACCCGCAATGGCATGCTCGCGCCGCGGCGCTGCAGCCGGGCGGCTCACGCGTGCGAACCGCAGCCCGCCGCGGCAGCCCGGGACTCCCAGCGAGCGCCCCGAGGCTGCCCGAGCCCGTGGCCGCTCCAAGAGCACCGGGAAGGGGCGACGAGCACGCTCCATTCGCTTACCCGTTACCGAAACGGCGGAGAGCAGCAGCAAACATGGCGACCGGCACTGAGCATGTGCGCGCCGGCTGTCTGCGCATGCGCGCCCCCCCCACCGGGTGCAGTACCGCTTTTTGGACACAGGGTGGCAGCAGTGAGCGCGGCGGAACGCTGTGCGCGTGCGCGCCCCCCCCACCGGGTGCAGTACCGCTTTTTGGACACAGGGTGGCAGCAGTGAGAACGGCGGAACCCAGTGCGCACACGAGCCCCCCCACAGGGTGCAGTACCGATTTTTGGACACAGGGTGGCAGCAGTGAGCACGGAGGAACCCAGTGCGCACGCGCGCCCCCCCCACCGGGTGCAGTACCGCTTTTTGGACACAGGGTGGCAGCAGTGAGCGCGGCGGAACGCTGTGCGCACGCGCGCCCCCCCCACAGGGTGCAGTACCGATTTTTGGACACAGGGTGGCAGCAGTGAGCACGGCGGAACCCAGTGCGCATGCGCGCCCCCCTTTATCGTGCCGTACCGCTTTTTGGACGCCCCGAGGGCAGCAGGGCGCGCGGCCGGCCGCCGTGCGCCTGCGCGCCCCCCTTTCCGTGCCGTACTGCTTTTTTGACGCCCCGAGGGCAGCAGGGCGCGCGGCCGCCCCCGGCACGCGCACACCGCTGCAGAGCCCCCCCGCCCGCCCTTTGCAGACATTTCACCACCCTCGCCTCGGCTCATCTGCCCTTATTTACAGCGCCTGCTGCGAGGCGCAGCGTCGCCGCGTGTCGTGCTCGAGCCGCTGCTCCTAGAGGCTTCAGTAACAGCGCTTTCCTTTGAACATCGTTGCAAAATACTCCACAGACAAAAAAGAGTCAGAGGCTGCACTTAAAAAAACAAAACAAAAACAAAAAAACCACCCACCTACTTAACGGGACAATTTGCAAGCGTTCCAAGAAGCAGCCGTTCTTCTTTAGAACTTTCGACCTCTCGCCTTTACTGATCGTTAAACAAAATAAACAGCCCAAAGCAAGCCGCGCTATTTGCTTGACAGACTGCTCGGTTTTTATTATTAAACGGTACGAGATGCTGGCACGCGGCATGTCTTCTTCGGATTCTTGGGCTGACGTTCCTTCGGCCGCACGCACGCGGTCAAAGGCGTCTTTTTCACGTCCCGCCGTCAGGGCCTCCCCAGCAATTCCCGCAGCGACTCCCCCCTCGGGACAAACAGCTCGAGGACACGCACGGTCTTGCTAAAAGAACGGGGGGGGGGGGGGGGGGGGAACAAACGCGTGCGCTGAGCGCGGCACTCGCAGACCCGATCTTCGGGTCCAAAAGAAAACTCTCTAAAGCGGACCAGGCGGGCCAAAGAGGTCCCTTCTTTGCGCCACGCTTCTTTCCTCGCACAGACGTCGGCCGCCTCTGCCCGCTCTCACGGTATCCCCTACCGGCAAGGACACGGCGAAACGTTTCGGAAACGACGGCGTTTCCCAGAAGCGTTTCCGCCGCCTTGGGAAAACGGCCGAAAGAGAGGCTCACGCGGGGCGCGTAGCTAGAAAGAACGCTCCGCACAAAGGCCTAAAATGACCAGCCCGGAGCAGGGATCCCGGGCTCTCCGGGAGCGCAGGAGTTCTCACGTCCTTACTGAGCAGAGACCGCTGCCCGTGAAACACGAGACGCCGCAGCGACGCCGATCGTTGGAGGGAAGCCTGCAATAAGAGCGAAAGAAAAGCAGACGTTGAGGACAAAGACCAAGTTACGAGCCCCTCGCGATTCAGACACGCTTCTAGATTTACCGCCTATTTCAAGGCGCGCCTTCGGCAATTCCGTCCAATTGATTTTCCCCGAAGCCCGAGACGCGGACGAAACGCCTCTCAAAGGAAGGTACGGCATAACCGCTCTGGCCTATAAACTACCGGTTTCGACGCAGGAAAAGCACAGGGAAAGCACTAGCGTTCCCCCCAAGAAACCACGTCCAAGCGGACCGATGAAGTAGGCCCCAAGTCTGAAAGCGGACCTAAAGGAGCCCGTTTGGCGGTCGCGAGCTGGAATACACCGTTCTCCTTCTCACTAACAACCTCCCGTAGAGACCGGCAGCTGTACAGCGCCTTCTACGCTACACGGAGGAGTCGGATAGCGGGCAGATGCCGCGTCCCGAATGCGCAACTAGAGATTGGAACGCACGGACGTAAACAAACGCCCGTGACGTAGCGGAGGTCTAGCGTATTCACGTTTACCGTGCGTCAGTTCTCCTCTGCGGACAGGCCGTTCCATCTTCTTTACTCGTTAGCTGACAGACGCCCTAGGAGAAAGCAAAGAAAGGAAGAAATTCAAAAGGAAATGAAACAGATCGGAGGGAGCCTCAAAGGCTTTGATCCATCCCCCCAGGCAGCCGAACCACCTTCGCAAAGGCACACCTCAAAAGACACGTCCTTCCGGGATCGCTGCACAGCCCAGCCAGAAAAGAGGAACAGAAACAAACAGAACGAGAAGGCTGCAGAGGGGGACGGAGGGCCGGAAAGGAGCCTGCTGTCCAGCGATGGTATCTTACCGCTCCTTGCGCGTTAGCAGCCCCTTTCAGATGCTTAAGCCCAAATTCTCTCAGCCCTTAACAGCTTCAGTACCCGCGGCACCTAGTTTTTCCACGCTCTCCAGTCTTCCTCGCTCTTTCCCGTCTCGGGCGAAAAGCCTCCCAGACCCCGTCTGCACTTACGCGCTTCCTTAAAACAGGATCGCCGAAATCAACCGAACGGGCTGAGCTGCTCCTCTTCCGCTCGCCGGCCCTCGGAACGTCAGCCTGCAAACGAATCGGACCACCAAGGTCACCGGCAGAGTCTCCTTTCGGAGCTCGGCCCCCCCCAAGCTTTAACGACGGTTTCCCAAGCGGGGCAAACGCAGGGCCTCCCTTCGGCCCCGGAACGGTTTTTATCGCGGGCTCCCAAGTCGCCGTTACGACACTAAGCGGCAAAGCAAGGCAAAGACAGCTGGGGTCGCAGCTTACCCACCTAGGCACGAAAATTCTTCTTTGAGGCCTCCCTCGCTGCTTTTGCCAGGTAAACACACCAAAACAAAGCTCCCGACAGGCAGCTGAGGCTTCACATGGACCTCGGGGCCCCGCTAGCAACAGCGACGCCGGAGCCGCCGGGCTACCAGGCGCTATTCCCCCCCCCTCCCCTCCCCTCCCCTCCCCTCCCCTGCCCTGCCGGCCCGCGAACCGCGGCTTATTACTCACGAGTCCGGGAAGGACGCCGCCGACCTTCCCGCGGCCGAAGGCTCCTCGTCAGGAGCGGGCAGAGAACCTTTCCGCCGGCATTCGGAGTCTCCCGGCCGCTCTCGACACCCGATAACTTGCCGAGAAAGGGCTGAGGGCGGGAGCCTGCAGTTCTTCACGGCAGCACACAGTCGTTCCCCGATGTGCCGAACGCCTAGCATTAACACAATTTAGAAATACAAAAATACCACCGCTACAGGGCGCAAAGCCAAGCTGAAATTTCGGCAGCCAAAGCAAACCTCTTCGCGCCCGACAGAACGAGCCACGTGCATCGGCGCCTACAGCTCCTCAAGGCTAGCGAGGCCTCGTGGGCGACGTTCCTCTGGCAGGCTGCGCAGCTGAACTCCCCCGTGTCGCCTAAGAGTCCGTGACGTGACGTATTCAAAGCTCAGCAGAAATTAACAATCCAAAGTTGTTTCTAAGCACAAAAGCGGATCTACTACACGAGAAGGAAGGAGTCCTAATTCCGCAAGGCTTTACCTTTTCTTCGAGCTGCCGTCTTCCTGCTGCCCCAAAGACCATTGCCAGGCAATTAACCTGGGGTCGCGCTAAATGAGCCTTCCTCTTCGTTTTACAATTCGCACGCTTGCCTCTCCCTCTCTCTCTGGCCACCTGACCGCCGTTCCCCGAAGACGGGAATTTGCCGTCTTGGAGCTCTTAAAGCACGACGCTTCACAGATGCAGAGAGTCACGCGCACGGAAACGGATGGACGCAGCGTCCTTTCCGTAACGCGTACGCACCTTCCGTTAGATGTCGCTCATCTGTTATTCCGATCGCTATTACCGGCGAACCTTCCTCACCGGGAGGAACGGGCTTTCCCTTTCGGGGCGACGGAGACGGCTCTCGCTCGGTTCCCTTTAATTTTATTACTTCGGCTCGCTTACGTTTTTCTGTCTCTTCAGCTTCAGCCGTGGCAACGAATCTAAAAATTAAATATCCTATCTTTCCTTTTCTACGTACGCGTGTACGATAACAAAACAAAATACAAACGACCGAAGCAAAACTAAGGCAGCTACGGTTAACAAGAGGCGCAGGGCAGCAACGGGTCGCTTAGTCCTCAGCGCTGCCTCCGGGAGGGAGGCCGAAAGAACGAACGTTCCGCATCAAGAGTTACCTTGGTTACCCGGGCCAGAACGCCTCCTACTGTCGCAGCTTCTGGGGAGATCGAGGGTCCGCTGCTGCATTTTTGCTTCCTCCTTTCAGCCCGCCCCTTCGGGAGTAAGCGCAAAAAACCGCTCGCTCGTCCGGCTTTGCTCTTTGTCAGCATTTGCTATTGTCGGTTCCGCCTCTGTAACAAAGACAGAAAATTGCATTTCGCTTCCAACAAAACACTTCGATTTACACGCGTTCTTTTTCTCTTTCCCGTGGTTTTTTTTTTTTTCTTTCCCCCCTTTCTTTCTTTTTCCTTCTTTCCCTCAAAGGAAAGGTCTTAATACACCGCTTTGCATCGTACGTTACGGGGTAAGCCGTTTGGAAACACTACAGGGCCGACGCCGCGCCGCAACCCTGCTCCGGGGCCCGCCTGCCCCCCCGCTCCGCTCCGCCGCGCCGCCTCCGCAGGGGCGAGCGCGTGCCCCGGCCCGCGCTGCCAACGAACTGGCGCCCTAAACGCCGCGCACGCAAAACGCAAAGTCACACCCGCGCTCCCGGCGCGGCGCCGGGTCCCAGCCCGCCCCCCCACTCGCCCCGCACCGCCGCCTCCACGCAGCGACGGCCGCAGCGGGCAGGATGCAGCCCGACGCCCCCCGAACCTATGCGTTCGCCTCACCCGGGGGCCCCACATCCTTCACTCCACGCCACCTCCGCACTCACCCGCCGCCGCCGCCGAGCGAAAACGCCCTCCCTGCTCGCCGCCATCTTGCTTCCCCGCCGCCGCGCATGCGCCGCTCGCCAACGGACTGCGGCGGCAGTGACGCTTGAGCACCGCGCACGTGCCGGCTCGGACAGCGCGGGGGGGGGGGAGCGAGGGGAGCGGGAGGGGCGGGGGGGAGCGAGGGGAGCGGGAGGGGAGCAGAGGGAGCCCGAGGGGCGGGGGGGAGCGAGGGGAGCCCGAGGGGCGGGGCGGAGTGCGAGGGGAGCGCGAGAGGCGGGGGGGGAGCGTGAGGGGAGCAGGGGGGCCCGAGGAGCGGGGGGGAGCACGAGGGGAGCCCGAGAAGCGGGGGGGGAGCGCGGGGGCGGGGGGGAGCGCGAGGGGACCAGGGGGAGCGCGAGGGGCGGGGCGGAGCGCGAGGGGAGCAAGGGGAGCCCGAGAGGAGCCTGAGAAGCAGGGGGGAGCCCGAGAAGCGGGGGGGAGCGCGAGGGGAGCAGGGGGAGTGCGAGGGGCGGGGCAGAGCGCGAGGGGAGCAAGGGGAGCCCGAGGAGCGGGGGGGAGCGTGAGAAGAGCCTGAGAAGCAGGGGGGAGCCCGAGAAGCGGGGGGGAGCGCGAGGGGAGCCCGAGAAGCGGGGGGGAGCGCGAGGGGAGCAGAGGGAGCCCGAGGGGCGGGGCGGAGCGCGAGGGGAGCAGGGGGAGCGCGAGGGGAGCAGGGGGAGCGCGAGGGGAGCAGGGGGAGCGCGAGGGGAGCCCGAGAGGCGGGGGGGAGCGCGAGGGGCGGGGCGGAGCGCGAGGGGAGCAGGGGGAGCCCGAGGAGCGGGGGGGGAGCGCGAGGGGAGCCCGAGAAGCAGGGGGGAGCGCGGGGGTGGGGGGGAGCGCGAGGGGAGCCCGAGAAGCGGGGGGGAGCGCGAGGGGCGGGTGGAGCGGGGAATCCCGAGGGGCGGGGGGGAGCCGGGGAGCCCGAGGGGCGGGGGGGAGCACGAAGGGAGGCGAGACCCGCAATGGCATGCTCGCGCCGCGGCGCTGCAGCCGGGCGGCTCACGCGTGCGAACCGCAGCCCGCCGCGGCAGCCCGGGACTCCCAGCGAGCGCCCCGAGGCTGCCCGAGCCCGTGGCCGCTCCAAGAGCACCGGGAAGGGGCGACGAGCACGCTCCATTCGCTTACCCGTTACCGAAACGGCGGAGAGCAGCAGCAAACATGGCGACCGGCACTGAGCATGTGCGCGCCGGCTGTCTGCGCATGCGCGCCCCCCCCACCGGGTGCAGTACCGCTTTTTGGACACAGGGTGGCAGCAGTGAGCGCGGCGGAACGCTGTGCGCACGCGCGCCCCCCCCACAGGGTGCAGTACCGATTTTTGGACACAGGGTGGCAGCAGTGAGCACGGCGGAACCCAGTGCGCATGCGCGCCCCCCTTTATCGTGCCGTACCGCTTTTTGGACGCCCCGAGGGCAGCAGGGCGCGCGGCCGGCCGCCGTGCGCCTGCGCGCCCCCCTTTCCGTGCCGTACTGCTTTTTTGACGCCCCGAGGGCAGCAGGGCGCGCGGCCGCCCCCGGCACGCGCACACCGCTGCAGAGCCCCCCCGCCCGCCCTTTGCAGACATTTCACCACCCTCGCCTCGGCTCATCTGCCCTTATTTACAGCGCCTGCTGCGAGGCGCAGCGTCGCCGCGTGTCGTGCTCGAGCCGCTGCTCCTAGAGGCTTCAGTAACAGCGCTTTCCTTTGAACATCGTTGCAAAATACTCCACAGACAAAAAAGAGTCAGAGGCTGCACTTAAAAAAACAAAACAAAAACAAAAAAACCACCCACCTACTTAACGGGACAATTTGCAAGCGTTCCAAGAAGCAGCCGTTCTTCTTTAGAACTTTCGACCTCTCGCCTTTACTGATCGTTAAACAAAATAAACAGCCCAAAGCAAGCCGCGCTATTTGCTTGACAGACTGCTCGGTTTTTATTATTAAACGGTACGAGATGCTGGCACGCGGCATGTCTTCTTCGGATTCTTGGGCTGACGTTCCTTCGGCCGCACGCACGCGGTCAAAGGCGTCTTTTTCACGTCCCGCCGTCAGGGCCTCCCCAGCAATTCCCGCAGCGACTCCCCCCTCGGGACAAACAGCTCGAGGACACGCACGGTCTTGCTAAAAGAACGGGGGGGGGGGGGGGGGAAACAAACGCGTGCGCTGAGCGCGGCACTCGCAGACCCGATCTTCGGGTCCAAAAGAAAACTCTCTAAAGCGGACCAGGCGGGCCAAAGAGGTCCCTTCTTTGCGCCACGCTTCTTTCCTCGCACAGACGTCGGCCGCCTCTGCCCGCTCTCACGGTATCCCCTACCGGCAAGGACACGGCGAAACGTTTCGGAAACGACGGCGTTTCCCAGAAGCGTTTCCGCCGCCTTGGGAAAACGGCCGAAGGAGAGGCTCACGCGGGGCGCGTAGCTAGAAAGAACGCTCCGCACAAAGGCCTAAAATGACCAGCCCGGAGCAGGGATCCCGGGCTCTCCGGGAGCGCAGGAGTTCTCACGTCCTTACTGAGCAGAGACCGCTGCCCGTGAAACACGAGACGCCGCAGCGACGCCGATCGTTGGAGGGAAGCCTGCAATAAGAGCGAAAGAAAAGCAGACGTTGAGGACAAAGACCAAGTTACGAGCCCCTCGCGATTCAGACACGCTTCTAGATTTACCGCCTATTTCAAGGCGCGCCTTCGGCAATTCCGTCCAATTGATTTTCCCCGAAGCCCGAGACGCGGACGAAACGCCTCTCAAAGGAAGGTACGGCATAACCGCTCTGGCCTATAAACTACCGGTTTCGACGCAGGAAAAGCACAGGGAAAGCACTAGCGTTCCCCCCAAGAAACCACGTCCAAGCGGACCGATGAAGTAGGCCCCAAGTCTGAAAGCGGACCTAAAGGAGCCCGTTTGGCGGTCGCGAGCTGGAATACACCGTTCTCCTTCTCACTAACAACCTCCCGGAGAGACCGGCAGCTGTACAGCGCCTTCTACGCTACACGGAGGAGTCGGATAGCGGGCAGATGCCGCGTCCCGAATGCGCAACTAGAGATTGGAACGCACGGACGTAAACAAACGCCCGTGACGTAGCGGAGGTCTAGCGTATTCACGTTTACCGTGCGTCAGTTCTCCTCTGCGGACAGGCCGTTCCATCTTCTTTACTCGTTAGCTGACAGACGCCCTAGGAGAAAGCAAAGAAAGGAAGAAATTCAAAAGGAAATGAAACAGATCGGAGGGAGCCTCAAAGGCTTTGATCCATCCCCCCAGGCAGCCGAACCACCTTCGCAAAGGCACACCTCAAAAGACACGTCCTTCCGGGATCGCTGCACAGCCCAGCCAGAAAAGAGGAACAGAAACAAACAGAACGAGAAGGCTGCAGAGGGGGACGGAGGGCCGGAAAGGAGCCTGCTGTCCAGCGATGGTATCTTACCGCTCCTTGCGCGTTAGCAGCCCCTTTCAGATGCTTAAGCCCAAATTCTCTCAGCCCTTAACAGCTTCAGTACCCGCGGCACCTAGTTTTTCCACGCTCTCCAGTCTTCCTCGCTCTTTCCCGTCTCGGGCGAAAAGCCTCCCAGACCCCGTCTGCACTTACGCGCTTCCTTAAAACAGGATCGCCGAAATCAACCGAACGGGCTGAGCTGCTCCTCTTCCGCTCGCCGGCCCTCGGAACGTCAGCCTGCAAACGAATCGGACCACCGAGGTCACCGGCAGAGTCTCCTTTCGGAGCTCGGCCCCCCCCCCCAAGCTTTAACGACGGTTTCCCAAGCGGGGCAAACGCAGGGCCTCCCTTCGGCCCCGGAACGGTTTTTATCGCGGGCTCCCAAGTCGCCGTTACGACACTAAGCGGCAAAGCAAGGCAAAGACAGCTGGGGTCGCAGCTTACCCACCTAGGCACGAAAATTCTTCTTTGAGGCCTCCCTCGCTGCTTTTGCCAGGTAAACACACCAAAACAAAGCTCCCGACAGGCAGCTGAGGCTTCACATGGACCTCGGGGCCCCGCTAGCAACGGCGACGCCGGAGCCGCCGGGCTACCAGGCGCTATTCCCCCCCCCCCTCCCCTCCCCTGCCCTGCCGGCCCGCGAACCGCGGCTTATTACTCACGAGTCCGGGAAGGACGCCGCCGACCTTCCCGCGGCCGAAGGCTCCTCGTCAGGAGCGGGCAGAGAACCTTTCCGCCGGCATTCGGAGTCTCCCGGCCGCTCTCGACACCCGATAACTTGCCGAGAAAGGGCTGAGGGCGGGAGCCTGCAGTTCTTCACGGCAGCACACAGTCGTTCCCCGATGTGCCGAACGCCTAGCATTAACACAATTTAGAAATACAAAAATACCACCGCTACAGGGCGCAAAGCCAAGCTGAAATTTCGGCAGCCAAAGCAAACCTCTGCGCGCCCGACAGAACGAGCCACGTGCATCGGCGCCTACAGCTCCTCAAGGCTAGCGAGGCCTCGTGGGCGACGTTCCTCTGGCAGGCTGCGCAGCTGAACTCCCCCGTGTCGCCTAAGAGTCCGTGACGTGACGTATTCAAAGCTCAGCAGAAATTAACAATCCAAAGTTGTTTCTAAGCACAAAAGCGGATCTACTACACGAGAAGGAAGGAGTCCTAATTCCGCAAGGCTTTACCTTTTCTTCGAGCTGCCGTCTTCCTGCTGCCCCAAAGACCATTGCCAGGCAATTAACCTGGGGTCGCGCTAAATGAGCCTTCCTCTTCGTTTTACAATTCGCACGCTTGCCTCTCCCTCTCTCTCTGGCCACCTGACCGCCGTTCCCCGAAGACGGGAATTTGCCGTCTTGGAGCTCTTAAAGCACGACGCTTCACAGATGCAGAGAGTCACGCGCACGGAAACGGATGGACGCAGCGTCCTTTCCGTAACGCGTACGCACCTTCCGTTAGATGTCGCTCATCTGTTATTCCGATCGCTATTACCGGCGAACCTTCCTCACCGGGAGGAACGGGCTTTCCCTTTCGGGGCGACGGAGACGGCTCTCGCTCGGTTCCCTTTAATTTTATTACTTCGGCTCGCTTACGTTTTTCTGTCTCTTCAGCTTCAGCCGTGGCAACGAATCTAAAAATTAAATATCCTATCTTTCCTTTTCTACGTACGCGTGTACGATAACAAAACAAAATACAAACGACCGAAGCAAAACTAAGGCAGCTACGGTTAACAAGAGGCGCAGGGCAGCAACGGGTCGCTTAGTCCTCAGCGCTGCCTCCGGGAGGGAGGCCGAAAGAACGAACGTTCCGCATCAAGAGTTACCTTGGTTACCCGGGCCAGAACGCCTCCTACTGTCGCAGCTTCTGGGGAGATCGAGGGTCCGCTGCTGCATTTTTGCTTCCTCCTTTCAGCCCGCCCCTTCGGGAGTAAACGCAAAAAACCGCTCGCTCGTCCGGCTTTGCTCTTTGTCAGCATTTGCTATTGTCGGTTCCGCCTCTGTAACAAAGACAGAAAATTGCATTTCGCTTCCAACAAAACACTTCGATTTACACGCGTTCTTTTTCTCTTTCCCGTGGTTTTTTTTTTTTTCTTTCCCCCCTTTCTTTCTTTTTCCTTCTTTCCCTCAAAGGAAAGGTCTTAATACACCGCTTTGCATCGTACGTTACGGGGTAAGCCGTTTGGAAACGCTACAGGGCCGACGCCGCGCCGCAACCCTGCTCCGGGGCCCGCCTGCCCCCCCGCTCCGCTCCGCCGCGCCGCCTCCGCAGGGGCGAGCGCGTGCCCCGGCCCGCGCTGCCAACGAACTGGCGCCCTAAACGCCGCGCACGCAAAACGCAAAGTCACACCCGCGCTCCCGGCGCGGCGCCGGGTCCCAGCCCGCCCCCCCACTCGCCCCGCACCGCCGCCTCCACGCAGCGACGGCCGCAGCGGGCAGGATGCAGCCCGACGCCCCCCGAACCTATGCGTTCGCCTCACCCGGGGGCCCCACATCCTTCACTCCACGCCACCTCCGCACTCACCCGCCGCCGCCGCCGAGCGAAAACGCCCTCCCTGCTCGCCGCCATCTTGCTTCCCCGCCGCCGCGCATGCGCCGCTCGCCAACGGACTGCGGCGGCAGTGACGCTTGAGCACCGCGCACGTGCCGGCTCGGACAGCGCGGGGGGGGGGGAGCGAGGGGAGCGGGAGGGGCGGGGGGGAGCGAGGGGAGCGGGAGGGGAGCAGAGGGAGCCCGAGGGGCGGGGGGGAGCGAGGGGAGCCCGAGGGGCGGGGCGGAGTGCGAGGGGAGCGCGAGAGGCGGGGGGGGAGCGTGAGGGGAGCAGGGGGGCCCGAGGAGCGGGGGGGAGCACGAGGGGAGCCCGAGAAGCGGGGGGGGAGCGCGGGGGCGGGGGGGAGCGCGAGGGGACCAGGGGGAGCGCGAGGGGCGGGGCGGAGCGCGAGGGGAGCAAGGGGAGCCCGAGAGGAGCCTGAGAAGCAGGGGGGAGCCCGAGAAGCGGGGGGGAGCGCGAGGGGAGCAGGGGGAGTGCGAGGGGCGGGGCAGAGCGCGAGGGGAGCAAGGGGAGCCCGAGGAGCGGGGGGGAGCGTGAGAAGAGCCTGAGAAGCAGGGGGGAGCCCGAGAAGCGGGGGGGAGCGCGAGGGGAGCCCGAGAAGCGGGGGGGAGCGCGAGGGGAGCAGGGGGAGCCCGAGGGGCGGGGCGGAGCGCGAGGGGAGCAGGGGGAGCGCGAGGGGAGCAGGGGGAGCGCGAGGGGAGCAGGGGGAGCGCGAGGGGAGCCCGAGAGGCGGGGGGGAGCGCGAGGGGCGGGGCGGAGCGCGAGGGGAGCAGGGGGAGCCCGAGGAGCGGGGGGGGAGCGCGAGGGGAGCCCGAGAAGCAGGGGGGAGCGCGGGGGTGGGGGGGAGCGCGAGGGGAGCCCGAGAAGCGGGGGGGAGCGCGAGGGGCGGGTGGAGCGGGGAATCCCGAGGGGCGGGGGGGAGCCGGGGAGCCCGAGGGGCGGGGGGGAGCACGAAGGGAGGCGAGACCCGCAATGGCATGCTCGCGCCGCGGCGCTGCAGCCGGGCGGCTCACGCGTGCGAACCGCAGCCCGCCGCGGCAGCCCGGGACTCCCAGCGAGCGCCCCGAGGCTGCCCGAGCCCGTGGCCGCTCCAAGAGCACCGGGAAGGGGCGACGAGCACGCTCCATTCGCTTACCCGTTACCGAAACGGCGGAGAGCAGCAGCAAACATGGCGACCGGCACTGAGCATGTGCGCGCCGGCTGTCTGCGCATGCGCGCCCCCCCCACCGGGTGCAGTACCGCTTTTTGGACACAGGGTGGCAGCAGTGAGCGCGGCGGAACGCTGTGCGCGTGCGCGCCCCCCCCACCGGGTGCAGTACCGCTTTTTGGACACAGGGTGGCAGCAGTGAGAACGGCGGAACCCAGTGCGCACACGAGCCCCCCCACAGGGTGCAGTACCGATTTTTGGACACAGGGTGGCAGCAGTGAGCACGGAGGAACCCAGTGCGCACGCGCGCCCCCCCCACCGGGTGCAGTACCGCTTTTTGGACACAGGGTGGCAGCAGTGAGCGCGGCGGAACGCTGTGCGCACGCGCGCCCCCCCCACAGGGTGCAGTACCGATTTTTGGACACAGGGTGGCAGCAGTGAGCACGGCGGAACCCAGTGCGCATGCGCGCCCCCCTTTATCGTGCCGTACCGCTTTTTGGACGCCCCGAGGGCAGCAGGTCGCGCGGCCGGCCGCCGTGCGCCTGCGCGCCCCCCTTTCCGTGCCGTACTGCTTTTTTGACGCCCCGAGGGCAGCAGGGCGCGCGGCCGCCCCCGGCACGCGCACACCGCTGCAGAGCCCCCCCGCCCGCCCTTTGCAGACATTTCACCACCCTCGCCTCGGCTCATCTGCCCTTATTTACAGCGCCTGCTGCGAGGCGCAGCGTCGCCGCGTGTCGTGCTCGAGCCGCTGCTCCTAGAGGCTTCAGTAACAGCGCTTTCCTTTGAACATCGTTGCAAAATACTCCACAGACAAAAAAGAGTCAGAGGCTGCACTTAAAAAAACAAAACAAAAACAAAAAAACCACCCACCTACTTAACGGGACAATTTGCAAGCGTTCCAAGAAGCAGCCGTTCTTCTTTAGAACTTTCGACCTCTCGCCTTTACTGATCGTTAAACAAAATAAACAGCCCAAAGCAAGCCGCGCTATTTGCTTGACAGACTGCTCGGTTTTTATTATTAAACGGTACGAGATGCTGGCACGCGGCATGTCTTCTTCGGATTCTTGGGCTGACGTTCCTTCGGCCGCACGCACGCGGTCAAAGGCGTCTTTTTCACGTCCCGCCGTCAGGGCCTCCCCAGCAATTCCCGCAGCGACTCCCCCCTCGGGACAAACAGCTCGAGGACACGCACGGTCTTGCTAAAAGAACGGGGGGGGGGGGGGGGGAACAAACGCGTGCGCTGAGCGCGGCACTCGCAGACCCGATCTTCGGGTCCAAAAGAAAACTCTCTAAAGCGGACCAGGCGGGCCAAAGAGGTCCCTTCTTTGCGCCACGCTTCTTTCCTCGCACAGACGTCGGCCGCCTCTGCCCGCTCTCACGGTATCCCCTACCGGCAAGGACACGGCGAAACGTTTCGGAAACGACGGCGTTTCCCAGAAGCGTTTCCGCCGCCTTGGGAAAACGGCCGAAAGAGAGGCTCACGCGGGGCGCGTAGCTAGAAAGAACGCTCCGCACAAAGGCCTAAAATGACCAGCCCGGAGCAGGGATCCCGGGCTCTCCGGGAGCGCAGGAGTTCTCACGTCCTTACTGAGCAGAGACCGCTGCCCGTGAAACACGAGACGCCGCAGCGACGCCGATCGTTGGAGGGAAGCCTGCAATAAGAGCGAAAGAAAAGCAGACGTTGAGGACAAAGACCAAGTTACGAGCCCCTCGCGATTCAGACACGCTTCTAGATTTACCGCCTATTTCAAGGCGCGCCTTCGGCAATTCCGTCCAATTGATTTTCCCCGAAGCCCGAGACGCGGACGAAACGCCTCTCAAAGGAAGGTACGGCATAACCGCTCTGGCCTATAAACTACCGGTTTCGACGCAGGAAAAGCACAGGGAAAGCACTAGCGTTCCCCCCAAGAAACCACGTCCAAGCGGACCGATGAAGTAGGCCCCAAGTCTGAAAGCGGACCTAAAGGAGCCCGTTTGGCGGTCGCGAGCTGGAATACACCGTTCTCCTTCTCACTAACAACCTCCCGTAGAGACCGGCAGCTGTACAGCGCCTTCTACGCTACACGGAGGAGTCGGATAGCGGGCAGATGCCGCGTCCCGAATGCGCAACTAGAGATTGGAACGCACGGACGTAAACAAACGCCCGTGACGTAGCGGAGGTCTAGCGTATTCACGTTTACCGTGCGTCAGTTCTCCTCTGCGGACAGGCCGTTCCATCTTCTTTACTCGTTAGCTGACAGACGCCCTAGGAGAAAGCAAAGAAAGGAAGAAATTCAAAAGGAAATGAAACAGATCGGAGGGAGCCTCAAAGGCTTTGATCCATCCCCCCAGGCAGCCGAACCACCTTCGCAAAGGCACACCTCAAAAGACACGTCCTTCCGGGATCGCTGCACAGCCCAGCCAGAAAAGAGGAACAGAAACAAACAGAACGAGAAGGCTGCAGAGGGGGACGGAGGGCCGGAAAGGAGCCTGCTGTCCAGCGATGGTATCTTACCGCTCCTTGCGCGTTAGCAGCCCCTTTCAGATGCTTAAGCCCAAATTCTCTCAGCCCTTAACAGCTTCAGTACCCGCGGCACCTAGTTTTTCCACGCTCTCCAGTCTTCCTCGCTCTTTCCCGTCTCGGGCGAAAAGCCTCCCAGACCCCGTCTGCACTTACGCGCTTCCTTAAAACAGGATCGCCGAAATCAACCGAACGGGCTGAGCTGCTCCTCTTCCGCTCGCCGGCCCTCGGAACGTCAGCCTGCAAACGAATCGGACCACCAAGGTCACCGGCAGAGTCTCCTTTCGGAGCTCGGCCCCCCCCAAGCTTTAACGACGGTTTCCCAAGCGGGGCAAACGCAGGGCCTCCCTTCGGCCCCGGAACGGTTTTTATCGCGGGCTCCCAAGTCGCCGTTACGACACTAAGCGGCAAAGCAAGGCAAAGACAGCTGGGGTCGCAGCTTACCCACCTAGGCACGAAAATTCTTCTTTGAGGCCTCCCTCGCTGCTTTTGCCAGGTAAACACACCAAAACAAAGCTCCCGACAGGCAGCTGAGGCTTCACATGGACCTCGGGGCCCCGCTAGCAACAGCGACGCCGGAGCCGCCGGGCTACCAGGCGCTATTCCCCCCCCCTCCCCTCCCCTCCCCTCCCCTCCCCTGCCCTGCCGGCCCGCGAACCGCGGCTTATTACTCACGAGTCCGGGAAGGACGCCGCCGACCTTCCCGCGGCCGAAGGCTCCTCGTCAGGAGCGGGCAGAGAACCTTTCCGCCGGCATTCGGAGTCTCCCGGCCGCTCTCGACACCCGATAACTTGCCGAGAAAGGGCTGAGGGCGGGAGCCTGCAGTTCTTCACGGCAGCACACAGTCGTTCCCCGATGTGCCGAACGCCTAGCATTAACACAATTTAGAAATACAAAAATACCACCGCTACAGGGCGCAAAGCCAAGCTGAAATTTCGGCAGCCAAAGCAAACCTCTTCGCGCCCGACAGAACGAGCCACGTGCATCGGCGCCTACAGCTCCTCAAGGCTAGCGAGGCCTCGTGGGCGACGTTCCTCTGGCAGGCTGCGCAGCTGAACTCCCCCGTGTCGCCTAAGAGTCCGTGACGTGACGTATTCAAAGCTCAGCAGAAATTAACAATCCAAAGTTGTTTCTAAGCACAAAAGCGGATCTACTACACGAGAAGGAAGGAGTCCTAATTCCGCAAGGCTTTACCTTTTCTTCGAGCTGCCGTCTTCCTGCTGCCCCAAAGACCATTGCCAGGCAATTAACCTGGGGTCGCGCTAAATGAGCCTTCCTCTTCGTTTTACAATTCGCACGCTTGCCTCTCCCTCTCTCTCTGGCCACCTGACCGCCGTTCCCCGAAGACGGGAATTTGCCGTCTTGGAGCTCTTAAAGCACGACGCTTCACAGATGCAGAGAGTCACGCGCACGGAAACGGATGGACGCAGCGTCCTTTCCGTAACGCGTACGCACCTTCCGTTAGATGTCGCTCATCTGTTATTCCGATCGCTATTACCGGCGAACCTTCCTCACCGGGAGGAACGGGCTTTCCCTTTCGGGGCGACGGAGACGGCTCTCGCTCGGTTCCCTTTAATTTTATTACTTCGGCTCGCTTACGTTTTTCTGTCTCTTCAGCTTCAGCCGTGGCAACGAATCTAAAAATTAAATATCCTATCTTTCCTTTTCTACGTACGCGTGTACGATAACAAAACAAAATACAAACGACCGAAGCAAAACTAAGGCAGCTACGGTTAACAAGAGGCGCAGGGCAGCAACGGGTCGCTTAGTCCTCAGCGCTGCCTCCGGGAGGGAGGCCGAAAGAACGAACGTTCCGCATCAAGAGTTACCTTGGTTACCCGGGCCAGAACGCCTCCTACTGTCGCAGCTTCTGGGGAGATCGAGGGTCCGCTGCTGCATTTTTGCTTCCTCCTTTCAGCCCGCCCCTTCGGGAGTAAGCGCAAAAAACCGCTCGCTCGTCCGGCTTTGCTCTTTGTCAGCATTTGCTATTGTCGGTTCCGCCTCTGTAACAAAGACAGAAAATTGCATTTCGCTTCCAACAAAACACTTCGATTTACACGCGTTCTTTTTCTCTTTCCCGTGGTTTTTTTTTTTTTCTTTCCCCCCTTTCTTTCTTTTTCCTTCTTTCCCTCAAAGGAAAGGTCTTAATACACCGCTTTGCATCGTACGTTACGGGGTAAGCCGTTTGGAAACACTACAGGGCCGACGCCGCGCCGCAACCCTGCTCCGGGGCCCGCCTGCCCCCCCGCTCCGCTCCGCCGCGCCGCCTCCGCAGGGGCGAGCGCGTGCCCCGGCCCGCGCTGCCAACGAACTGGCGCCCTAAACGCCGCGCACGCAAAACGCAAAGTCACACCCGCGCTCCCGGCGCGGCGCCGGGTCCCAGCCCGCCCCCCCACTCGCCCCGCACCGCCGCCTCCACGCAGCGACGGCCGCAGCGGGCAGGATGCAGCCCGACGCCCCCCGAACCTATGCGTTCGCCTCACCCGGGGGCCCCACATCCTTCACTCCACGCCACCTCCGCACTCACCCGCCGCCGCCGCCGAGCGAAAACGCCCTCCCTGCTCGCCGCCATCTTGCTTCCCCGCCGCCGCGCATGCGCCGCTCGCCAACGGACTGCGGCGGCAGTGACGCTTGAGCACCGCGCACGTGCCGGCTCGGACAGCGCGGGGGGGGGGGAGCGAGGGGAGCGGGAGGGGCGGGGGGGAGCGAGGGGAGCGGGAGGGGAGCAGAGGGAGCCCGAGGGGCGGGGGGGAGCGAGGGGAGCCCGAGGGGCGGGGCGGAGTGCGAGGGGAGCGCGAGAGGCGGGGGGGGAGCGTGAGGGGAGCAGGGGGGCCCGAGGAGCGGGGGGGAGCACGAGGGGAGCCCGAGAAGCGGGGGGGGAGCGCGGGGGCGGGGGGGAGCGCGAGGGGACCAGGGGGAGCGCGAGGGGCGGGGCGGAGCGCGAGGGGAGCAAGGGGAGCCCGAGAGGAGCCTGAGAAGCAGGGGGGAGCCCGAGAAGCGGGGGGGAGCGCGAGGGGAGCAGGGGGAGTGCGAGGGGCGGGGCAGAGCGCGAGGGGAGCAAGGGGAGCCCGAGGAGCGGGGGGGAGCGTGAGAAGAGCCTGAGAAGCAGGGGGGAGCCCGAGAAGCGGGGGGGAGCGCGAGGGGAGCCCGAGAAGCGGGGGGGAGCGCGAGGGGAGCAGAGGGAGCCCGAGGGGCGGGGCGGAGCGCGAGGGGAGCAGGGGGAGCGCGAGGGGAGCAGGGGGAGCGCGAGGGGAGCAGGGGGAGCGCGAGGGGAGCCCGAGAGGCGGGGGGGAGCGCGAGGGGCGGGGCGGAGCGCGAGGGGAGCAGGGGGAGCCCGAGGAGCGGGGGGGGAGCGCGAGGGGAGCCCGAGAAGCAGGGGGGAGCGCGGGGGTGGGGGGGAGCGCGAGGGGAGCCCGAGAAGCGGGGGGGAGCGCGAGGGGCGGGTGGAGCGGGGAATCCCGAGGGGCGGGGGGGAGCCGGGGAGCCCGAGGGGCGGGGGGGAGCACGAAGGGAGGCGAGACCCGCAATGGCATGCTCGCGCCGCGGCGCTGCAGCCGGGCGGCTCACGCGTGCGAACCGCAGCCCGCCGCGGCAGCCCGGGACTCCCAGCGAGCGCCCCGAGGCTGCCCGAGCCCGTGGCCGCTCCAAGAGCACCGGGAAGGGGCGACGAGCACGCTCCATTCGCTTACCCGTTACCGAAACGGCGGAGAGCAGCAGCAAACATGGCGACCGGCACTGAGCATGTGCGCGCCGGCTGTCTGCGCATGCGCGCCCCCCCCACCGGGTGCAGTACCGCTTTTTGGACACAGGGTGGCAGCAGTGAGCGCGGCGGAACGCTGTGCGCACGCGCGCCCCCCCCACAGGGTGCAGTACCGATTTTTGGACACAGGGTGGCAGCAGTGAGCACGGCGGAACCCAGTGCGCATGCGCGCCCCCCTTTATCGTGCCGTACCGCTTTTTGGACGCCCCGAGGGCAGCAGGGCGCGCGGCCGGCCGCCGTGCGCCTGCGCGCCCCCCTTTCCGTGCCGTACTGCTTTTTTGACGCCCCGAGGGCAGCAGGGCGCGCGGCCGCCCCCGGCACGCGCACACCGCTGCAGAGCCCCCCCGCCCGCCCTTTGCAGACATTTCACCACCCTCGCCTCGGCTCATCTGCCCTTATTTACAGCGCCTGCTGCGAGGCGCAGCGTCGCCGCGTGTCGTGCTCGAGCCGCTGCTCCTAGAGGCTTCAGTAACAGCGCTTTCCTTTGAACATCGTTGCAAAATACTCCACAGACAAAAAAGAGTCAGAGGCTGCACTTAAAAAAACAAAACAAAAACAAAAAAACCACCCACCTACTTAACGGGACAATTTGCAAGCGTTCCAAGAAGCAGCCGTTCTTCTTTAGAACTTTCGACCTCTCGCCTTTACTGATCGTTAAACAAAATAAACAGCCCAAAGCAAGCCGCGCTATTTGCTTGACAGACTGCTCGGTTTTTATTATTAAACGGTACGAGATGCTGGCACGCGGCATGTCTTCTTCGGATTCTTGGGCTGACGTTCCTTCGGCCGCACGCACGCGGTCAAAGGCGTCTTTTTCACGTCCCGCCGTCAGGGCCTCCCCAGCAATTCCCGCAGCGACTCCCCCCTCGGGACAAACAGCTCGAGGACACGCACGGTCTTGCTAAAAGAACGGGGGGGGGGGGGGGGGGGAAACAAACGCGTGCGCTGAGCGCGGCACTCGCAGACCCGATCTTCGGGTCCAAAAGAAAACTCTCTAAAGCGGACCAGGCGGGCCAAAGAGGTCCCTTCTTTGCGCCACGCTTCTTTCCTCGCACAGACGTCGGCCGCCTCTGCCCGCTCTCACGGTATCCCCTACCGGCAAGGACACGGCGAAACGTTTCGGAAACGACGGCGTTTCCCAGAAGCGTTTCCGCCGCCTTGGGAAAACGGCCGAAGGAGAGGCTCACGCGGGGCGCGTAGCTAGAAAGAACGCTCCGCACAAAGGCCTAAAATGACCAGCCCGGAGCAGGGATCCCGGGCTCTCCGGGAGCGCAGGAGTTCTCACGTCCTTACTGAGCAGAGACCGCTGCCCGTGAAACACGAGACGCCGCAGCGACGCCGATCGTTGGAGGGAAGCCTGCAATAAGAGCGAAAGAAAAGCAGACGTTGAGGACAAAGACCAAGTTACGAGCCCCTCGCGATTCAGACACGCTTCTAGATTTACCGCCTATTTCAAGGCGCGCCTTCGGCAATTCCGTCCAATTGATTTTCCCCGAAGCCCGAGACGCGGACGAAACGCCTCTCAAAGGAAGGTACGGCATAACCGCTCTGGCCTATAAACTACCGGTTTCGACGCAGGAAAAGCACAGGGAAAGCACTAGCGTTCCCCCCAAGAAACCACGTCCAAGCGGACCGATGAAGTAGGCCCCAAGTCTGAAAGCGGACCTAAAGGAGCCCGTTTGGCGGTCGCGAGCTGGAATACACCGTTCTCCTTCTCACTAACAACCTCCCGGAGAGACCGGCAGCTGTACAGCGCCTTCTACGCTACACGGAGGAGTCGGATAGCGGGCAGATGCCGCGTCCCGAATGCGCAACTAGAGATTGGAACGCACGGACGTAAACAAACGCCCGTGACGTAGCGGAGGTCTAGCGTATTCACGTTTACCGTGCGTCAGTTCTCCTCTGCGGACAGGCCGTTCCATCTTCTTTACTCGTTAGCTGACAGACGCCCTAGGAGAAAGCAAAGAAAGGAAGAAATTCAAAAGGAAATGAAACAGATCGGAGGGAGCCTCAAAGGCTTTGATCCATCCCCCCAGGCAGCCGAACCACCTTCGCAAAGGCACACCTCAAAAGACACGTCCTTCCGGGATCGCTGCACAGCCCAGCCAGAAAAGAGGAACAGAAACAAACAGAACGAGAAGGCTGCAGAGGGGGACGGAGGGCCGGAAAGGAGCCTGCTGTCCAGCGATGGTATCTTACCGCTCCTTGCGCGTTAGCAGCCCCTTTCAGATGCTTAAGCCCAAATTCTCTCAGCCCTTAACAGCTTCAGTACCCGCGGCACCTAGTTTTTCCACGCTCTCCAGTCTTCCTCGCTCTTTCCCGTCTCGGGCGAAAAGCCTCCCAGACCCCGTCTGCACTTACGCGCTTCCTTAAAACAGGATCGCCGAAATCAACCGAACGGGCTGAGCTGCTCCTCTTCCGCTCGCCGGCCCTCGGAACGTCAGCCTGCAAACGAATCGGACCACCGAGGTCACCGGCAGAGTCTCCTTTCGGAGCTCGGCCCCCCCCCCCAAGCTTTAACGACGGTTTCCCAAGCGGGGCAAACGCAGGGCCTCCCTTCGGCCCCGGAACGGTTTTTATCGCGGGCTCCCAAGTCGCCGTTACGACACTAAGCGGCAAAGCAAGGCAAAGACAGCTGGGGTCGCAGCTTACCCACCTAGGCACGAAAATTCTTCTTTGAGGCCTCCCTCGCTGCTTTTGCCAGGTAAACACACCAAAACAAAGCTCCCGACAGGCAGCTGAGGCTTCACATGGACCTCGGGGCCCCGCTAGCAACGGCGACGCCGGAGCCGCCGGGCTACCAGGCGCTATTCCCCCCCCCCCTCCCCTCCCCTGCCCTGCCGGCCCGCGAACCGCGGCTTATTACTCACGAGTCCGGGAAGGACGCCGCCGACCTTCCCGCGGCCGAAGGCTCCTCGTCAGGAGCGGGCAGAGAACCTTTCCGCCGGCATTCGGAGTCTCCCGGCCGCTCTCGACACCCGATAACTTGCCGAGAAAGGGCTGAGGGCGGGAGCCTGCAGTTCTTCACGGCAGCACACAGTCGTTCCCCGATGTGCCGAACGCCTAGCATTAACACAATTTAGAAATACAAAAATACCACCGCTACAGGGCGCAAAGCCAAGCTGAAATTTCGGCAGCCAAAGCAAACCTCTGCGCGCCCGACAGAACGAGCCACGTGCATCGGCGCCTACAGCTCCTCAAGGCTAGCGAGGCCTCGTGGGCGACGTTCCTCTGGCAGGCTGCGCAGCTGAACTCCCCCGTGTCGCCTAAGAGTCCGTGACGTGACGTATTCAAAGCTCAGCAGAAATTAACAATCCAAAGTTGTTTCTAAGCACAAAAGCGGATCTACTACACGAGAAGGAAGGAGTCCTAATTCCGCAAGGCTTTACCTTTTCTTCGAGCTGCCGTCTTCCTGCTGCCCCAAAGACCATTGCCAGGCAATTAACCTGGGGTCGCGCTAAATGAGCCTTCCTCTTCGTTTTACAATTCGCACGCTTGCCTCTCCCTCTCTCGCTGGCCACCTGACCGCCGTTCCCCGAAGACGGGAATTTGCCGTCTTGGAGCTCTTAAAGCACGACGCTTCACAGATGCAGAGAGTCACGCGCACGGAAACGGATGGACGCAGCGTCCTTTCCGTAACGCGTACGCACCTTCCGTTAGATGTCGCTCATCTGTTATTCCGATCGCTATTACCGGCGAACCTTCCTCACCGGGAGGAACGGGCTTTCCCTTTCGGGGCGACGGAGACGGCTCTCGCTCGGTTCCCTTTAATTTTATTACTTCGGCTCGCTTACGTTTTTCTGTCTCTTCAGCTTCAGCCGTGGCAACGAATCTAAAAATTAAATATCCTATCTTTCCTTTTCTACGTACGCGTGTACGATAACAAAACAAAATACAAACGACCGAAGCAAAACTAAGGCAGCTACGGTTAACAAGAGGCGCAGGGCAGCAACGGGTCGCTTAGTCCTCAGCGCTGCCTCCGGGAGGGAGGCCGAAAGAACGAACGTTCCGCATCAAGAGTTACCTTGGTTACCCGGGCCAGAACGCCTCCTACTGTCGCAGCTTCTGGGGAGATCGAGGGTCCGCTGCTGCATTTTTGCTTCCTCCTTTCAGCCCGCCCCTTCGGGAGTAAACGCAAAAAACCGCTCGCTCGTCCGGCTTTGCTCTTTGTCAGCATTTGCTATTGTCGGTTCCGCCTCTGTAACAAAGACAGAAAATTGCATTTCGCTTCCAACAAAACACTTCGATTTACACGCGTTCTTTTTCTCTTTCCCGTGGTTTTTTTTTTTTTCTTTCCCCCCTTTCTTTCTTTTTCCTTCTTTCTCTCAAAGGAAAGGTCTTAATACACCGCTTTGCATCGTACGTTACGGGGTAAGCCGTTTGGAAACACTACAGGGCCGACGCCGCGCCGCAACCCTGCTCCGGGGCCCGCCTGCCCCCCCGCTCCGCTCCGCCGCGCCGCCTCCGCAGGGGCGAGCGCGTGCCCCGGCCCGCGCTGCCAACGAACTGGCGCCCTAAACGCCGCGCACGCAAAACGCAAAGTCACACCCGCGCTCCCGGCGCGGCGCCGGGTCCCAGCCCGCCCCCCCACTCGCCCCGCACCGCCGCCTCCACGCAGCGACGGCCGCAGCGGGCAGGATGCAGCCCGACGCCCCCCGAACCTATGCGTTTGCCTCACCCGGGGGCCCCACATCCTTCACTCCACGCCACCTCCGCACTCACCCGCCGCCGCCGCCGAGCGAAAACGCCCTCCCTGCTCGCCGCCATCTTGCTTCCCCGCCGCCGCGCATGCGCCGCTCGCCAACGGACTGCGGCGGCAGTGACGCTTGAGCACCGCGCACGTGCCGGCTCGGACAGCGCGGGGGGGGGGGAGCGAGGGGAGCGGGAGGGGCGGGGGGGAGCGAGGGGAGCGGGAGGGGAGCAGAGGGAGCCCGAGGGGCGGGGGGGAGCGAGGGGAGCCCGAGGGGCGGGGCGGAGTGCGAGGGGAGCGCGAGAGGCGGGGGGGGAGCGTGAGGGGAGCAGGGGGGCCCGAGGAGCGGGGGGGAGCACGAGGGGAGCCCGAGAAGCGGGGGGGGAGCGCGGGGGCGGGGGGGAGCGCGAGGGGACCAGGGGGAGCGCGAGGGGCGGGGCGGAGCGCGAGGGGAGCAAGGGGAGCCCGAGAGGAGCCTGAGAAGCAGGGGGGAGCCCGAGAAGCGGGGGGGAGCGCGAGGGGAGCAGGGGGAGTGCGAGGGGCGGGGCAGAGCGCGAGGGGAGCAAGGGGAGCCCGAGGAGCGGGGGGGAGCGTGAGAAGAGCCTGAGAAGCAGGGGGGAGCCCGAGAAGCGGGGGGGAGCGCGAGGGGAGCCCGAGAAGCGGGGGGGAGCGCGAGGGGAGCAGGGGGAGCCCGAGGGGCGGGGCGGAGCGCGAGGGGAGCAGGGGGAGCGCGAGGGGAGCAGGGGGAGCGCGAGGGGAGCAGGGGGAGCGCGAGGGGAGCCCGAGAGGCGGGGGGGAGCGCGAGGGGCGGGGCGGAGCGCGAGGGGAGCAGGGGGAGCCCGAGGAGCGGGGGGGGAGCGCGAGGGGAGCCCGAGAAGCAGGGGGGAGCGCGGGGGTGGGGGGGAGCGCGAGGGGAGCCCGAGAAGCGGGGGGGAGCGCGAGGGGCGGGTGGAGCGGGGAATCCCGAGGGGCGGGGGGGAGCCGGGGAGCCCGAGGGGCGGGGGGGAGCACGAAGGGAGGCGAGACCCGCAATGGCATGCTCGCGCCGCGGCGCTGCAGCCGGGCGGCTCACGCGTGCGAACCGCAGCCCGCCGCGGCAGCCCGGGACTCCCAGCGAGCGCCCCGAGGCTGCCCGAGCCCGTGGCCGCTCCAAGAGCACCGGGAAGGGGCGACGAGCACGCTCCATTCGCTTACCCGTTACCGAAACGGCGGAGAGCAGCAGCAAACATGGCGACCGGCACTGAGCATGTGCGCGCCGGCTGTCTGCGCATGCGCGCCCCCCCCACCGGGTGCAGTACCGCTTTTTGGACACAGGGTGGCAGCAGTGAGCGCGGCGGAACGCTGTGCGCGTGCGCGCCCCCCCCACCGGGTGCAGTACCGCTTTTTGGACACAGGGTGGCAGCAGTGAGAACGGCGGAACCCAGTGCGCACACGAGCCCCCCCACAGGGTGCAGTACCGATTTTTGGACACAGGGTGGCAGCAGTGAGCACGGAGGAACCCAGTGCGCACGCGCGCCCCCCCCACCGGGTGCAGTACCGCTTTTTGGACACAGGGTGGCAGCAGTGAGCGCGGCGGAACGCTGTGCGCACGCGCGCCCCCCCCACAGGGTGCAGTACCGATTTTTGGACACAGGGTGGCAGCAGTGAGCACGGCGGAACCCAGTGCGCATGCGCGCCCCCCTTTATCGTGCCGTACCGCTTTTTGGACGCCCCGAGGGCAGCAGGGCGCGCGGCCGGCCGCCGTGCGCCTGCGCGCCCCCCTTTCCGTGCCGTACTGCTTTTTTGACGCCCCGAGGGCAGCAGGGCGCGCGGCCGCCCCCGGCACGCGCACACCGCTGCAGAGCCCCCCCGCCCGCCCTTTGCAGACATTTCACCACCCTCGCCTCGGCTCATCTGCCCTTATTTACAGCGCCTGCTGCGAGGCGCAGCGTCGCCGCGTGTCGTGCTCGAGCCGCTGCTCCTAGAGGCTTCAGTAACAGCGCTTTCCTTTGAACATCGTTGCAAAATACTCCACAGACAAAAAAGAGTCAGAGGCTGCACTTAAAAAAACAAAACAAAAACAAAAAAACCACCCACCTACTTAACGGGACAATTTGCAAGCGTTCCAAGAAGCAGCCGTTCTTCTTTAGAACTTTCGACCTCTCGCCTTTACTGATCGTTAAACAAAATAAACAGCCCAAAGCAAGCCGCGCTATTTGCTTGACAGACTGCTCGGTTTTTATTATTAAACGGTACGAGATGCTGGCACGCGGCATGTCTTCTTCGGATTCTTGGGCTGACGTTCCTTCGGCCGCACGCACGCGGTCAAAGGCGTCTTTTTCACGTCCCGCCGTCAGGGCCTCCCCAGCAATTCCCGCAGCGACTCCCCCCTCGGGACAAACAGCTCGAGGACACGCACGGTCTTGCTAAAAGAACGGGGGGGGGGGGGGGGGGGGAACAAACGCGTGCGCTGAGCGCGGCACTCGCAGACCCGATCTTCGGGTCCAAAAGAAAACTCTCTAAAGCGGACCAGGCGGGCCAAAGAGGTCCCTTCTTTGCGCCACGCTTCTTTCCTCGCACAGACGTCGGCCGCCTCTGCCCGCTCTCACGGTATCCCCTACCGGCAAGGACACGGCGAAACGTTTCGGAAACGACGGCGTTTCCCAGAAGCGTTTCCGCCGCCTTGGGAAAACGGCCGAAAGAGAGGCTCACGCGGGGCGCGTAGCTAGAAAGAACGCTCCGCACAAAGGCCTAAAATGACCAGCCCGGAGCAGGGATCCCGGGCTCTCCGGGAGCGCAGGAGTTCTCACGTCCTTACTGAGCAGAGACCGCTGCCCGTGAAACACGAGACGCCGCAGCGACGCCGATCGTTGGAGGGAAGCCTGCAATAAGAGCGAAAGAAAAGCAGACGTTGAGGACAAAGACCAAGTTACGAGCCCCTCGCGATTCAGACACGCTTCTAGATTTACCGCCTATTTCAAGGCGCGCCTTCGGCAATTCCGTCCAATTGATTTTCCCCGAAGCCCGAGACGCGGACGAAACGCCTCTCAAAGGAAGGTACGGCATAACCGCTCTGGCCTATAAACTACCGGTTTCGACGCAGGAAAAGCACAGGGAAAGCACTAGCGTTCCCCCCAAGAAACCACGTCCAAGCGGACCGATGAAGTAGGCCCCAAGTCTGAAAGCGGACCTAAAGGAGCCCGTTTGGCGGTCGCGAGCTGGAATACACCGTTCTCCTTCTCACTAACAACCTCCCGGAGAGACCGGCAGCTGTACAGCGCCTTCTACGCTACACGGAGGAGTCGGATAGCGGGCAGATGCCGCGTCCCGAATGCGCAACTAGAGATTGGAACGCACGGACGTAAACAAACGCCCGTGACGTAGCGGAGGTCTAGCGTATTCACGTTTACCGTGCGTCAGTTCTCCTCTGCGGACAGGCCGTTCCATCTTCTTTACTCGTTAGCTGACAGACGCCCTAGGAGAAAGCAAAGAAAGGAAGAAATTCAAAAGGAAATGAAACAGATCGGAGGGAGCCTCAAAGGCTTTGATCCATCCCCCCAGGCAGCCGAACCACCTTCGCAAAGGCACACCTCAAAAGACACGTCCTTCCGGGATCGCTGCACAGCCCAGCCAGAAAAGAGGAACAGAAACAAACAGAACGAGAAGGCTGCAGAGGGGGACGGAGGGCCGGAAAGGAGCCTGCTGTCCAGCGATGGTATCTTACCGCTCCTTGCGCGTTAGCAGCCCCTTTCAGATGCTTAAGCCCAAATTCTCTCAGCCCTTAACAGCTTCAGTACCCGCGGCACCTAGTTTTTCCACGCTCTCCAGTCTTCCTCGCTCTTTCCCGTCTCGGGCGAAAAGCCTCCCAGACCCCGTCTGCACTTACGCGCTTCCTTAAAACAGGATCGCCGAAATCAACCGAACGGGCTGAGCTGCTCCTCTTCCGCTCGCCGGCCCTCGGAACGTCAGCCTGCAAACGAATCGGACCACCGAGGTCACCGGCAGAGTCTCCTTTCGGAGCTCGGCCCCCCCCCCCAAGCTTTAACGACGGTTTCCCAAGCGGGGCAAACGCAGGGCCTCCCTTCGGCCCCGGAACGGTTTTTATCGCGGGCTCCCAAGTCGCCGTTACGACACTAAGCGGCAAAGCAAGGCAAAGACAGCTGGGGTCGCAGCTTACCCACCTAGGCACGAAAATTCTTCTTTGAGGCCTCCCTCGCTGCTTTTGCCAGGTAAACACACCAAAACAAAGCTCCCGACAGGCAGCTGAGGCTTCACATGGACCTCGGGGCCCCGCTAGCAACAGCGACGCCGGAGCCGCCGGGCTACCAGGCGCTATTCCCCCCCCCTCCCCTCCCCTCCCCTCCCCTCCCCTGCCCTGCCGGCCCGCGAACCGCGGCTTATTACTCACGAGTCCGGGAAGGACGCCGCCGACCTTCCCGCGGCCGAAGGCTCCTCGTCAGGAGCGGGCAGAGAACCTTTCCGCCGGCATTCGGAGTCTCCCGGCCGCTCTCGACACCCGATAACTTGCCGAGAAAGGGCTGAGGGCGGGAGCCTGCAGTTCTTCACGGCAGCACACAGTCGTTCCCCGATGTGCCGAACGCCTAGCATTAACACAATTTAGAAATACAAAAATACCACCGCTACAGGGCGCAAAGCCAAGCTGAAATTTCGGCAGCCAAAGCAAACCTCTTCGCGCCCGACAGAACGAGCCACGTGCATCGGCGCCTACAGCTCCTCAAGGCTAGCGAGGCCTCGTGGGCGACGTTCCTCTGGCAGGCTGCGCAGCTGAACTCCCCCGTGTCGCCTAAGAGTCCGTGACGTGACGTATTCAAAGCTCAGCAGAAATTAACAATCCAAAGTTGTTTCTAAGCACAAAAGCGGATCTACTACACGAGAAGGAAGGAGTCCTAATTCCGCAAGGCTTTACCTTTTCTTCGAGCTGCCGTCTTCCTGCTGCCCCAAAGACCATTGCCAGGCAATTAACCTGGGGTCGCGCTAAATGAGCCTTCCTCTTCGTTTTACAATTCGCACGCTTGCCTCTCCCTCTCTCTCTGGCCACCTGACCGCCGTTCCCCGAAGACGGGAATTTGCCGTCTTGGAGCTCTTAAAGCACGACGCTTCACAGATGCAGAGAGTCACGCGCACGGAAACGGATGGACGCAGCGTCCTTTCCGTAACGCGTACGCACCTTCCGTTAGATGTCGCTCATCTGTTATTCCGATCGCTATTACCGGCGAACCTTCCTCACCGGGAGGAACGGGCTTTCCCTTTCGGGGCGACGGAGACGGCTCTCGCTCGGTTCCCTTTAATTTTATTACTTCGGCTCGCTTACGTTTTTCTGTCTCTTCAGCTTCAGCCGTGGCAACGAATCTAAAAATTAAATATCCTATCTTTCCTTTTCTACGTACGCGTGTACGATAACAAAACAAAATACAAACGACCGAAGCAAAACTAAGGCAGCTACGGTTAACAAGAGGCGCAGGGCAGCAACGGGTCGCTTAGTCCTCAGCGCTGCCTCCGGGAGGGAGGCCGAAAGAACGAACGTTCCGCATCAAGAGTTACCTTGGTTACCCGGGCCAGAACGCCTCCTACTGTCGCAGCTTCTGGGGAGATCGAGGGTCCGCTGCTGCATTTTTGCTTCCTCCTTTCAGCCCGCCCCTTCGGGAGTAAGCGCAAAAAACCGCTCGCTCGTCCGGCTTTGCTCTTTGTCAGCATTTGCTATTGTCGGTTCCGCCTCTGTAACAAAGACAGAAAATTGCATTTCGCTTCCAACAAAACACTTCGATTTACACGCGTTCTTTTTCTCTTTCCCGTGGTTTTTTTTTTTTCTTTCCCCCCTTTCTTTCTTTTTCCTTCTTTCCCTCAAAGGAAAGGTCTTAATACACCGCTTTGCATCGTACGTTACGGGGTAAGCCGTTTGGAAACACTACAGGGCCGACGCCGCGCCGCAACCCTGCTCCGGGGCCCGCCTGCCCCCCCGCTCCGCTCCGCCGCGCCGCCTCCGCAGGGGCGAGCGCGTGCCCCGGCCCGCGCTGCCAACGAACTGGCGCCCTAAACGCCGCGCACGCAAAACGCAAAGTCACACCCGCGCTCCCGGCGCGGCGCCGGGTCCCAGCCCGCCCCCCCACTCGCCCCGCACCGCCGCCTCCACGCAGCGACGGCCGCAGCGGGCAGGATGCAGCCCGACGCCCCCCGAACCTATGCGTTCGCCTCACCCGGGGGCCCCACATCCTTCACTCCACGCCACCTCCGCACTCACCCGCCGCCGCCGCCGAGCGAAAACGCCCTCCCTGCTCGCCGCCATCTTGCTTCCCCGCCGCCGCGCATGCGCCGCTCGCCAACGGACTGCGGCGGCAGTGACGCTTGAGCACCGCGCACGTGCCGGCTCGGACAGCGCGGGGGGGGGGGAGCGAGGGGAGCGGGAGGGGCGGGGGGGAGCGAGGGGAGCGGGAGGGGAGCAGAGGGAGCCCGAGGGGCGGGGGGGAGCGAGGGGAGCCCGAGGGGCGGGGCGGAGTGCGAGGGGAGCGCGAGAGGCGGGGGGGGAGCGTGAGGGGAGCAGGGGGGCCCGAGGAGCGGGGGGGAGCACGAGGGGAGCCCGAGAAGCGGGGGGGGAGCGCGGGGGCGGGGGGGAGCGCGAGGGGACCAGGGGGAGCGCGAGGGGCGGGGCGGAGCGCGAGGGGAGCAAGGGGAGCCCGAGAGGAGCCTGAGAAGCAGGGGGGAGCCCGAGAAGCGGGGGGGAGCGCGAGGGGAGCAGGGGGAGTGCGAGGGGCGGGGCAGAGCGCGAGGGGAGCAAGGGGAGCCCGAGGAGCGGGGGGGAGCGTGAGAAGAGCCTGAGAAGCAGGGGGGAGCCCGAGAAGCGGGGGGGAGCGCGAGGGGAGCCCGAGAAGCGGGGGGGAGCGCGAGGGGAGCAGAGGGAGCCCGAGGGGCGGGGCGGAGCGCGAGGGGAGCAGGGGGAGCGCGAGGGGAGCAGGGGGAGCGCGAGGGGAGCAGGGGGAGCGCGAGGGGAGCCCGAGAGGCGGGGGGGAGCGCGAGGGGCGGGGCGGAGCGCGAGGGGAGCAGGGGGAGCCCGAGGAGCGGGGGGGGAGCGCGAGGGGAGCCCGAGAAGCAGGGGGGAGCGCGGGGGTGGGGGGGAGCGCGAGGGGAGCCCGAGAAGCGGGGGGGAGCGCGAGGGGCGGGTGGAGCGGGGAATCCCGAGGGGCGGGGGGGAGCCGGGGAGCCCGAGGGGCGGGGGGGAGCACGAAGGGAGGCGAGACCCGCAATGGCATGCTCGCGCCGCGGCGCTGCAGCCGGGCGGCTCACGCGTGCGAACCGCAGCCCGCCGCGGCAGCCCGGGACTCCCAGCGAGCGCCCCGAGGCTGCCCGAGCCCGTGGCCGCTCCAAGAGCACCGGGAAGGGGCGACGAGCACGCTCCATTCGCTTACCCGTTACCGAAACGGCGGAGAGCAGCAGCAAACATGGCGACCGGCACTGAGCATGTGCGCGCCGGCTGTCTGCGCATGCGCGCCCCCCCCACCGGGTGCAGTACCGCTTTTTGGACACAGGGTGGCAGCAGTGAGCGCGGCGGAACGCTGTGCGCACGCGCGCCCCCCCCACAGGGTGCAGTACCGATTTTTGGACACAGGGTGGCAGCAGTGAGCACGGCGGAACCCAGTGCGCATGCGCGCCCCCCTTTATCGTGCCGTACCGCTTTTTGGACGCCCCGAGGGCAGCAGGGCGCGCGGCCGGCCGCCGTGCGCCTGCGCGCCCCCCTTTCCGTGCCGTACTGCTTTTTTGACGCCCCGAGGGCAGCAGGGCGCGCGGCCGCCCCCGGCACGCGCACACCGCTGCAGAGCCCCCCCGCCCGCCCTTTGCAGACATTTCACCACCCTCGCCTCGGCTCATCTGCCCTTATTTACAGCGCCTGCTGCGAGGCGCAGCGTCGCCGCGTGTCGTGCTCGAGCCGCTGCTCCTAGAGGCTTCAGTAACAGCGCTTTCCTTTGAACATCGTTGCAAAATACTCCACAGACAAAAAAGAGTCAGAGGCTGCACTTAAAAAAACAAAACAAAAACAAAAAAACCACCCACCTACTTAACGGGACAATTTGCAAGCGTTCCAAGAAGCAGCCGTTCTTCTTTAGAACTTTCGACCTCTCGCCTTTACTGATCGTTAAACAAAATAAACAGCCCAAAGCAAGCCGCGCTATTTGCTTGACAGACTGCTCGGTTTTTATTATTAAACGGTACGAGATGCTGGCACGCGGCATGTCTTCTTCGGATTCTTGGGCTGACGTTCCTTCGGCCGCACGCACGCGGTCAAAGGCGTCTTTTTCACGTCCCGCCGTCAGGGCCTCCCCAGCAATTCCCGCAGCGACTCCCCCCTCGGGACAAACAGCTCGAGGACACGCACGGTCTTGCTAAAAGAACGGGGGGGGGGGGGGGGGGGGAAACAAACGCGTGCGCTGAGCGCGGCACTCGCAGACCCGATCTTCGGGTCCAAAAGAAAACTCTCTAAAGCGGACCAGGCGGGCCAAAGAGGTCCCTTCTTTGCGCCACGCTTCTTTCCTCGCACAGACGTCGGCCGCCTCTGCCCGCTCTCACGGTATCCCCTACCGGCAAGGACACGGCGAAACGTTTCGGAAACGACGGCGTTTCCCAGAAGCGTTTCCGCCGCCTTGGGAAAACGGCCGAAGGAGAGGCTCACGCGGGGCGCGTAGCTAGAAAGAACGCTCCGCACAAAGGCCTAAAATGACCAGCCCGGAGCAGGGATCCCGGGCTCTCCGGGAGCGCAGGAGTTCTCACGTCCTTACTGAGCAGAGACCGCTGCCCGTGAAACACGAGACGCCGCAGCGACGCCGATCGTTGGAGGGAAGCCTGCAATAAGAGCGAAAGAAAAGCAGACGTTGAGGACAAAGACCAAGTTACGAGCCCCTCGCGATTCAGACACGCTTCTAGATTTACCGCCTATTTCAAGGCGCGCCTTCGGCAATTCCGTCCAATTGATTTTCCCCGAAGCCCGAGACGCGGACGAAACGCCTCTCAAAGGAAGGTACGGCATAACCGCTCTGGCCTATAAACTACCGGTTTCGACGCAGGAAAAGCACAGGGAAAGCACTAGCGTTCCCCCCAAGAAACCACGTCCAAGCGGACCGATGAAGTAGGCCCCAAGTCTGAAAGCGGACCTAAAGGAGCCCGTTTGGCGGTCGCGAGCTGGAATACACCGTTCTCCTTCTCACTAACAACCTCCCGGAGAGACCGGCAGCTGTACAGCGCCTTCTACGCTACACGGAGGAGTCGGATAGCGGGCAGATGCCGCGTCCCGAATGCGCAACTAGAGATTGGAACGCACGGACGTAAACAAACGCCCGTGACGTAGCGGAGGTCTAGCGTATTCACGTTTACCGTGCGTCAGTTCTCCTCTGCGGACAGGCCGTTCCATCTTCTTTACTCGTTAGCTGACAGACGCCCTAGGAGAAAGCAAAGAAAGGAAGAAATTCAAAAGGAAATGAAACAGATCGGAGGGAGCCTCAAAGGCTTTGATCCATCCCCCCAGGCAGCCGAACCACCTTCGCAAAGGCACACCTCAAAAGACACGTCCTTCCGGGATCGCTGCACAGCCCAGCCAGAAAAGAGGAACAGAAACAAACAGAACGAGAAGGCTGCAGAGGGGGACGGAGGGCCGGAAAGGAGCCTGCTGTCCAGCGATGGTATCTTACCGCTCCTTGCGCGTTAGCAGCCCCTTTCAGATGCTTAAGCCCAAATTCTCTCAGCCCTTAACAGCTTCAGTACCCGCGGCACCTAGTTTTTCCACGCTCTCCAGTCTTCCTCGCTCTTTCCCGTCTCGGGCGAAAAGCCTCCCAGACCCCGTCTGCACTTACGCGCTTCCTTAAAACAGGATCGCCGAAATCAACCGAACGGGCTGAGCTGCTCCTCTTCCGCTCGCCGGCCCTCGGAACGTCAGCCTGCAAACGAATCGGACCACCGAGGTCACCGGCAGAGTCTCCTTTCGGAGCTCGGCCCCCCCCCCAAGCTTTAACGACGGTTTCCCAAGCGGGGCAAACGCAGGGCCTCCCTTCGGCCCCGGAACGGTTTTTATCGCGGGCTCCCAAGTCGCCGTTACGACACTAAGCGGCAAAGCAAGGCAAAGACAGCTGGGGTCGCAGCTTACCCACCTAGGCACGAAAATTCTTCTTTGAGGCCTCCCTCGCTGCTTTTGCCAGGTAAACACACCAAAACAAAGCTCCCGACAGGCAGCTGAGGCTTCACATGGACCTCGGGGCCCCGCTAGCAACGGCGACGCCGGAGCCGCCGGGCTACCAGGCGCTATTCCCCCCCCCTCCCCTCCCCTCCCCTCCCCTCCCCTGCCCTGCCGGCCCGCGAACCGCGGCTTATTACTCACGAGTCCGGGAAGGACGCCGCCGACCTTCCCGCGGCCGAAGGCTCCTCGTCAGGAGCGGGCAGAGAACCTTTCCGCCGGCATTCGGAGTCTCCCGGCCGCTCTCGACACCCGATAACTTGCCGAGAAAGGGCTGAGGGCGGGAGCCTGCAGTTCTTCACGGCAGCACACAGTCGTTCCCCGATGTGCCGAACGCCTAGCATTAACACAATTTAGAAATACAAAAATACCACCGCTACAGGGCGCAAAGCCAAGCTGAAATTTCGGCAGCCAAAGCAAACCTCTGCGCGCCCGACAGAACGAGCCACGTGCATCGGCGCCTACAGCTCCTCAAGGCTAGCGAGGCCTCGTGGGCGACGTTCCTCTGGCAGGCTGCGCAGCTGAACTCCCCCGTGTCGCCTAAGAGTCCGTGACGTGACGTATTCAAAGCTCAGCAGAAATTAACAATCCAAAGTTGTTTCTAAGCACAAAAGCGGATCTACTACACGAGAAGGAAGGAGTCCTAATTCCGCAAGGCTTTACCTTTTCTTCGAGCTGCCGTCTTCCTGCTGCCCCAAAGACCATTGCCAGGCAATTAACCTGGGGTCGCGCTAAATGAGCCTTCCTGAAAGCCACCTCTTCGTTTTACAATTCGCACGCTTGCCTCTCCCTCTCTCTCTGGCCACCTGACCGCCGTTCCCCGAAGACGGGAATTTGCCGTCTTGGAGCTCTTAAAGCACGACGCTTCACAGATGCAGAGAGTCACGCGCACGGAAACGGATGGACGCAGCGTCCTTTCCGTAACGCGTACGCACCTTCCGTTAGATGTCGCTCATCTGTTATTCCGATCGCTATTACCGGCGAACCTTCCTCACCGGGAGGAACGGGCTTTCCCTTTCGGGGCGACGGAGACGGCTCTCGCTCGGTTCCCTTTAATTTTATTACTTCGGCTCGCTTACGTTTCTCTGTCTCTTCAGCTTCAGCCGTGGCAACGAATCTAAAAATTAAATATCCTATCTTTCCTTTTCTACGTACGCGTGTACGATAACAAAACAAAATACAAATGACCGAAGCAAAACTAAGGCAGCTACGGTTAACAAGAGGCGCAGGGCAGCAACGGGTCGCTTAGTCCTCAGCGCTGCCTCCGGGAGGGAGGCCGAAAGAACGAACGTTCCGCATCAAGAGTTACCTTGGTTACCCGGGCCAGAACGCCTCCTACTGTCGCAGCTTCTGGGGAGATCGAGGGTCCGCTGCTGCATTTTTGCTTCCTCCTTTCAGCCTGTTACAGGTAAACGCGACAAATTGACAACCACTCGGGCCGGGTTGCATAAATTCCAATTTAATAAAATAATTGAGCAAGTTACAAGTAAGCAAAACAGCGCTGGGCGGCCGAGGGAATCTCCTGCTCCACCAACGGCGCGCGCAATCCCCCCCTCACAGTCTCCTTATATGCAATTCCAGCTCCAGGTATATGTGGCACTTCCTGTAACTTCTGCGGTTGCGCCGGCTGTTGCTAGGGGGTCTTCTTCAGCCCTCTGCATTGTGAGTGGTGACCCTCAGGTCACGCATATATTTTACAACTTTCGAAGTCGTGCTATATTTCACAGTTGTGTGACATCGCCATCACCATATTAGGCTATCTAAACTAACATTGCCGCTTTGCTATCTCAACTCCCTTATCTCAGGCAGGGTACATGCCCCCACCACAGGATGTAGGATGTTCCCACAGATGTTTCCAAGGCTGTTTCTTACTTTGATGTAACCAATTAGCACACATCACAGTCCAGGATGTTTCAAGGCTGTTTCTCAATTTGATGTAACAAATTAGCACATATCACAATCCCCCCTTTTTGTTTTGGTCCCTTCTAATTTGTTCATCAAATCGAGCAACAACCTCCTGTGCCAGGGAGAGCATAGGGTTATGCTTACTCTCATCTTCATTTAGTTGTTCATATTGACTTCTTATCAACAGTAGGTGGGCAGCTTCGAGTCTGCTTTTTGCTAAGTTAATTATTTTATTTACTATACACGGTCCAAAGGTCAACACTAGTACTAGTAAAGCCAATGGGCCCGCGATGGTAGACAATAAGGTTGTTAGCCAGGGAGAATGACTGAACCATGATTCATACCACCCTTGCTGGGCTTCTCTTTCCTTTTTACGTTTTTCAAGGCCTTCTCTCAATTTCGCCATAGTATCCCTGACAACTCCTGTATGATCCGCATAAAAACAACATTCTTCTCCTAGGGCTGCACACAATCCTCCCTGTTGCAAAAATAAGAGGTCCATCCCTCTTCTGTTCTGTAAAACTACTTCTGATAGCGATGTCAACGATTTTTCTAAGGCTGTAATGGATTTTTCTATTCGTTCTAAGTCCTCATCCACTGCTGCTCGTAGGGTGCTAAGGCTCTGCTGCTGCACCACTAAGGAGGAGATTCCAGTTCCCGCTCCTACTGCCCCTAGGCCCAGTAAGGTGGCTATGGTAATTGCGGTGATTGGTTCTCTCTTTACTCGGACCGGATGAGGGGTGTCCCAATGGTCGTACATCACATTTTCTGGGTGGTACAAGATCCTGGGAACTACCTCTATTTGTATACAATATTCTTGGGACTCACCAAGTACCCTTAGGGAGACACAGGGAGTTAGGCCCGTTTTTGAACATATCCACCTAGCTCCTTGGGTGGGAATAATCCATCCAATTTCGGAGGTGTAGGTTTGCAGTGTCACAGACCCACACAGCTTTTTCTTTGATTTTGGTATTTTACCAATACACATTCCCATTCCCGTAACTTGCTCCATGGTCAACCCCTTCTTCTTATCTTCCCATTGACACTGTGAGCCGGGATCATTGCTCACAGTATATGTCATATTTACTCCTATTGCTTCATAAAAAGGGGTCTTATGTCGTAGCATAACCAGCAATGGGTGGTTATACTAGGGGTTGTAGCATTTAATACTTTGTAGGTTGCCTGTACAATCTTCCACAGAGGATTGTCTACCCCCTCTGTGGCTTTACTTTCTGAGATTACAACAGTATCTTTCGGGGTGGGGTGGCTCATAGGAATACTTGTCAAATTCATTATCGCAGCCGTTGGTTTGATTCTTAATTTTGCTCCTTTAACGGCTAGATTCGGCCCTATTGCTTGAGGAGCAGGTTGCACACTTTCTTTCTTTATGAAAATCAATCCACCCCTATCGGTCCCGGGCTCCCAGTACCGGACTCCCCAGGTCTTTCCCAAAAACCACCCTGGATCTTCAGGACGGGTGATATTTATCATTAAATGTTTACAGTCCGAATGGGAGGACGGACGCGTACCTCCAGAAGAGTCTCGTTTGGGGGGTGTACAACCATAGGGTCCCCACTGGGTCTGAATAAACTTATCTGATCCTGCGCCGGGTGTCCAATCAGAGGCTATAGTTTCACATCCCCAATAAGCACAATAATAAGAGTTTGGGTAGTTACAGTATCCTCGCCCAGGATTAGAACTAGGGCAAAAGTAAAACCCCTTTAGATTTAAACATGGCTCAATGGGTACCAATTCACACAAGGTAGGTGTGAATGTAGGGTTCCCGGGTACGCTTCGTACTTGGATCACTGTTTGATCTTCCCATCTCATTAATGACCATTTAAAGGGTTGGTGTACATTATGTTCCCCTTGGATTCGTCTTCCTAATAAGCCCAGCACAATCATCTTCCAGAGGAGTAGTGGACCCATGGCTTGGTCAACGGATATTTTACGAACCCTTAATGCCTTGGAGGGGCGGTCCGTGATGCCAAGTGTCTCTGGGACTTTAAAGAGTCTGGGTCTTACAATTTTGGGTATTCCTGCTTAGGAGGTGGCTTATCGGCCTCGATCCCCACAAGTTCTATACGTCTCTGCCTCCCCTGCCTACTCTTTTGCTTCAGAGCAGCAGGGTGTACCGTCTTCTCGGCAGCAGCCGTATTCTTCAGGGGAACCTCCTGTATGAGCCTTTTAGATTTTTTTAAAGGCTTCCCAATTCCCAAGAGTGACACTCAACATACGGCGCGGTCCGCCTATAATTGGTGTTTTCAATTTTAGCCTTATGTGATTTGGGGTGGTTGGCGTGGGTACAACCTTTCTCTGGTTGTACTCCTTTTAACAAAGGCTTCCCACCGTTCTACCGATCTTTTCTTAAGATCTTTTAATGTCCAATAAGTCAATTTTGTCGTAACAAGGGCGGCAAATGCCGTTAGGGAGATACCCGTACTAACAATGAGTCCACTACTTCCCTTTACAAACCCTACATGCATAACACACAAAGGGATAACAAATACTATGTGGGGTTATAACAAATACTATGTTAGGTTTTACAAAAGGTGGTCTCACTTATCGAGGTTTCCAGGTTTCTTCTTAAAGGTTACTTTTAAATTGTCCGGGTTTCCAAAGGCTTCCCACGATGATTCTGAAATCGGTCCTTTAATTCTGCTGGCATGTGTCCATCCTCGCTCTGTGGTGCGAATAGCAGTGTCTGTGGTAAGCAAAACAAGGAAAGGTCCCTCCCAGCGGGGAGTCAAGGATGAGTCTTTCCAGGTTTTAATTAAAACCTTGTCTCCAGGGTTAACTCGGTGAATGGCTACATCTAGTGGAGGTCTCTGTGCTATTAGTCCTTTCTTTATCAATTCTTGTCTTCTCTTCATAAGCTCTGTAATATATTTCTGTAATAATCTCTCTTCTACTTTAGGATGTTCTTTTGGTATTTCTAAATCATATGGCATCCCATATAACATTTCAAAAGGGGAGACTCCTGTGTCAGTTCTGGGCTGAGTTCGTATATTCAACAAAGCTAAGGGTAAACACTTGATCCAATTCATCTGGGTTTCCATCATTAGCTTTGTTAACTGTTTTTTTATTTCCCCATTCATCCTTTCTACCTTTCCTGAACTTTGAGGATGCCAGGGAGTGTGATACTCCCACTTGATTCCTAAAGGATCTAATGTTTCTTTAATGACCTTGGATGTAAAATGTGGCCCCCTGTCTGAGTCTATGACCAATACATTCCCATACCGGGGTATGATATTTTCTAACAATATCTTGGTTACCGATTTCGCAGTTGCTCGGGCTACGGGAAAAGCTTCTACAAAGTAAGTTAAATGATCTACTATAACTAATAGGTATTTATACCTGCCCACTTCTGGGAGTTCTGTAAAGTCAACCTGTATTTTCTCAAATGGTCTCCTGGCTATGGATCGTCCCCCTGGGACCTTTTTTTCTGAGGTGCTGCTTGTTAACCTTCTGACAGGTCAAACATTCTCCCACTAGTCTTTTTGCTATGTCATATATTCCAATGCACATATATTTAGTTCCAAACTGGTCTACTAATGCTTGCACTCCCCAGTGAGTCTGTCGGTGGAATTCTTTCATGATTCTCCAAGCTACGCCTTTGGATACAATTTCTCTATCATCGGGCAGCACCCATTTACCTTCTTTTTCTAGGGCTCCTATCTGTCGTAATTTATCTATTTCCTGTTTAGTAAAACTCATCCTGGTATCTAGTTTATCTTGGCCCTCTTTTCCTTCAGACAATAGGTGTAAAGCTGCTTTTTTTGCTTCTTCATCTGCTAGATTATTTCCCCTTATGTGGTAAAATGTGCCTTTTTGATGGCCCCTAACATGTACTACTGCGATTCTCCGAGGTCCCCTCAGAGCTTCTAAAGTTTTTCTGATTAATTTTTCGTGCACTAAATTCTTCCCTTGTGAATTAATCAGTCCCCTTTCTTCCCACATTTTCCCAAATGTGTGTACTACTCCATAAGCATATTTAGAGTCGGTGTATATAGTCCCTATTTTGCCCTTTAAAATTTCTAAGGCTCTAAAAACTGCATACAATTCACAAGCCTGGGCCGACCAAGTTTTGTGTAGGGGCCCTGATTCTATTAACTCTAGAGACTTTCCATCTACAATAGCATACCCTGATCTGCGTTTCCCTTCAACTACGCGAGAGGATCCGTCCACAAAGAATTTAGTCCCCTCTGGTAACTCTTCTTCTTCTAAATCTTCTCTTATTTTAGTTTGGTATTCTATTAGACGCATGCAATCATGTCTTAATTGACCACTGGGTTCCCCATACAGGAACTGGGCTGGATTCTGCAAGCTTGTAGTCTCAATTTCCAACTTTGGAGAATGGATTAAAATGCCCTCGTATTTTAATAGTCTGGCATCGGTTATCCATTTTTCGGCTTTTTGTTGTAATACTCCTCGTATATTATGAGGGGTATATATTTTTAATTCTCCTCCAAAGGTTATCTTTTTAGCCTCTTCTACTAATAAGGCTGTAGCTACAATGGCTTGTAGGCAAGTGGGCCATCCCCGACTGACGGGGTCTAGCAATTTTGAAAAATACCCTATAGGTTTCTTTTTCCCTGCCCATTCCTGTGTTAGGACTCCAAAGGCTGTTCCTTCCTGTGTATTAATAAACATGTAGAATGGTCTCTTAATATCTGGTAAACTCAAAACAGGTGCATTCACCAAGTCAGCCTTCAATTCTTCGAGGCTTTGATTATCGGTTTGAGTCCATTTTATTAGCCCATCTACTATTAGTTTTTTTATATAAAAATTTTACTTTATTGCTATAATTTTCAATCCATTGTCTGCAATACCCTAATAACCCCAGCAATTGTCGGACCTGTCTTTTGCTCTTCGGGGGTCTTATTGACAGTATACCATTTACCCTTTCAGGGTCCAATTTTTTGTGCCCTTGCTAAGCCAATGTCCCAAATACTTCACCTCTTCTTCCGTAAATTGCAACTTTGATTTCGATACTTTCAATCCCTTTAAACTTAGGAAATTTAACAACTTAATACTCTCACATCTAACTTCCTCCTGGGTTTTTCCTGCTAAAAGCAAATCATCCACATATTGTGTTAAAGTAATTTGAGGATTAGTTTCGTAATTACTTAGAACCTGCTCCAGGGCTTGCCCAAACAAATTAGGGGATTCTGTAAACCCTTGTGGTAAAACAGTCCATCGGAGTTGTTGTTTCCTATGGATATCTGGGTCTTCCCACTTGAAGGCAAAAAAGTCTCTACATTCTTCTTTAAGGGGGCATGCCCAAAATGCATCTTTCAGGTCTATAACCGTATACCATTTAGCCTCAGGTGACAGCTGACTAAGTATGGTATCGGGGTTAGCTACAATTGGGAACCTGGTAATTGTTCTTTTGTTTATTTCTCTTAAATCTTGTACCAATCTATAAGTACCGTCTGGTTTCTTTACGGGCAGTATGGGGGTATTATAGGGAGACATACAAGGCTCCAGTAACCTTTGATTTATTAGCCTCTGGATTACTGGTCGGAGTCCTTGCCTCCCTTCCTGTGACATTGGATATTGCTTGACTCTAACAGGGATTTCTGGATTCCGTATGCTCACTTCAAAAGGAGCAATATCTAGTTTTCCTACTGATTCTGGGGTATACCAAACTTCAGGGTTGATTTTGGCCTCATCTTCAATAGTAAGGGTGCATAATTTTATAACTAATTCTTGATTCTCTACTTCTAAATTGACTCCTAATTCAACCATCATATCTCAGCCCAGTAAATTATATTCAGCTTCGGGAACTAATAAAAAGGATCCAACAGTTAATCGAGAGTCTGATTCTATTTCCACATTTTTAATTACTGGGACCTTAAAGGGCTCTCCCTTAGCTCCTATCACTTATAAGTTCTCTGGGGATGGTTTACACCCCCAGGGTACCGTTTGGACAGTAGATCTTTCTGCCCCAGAATCCACAAGGAATTCTACTTCTTGTCGCTGGGGACCTAATTTCAATTTTATCAAGGGCTCGGTTCCTTTATGAGTCCCCAGCAAATAGAGCCCCTGACCCCCCTAATCTTCTTGGAACATTTGCTCATCCTGCATTCGCTTCCTACAATTCCTCTTCAGATGCCCTTTTTTCTGGCAATAAAAACACTCCACCTGCCTCAAGTCCCTTGTCACAACTTCTCTGGGTTGTCCTTCTTGGTGAGGTGGCTTTCTTTTAGGTCTGTTATACGACCTAGGGGGTTGTGCCTGGATTCCTCTCTGCCCTTCTCGGACTGCTGCCATCAGAATCTTTGCCTGCCGCCGATGGGTTTCCTCTTCCCTCCGCACATGCACTTTCTGAGCTTCCCTCAGCAATTCGTCCAGCCCCCTATCTTGCCAATCATCTAACTTCTCTAGCTTTCTTCTAATATCTGGAAAGGCCTTTGCTACAAACTGTGTTTTCAATAGAGCCTGTCCCACAGGGGTACTGGGGTCTACCCCGGAATAAAGTTGCAGATTTTTTCTAAGTCTCTCGAGCCACTCTGTTGGTGTCTCATCCTTCTTTTGTTGTTCCATGAAGGCCTTATTAATATTTTGCCCCCTGGGAACAGATTCCCTGATTCCCTGAACTATTATGGCTCTCAGATCGGACATATGTGTCCGATGCTCAGCATTCTGATTGTCCCAATCCGGCCGTTGGGTGGGCCATTTAATATCTGCAGCGGGACCTTGTTGGTGTTGTTGATCCCAAATCCGCATCCCAGCCCTACGGATCATTTCCCTTTCTTCCGCTGTAAATAATATGCTTAAGATGGATTGTAATTCCTCCCATGTATAAAGGCTTGGACCTAAAAACTGATCTAATTTCTCAGCCACCCCTAAAGGGTCTTCTAATAAATTCCCCATTTCTTTCTTAAAATCCCGTACGTCCCCTGAACTCAGGGGCATAGACACAAATCCCATCCCCGGCTGCGGTCCTCCCATGGGGAGTTCTCGCAAGGGGTACAGCTGATCAGGTCGCCCACCTCCCCTCGTTTGACTCCTCGTGACCCTTCGGGTTTCTTCTGGGGAACTAGGAGGGTTTAGATCCCAGTCTGGGGTCGTCGGAGAGGGGCTATGAGGAGGGGCTGGTGTTGGGTTTTGAGCCGGAGCTGAGGGAATATAGGGGGGAGGAGAAACGGGAAGTTCCTCCAGTGTTTTGCTTTTCTTCCTCGAACCCTTCTCTTTCAAGGTAAATATCATGGTCCGAGTATCTGGTCTTATCCATAAACTAGCATACTCACTTTCTTCTAAACTAAAGGGCTCCTTTGAATTCACATATATATTTAGAGCCTGACATATCCAATTTTCAAAAGACCCGTATACTGGCCAATAAAGGTGGTCTCCTCTAATCTGCTTCCCACCCCATACTTGCATACAGTAATGTACCATTTTTTTTCTCGACTTTTGCCTTTTCTGGAGGGCCAATCGTTCCAATACTTAATCATTAATCCTAAAGGGCTATCGGGCGGTATATCTGGTAACTGTACCGTAGAGCCCTCTATGGGATCAGAAGACTTGCTCTTTTTCTGTCTCATCTTCCGGAGCACCCACCCCAGTCACTCTCTTTCTTTCCGCACGGGACCGCACTCACACCACCCGAGTCTTTAACTGCTAGGACGGTTGTCCCTTCGCAGCGGGCGGCCCAGTCGGCCGACGGGTGCCCCGTTTCGGTCCCCTATTACAACTCTCTCTCTCCGCAGGGGACCGCACTCACACCACCCGAGTCTTTAACTGCTAGGACGGTTGTCCCTTCGCAGCGGGCGGCCCAGTCGGCCGACGGGTGCCCCGTTTCGGTCCCCTGTTACACAATCACCCTCATGGAGGGTCCGCACTCACTCCGTCCCCTGTTACACAAGGACCCCCTCTCCTGGAGGGTCCGCACTCCCCTGGGGACTTCTCACGTGCTCCGGGTATCCCACCCCAACCGAACGGAACCGCATACATATACTCACTCAGTCCTGAGTCTTCGTTCGGATCTTCGTGCACAAAGTTTACGGGGTACTGCAGTTCTTTTGCTTACTTGTCCTGATTTAGGGTTCGGAAATACAGGTTCTGGTAGGGGAACTACCCACTCAGGGGCCATCCGAAGATGGGATGGGGCGCCTCCCCTGAGTCAGAGTCCCGAAACCAGGGAAGCCTGTATCCGAGTCACGGCACCAAATTGTTACAGGTAAACGCGACAAATTGACAACCACTCGGGCCGGGTTGCATAAATTCCAATTTAATAAAATAATTGAGCAAGTTACAAGTAAGCAAAACAGCGCTGGGCGGCCGAGGGAATCTCCTGCTCCACCAACGGCGCGCGCAATCCCCCCCTCACAGTCTCCTTATATGCAATTCCAGCTCCAGGTATATGTGGCACTTCCTGTAACTTCTGCGGTTGCGCCGGCTGTTGCTAGGGGGTCTTCTTCAGCCCTCTGCATTGTGAGTGGTGACCCTCAGGTCACGCATATATTTTACAACTTTCGAAGTCGTGCTATATTTCACAGTTGTGTGACATCGCCATCACCATATTAGGCTATCTAAACTAACATTGCCGCTTTGCTATCTCAACTCCCTTATCTCAGGCAGGGTACATGCCCCCACCACAGGATGTAGGATGTTCCCACAGATGTTTCCAAGGCTGTTTCTTACTTTGATGTAACCAATTAGCACACATCACAGTCCAGGATGTTTCAAGGCTGTTTCTCAATTTGATGTAACAAATTAGCACATATCACAAGCCCGCCCCTTCGGGAGTAAGCGCAAAAAACCGCTCGCTCGTCCGGCTTTGCTCTTTGTCAGCATTTGCTATTGTCGGTTCCGCCTCTGTAACAAAGACAGAAAATTGCATTTCGCTTCCAACAAAACACTTCGATTTACACGCGTTCTTTTTCTCTTTCCCGTGTTTTTTTTTTTTTTTTTTCTTTCCCCCCTTTCTTTCTTTTTCCTTCTTTCCCTCAAAGGAAAGGTCTTAATACACCGCTTTGCATCGTACGTTACGGGGTAAGCCGTTTGGAAGCACTACAGGGCCGACGCCGCGCCGCAACCCTGCTCCGGGGCCCGCCTGCCCCCCCGCTCCGCTCCACCGCGCCGCCTCCGCAGGGGCGAGCGCGTGCCCCGGCCCGCGCTGCCAACGAACTGGCGCCCTAAACGCCGCGCACGCAAAACGCAAAGTCACACCCGCGCTCCCAGCGCGGCGCCGGGTCCCAGCCCGCCCCCACCCCCACTCGCCCCGCACCGCCGCCTCCACGCAGCGACGGCCGCAGCGGGCAGGATGCAGCCCGACGCCCCCCGAACCTATGCGTTCGCCTCACCCGGGGGCCCCACATCCTTCACTCCACGCCACCTCCGCACTCACCCGCCGCCGCCGCCGAGCGAAAACGCCCTCCCTGCTCACCGCCATCTTGCTTCCCCGCCGCCGCGCATGCGCCGCTCGCCAACGGACTGCGGCGGCAGTGGCGCTTGAGCACCGCGCACGTGCCGGCTCGGACAGCGCGGGGGGGGGGAGCGAGGGGAGTGGGAGGGGCGGGGGGGAGCGGGAGGGGAGCAGAGGGAGCCCGAGGGGCGGGGGGGAGCGAGGGGAGCCCGAGGGGCGGGGCGGAGTGCGAGGGGAGCGCGAGAGGTGGGGGGGAGCGTGAGGGGAGCAGGGGGGCCCGAGGAGCGGGGGGAGCACGAGGGGAGCCCGAGAAGCGGGGGGGGAGCGCGGGGGCGGGGGGGAGCGCGAGGGGAGCAAGGGGAGCCCGAGAGGAGCCTGAGAAGCAGGGGGGAGCGCGAGAAGCGGGGGGGAGCGCGAGGGGAGCAGGGGGAGTGCGAGGGGCGGGGCAGAGCGCGAGGGGAGCAAGGGGAGCCCGAGGAGCGGGGGGGAGCGTGAGAGGAGCCTGAGAAGCAGGGGGGAGCCCGAGAAGCGGGGGGGAGCGCGAGGGGAGCCCGAGAAGCGGGGGGGAGCGCGAGGGGAGCAGGGGGAGCCCGAGGGGCGGGGCGGAGCGCGAGGGGAGCGCGAGGGGCGGGGCGGAGCGCGAGGGGAGCAGGGGGAGCGCGAGGGGAGCAGGGGGAGCCCGAGGGGCGGGGCGGAGCGCGAGGGGAGCCCGAGAAGCGGGGGGGAGCGCGAGGGGCGGGGCGGAGCGCGAGGGGAGCAGGGGGAGCCCGAGGAGCGGGGGGGGAGCGCGAGGGGCGGGTGGAGCGGGGAATCCCGAGGGGCGGGGGGGAGCCGGGGAGCCCGAGGGGCGGGGGGGAGCACGAAGGGAGGCGAGACCCGCAATGGCATGCTCGCGCCACGGCGCTGCAGCCGGGCGGCTCACGCGTGCGAACCGCAGCCCGCCGCGGCAGCCCGGGACTCCCAGCGAGCGCCCCGAGGCTGCCCGAGCCCGTGGCCGCTCCAAGAGCACCGGGAAGGGGCGACGAGCACGCTCCATTCGCTTACCCGTTACCGAAACGGCGGAGAGCAGCAGCAAACATGGCGACCGGCACTGAGCATGTGCGCGCCGGCTGTCACAGGGTGGCAGCAGTGAGCACGGCGGAACCCAGTACGCACGCGAGCCCCCCCCACAGGGTGCAGTACCGCTTTTTGGACACAGGGTGGCAGCAGTGAGCGCGGCGGAACGCTGTGCGCGTGCGCGCCCCCCCCACCGGGTGCAGTACCGCTTTTTGGACACAGGGTGGCAGCAGTGAGCACGGCGGAACCCAGTGCGCACACGAGCCCCCCCACAGGGTGCAGTACCGATTTTTGGACACAGGGTGGCAGCAGTGAGCACGGAGGAACCCAGTGCGCACGCGCGCCTCCCCCACCGGGTGCAGTACCGCTTTTTGGACACAGGGTGGCAGCAGTGAGCGCGGCGGAACGCTGTGCGCACGCGCGCCCCCCCCACAGGGTGCAGTACCGATTTTTGGACACAGGGTGGCAGCAGTGAGCACGGCGGAACCCAGTGCGCATGCGCGCCCCCCTTTATCGTGCCGTACCGCTTTTTGGACGCCCCGAGGGCAGCAGGGCGCGCGGCCGGCCGCCGTGCGCCTGCGCGCCCCCCTTTCCGTGCCGTACTGCTTTTTTGACGCCCCGAGGGCAGCAGGGCGCGCGGCCGCCCCCGGCACGCGCACACCGCTGCAGAGCCCCCCCGCCCGCCCTTTGCAGACATTTCACCACCCTCGCCTCGGCTCATCTGCCCTTATTTACAGCGCCTGCTGCGAGGCGCAGCGTCGCCGCGTGTCGTGCTCGAGCCGCTGCTCCTAGAGGCTTCCGTAACAGCGCTTTCCTTTGAACATCGTTGCAAAATACTCCACAGACAAAAAAGAGTCAGAGGCTGCACTTAAAAAAACAAAACGAAAACAAAAAAACCACCCACCTACTTAACGGGACAATTTGCAAGCGTTCCAAGAAGCAGCCGTTCTTCTTTAGAACTTTCGACCTCTCGCCTTTACTGATCGTTAAACAAAATAAACAGCCCAAAGCAAGCCGCGCTATTTGCTTGACAGACTGCTCGGTTTTTATTATTAAACGGTACGAGATGCTGGCACGCGGCATGTCTTCTTCGGATTCTTGGGCTGACGTTCCTTCGGCCGCACGCACGCGGTCAAAGGCGTCTTTTTCACGTCCCGCCGTCAGGGCCTCCCCAGCAATTCCCGCAGCGACTCCCCCCTCGGGACAAACAGCTCGAGGACACGCACGGTCTTGCTAAAAGAACGGGGGGGGGGGGGGGGGGAAACAAACGCGTGCGCTGAGCGCGGCACTCGCAGACCCGATCTTCGGGTCCAAAAGAAAACTCTCTAAAGCGGACCAGGCGGGCCAAAGAGGTCCCTTCTTTGCGCCACGCTTCTTTCCTCGCACAGACGTCGGCCGCCTCTGCCCGCTCTCACGGTATCCCCTACCGGCAAGGACACGGCGAAACGTTTCGGAAACGACGGCGTTTCCCAGAAGCGTTTCCGCCGCCTTGGGAAAACGGCCGAAGGAGAGGCTCACGCGGGGCGCGTAGCTAGAAAGAACGCTCCGCACAAAGGCCTAAAATGACCAGCCCGGAGCAGGGATCCCGGGCTCTCCGGGAGCGCAGGAGTTCTCACGTCCTTACTGAGCAGAGACCGCTGCCCGTGAAACACGAGACGCCGCAGCGACGCCGATCGTTGGAGGGAAGCCTGCAATAAGAGCGAAAGAAAAGCAGACGTTGAGGACAAAGACCAAGTTACGAGCCCCTCGCGATTCAGACACGCTTCTAGATTTACCGCCTATTTCAAGGCGCGCCTTCGGCAATTCCGTCCAATTGATTTTCCCCGAAGCCCGAGACGCGGACGAAACGCCTCTCAAAGGAAGGTACGGCATAACCGCTCTGGCCTATAAACTACCGGTTTCGACGCAGGAAAAGCACAGGGAAAGCACTAGCGTTCCCCCCAAGAAACCACGTCCAAGCGGACCGATGAAGTAGGCCCCAAGTCTGAAAGCGGACCTAAAGGAGCCCGTTTGGCGGTCGCGAGCTGGAATACACCGTTCTCCTTCTCACTAACAACCTCCCGGAGAGACCGGCAGCTGTACAGCGCCTTCTACGCTACACGGAGGAGTCGGATAGCGGGCAGATGCCGCGTCCCGAATGCGCAACTAGAGATTGGAACGCACGGACGTAAACAAACGCCCGTGACGTAGCGGAGGTCTAGCGTATTCACGTTTACCGTGCGTCAGTTCTCCTCTGCGGACAGGCCGTTCCATCTTCTTTACTCGTTAGCTGACAGACGCCCTAGGAGAAAGCAAAGAAAGGAAGAAATTCAAAAGGAAATGAAACAGATCGGAGGGAGCCTCAAAGGCTTTGATCCATCCCCCCAGGCAGCCGAACCACCTTCGCAAAGGCACACCTCAAAAGACACGTCCTTCCGGGATCGCTGCACAGCCCAGCCAGAAAAGAGGAACAGAAACAAACAGAACGAGAAGGCTGCAGAGGGGGACGGAGGGCCGGAAAGGAGCCTGCTGTCCAGCGATGGTATCTTACCGCTCCTTGCGCGTTAGCAGCCCCTTTCAGATGCTTAAGCCCAAATTCTCTCAGCCCTTAACAGCTTCAGTACCCGCGGCACCTAGTTTTTCCACGCTCTCCAGTCTTCCTCGCTCTTTCCCGTCTCGGGCGAAAAGCCTCCCAGACCCCGTCTGCACTTACGCGCTTCCTTAAAACAGGATCGCCGAAATCAACCGAACGGGCTGAGCTGCTCCTCTTCCGCTCGCCGGCCCTCGGAACGTCAGCCTGCAAACGAATCGGACCACCGAGGTCACCGGCAGAGTCTCCTTTCGGAGCTCGGCCCCCCCCCAAGCTTTAACGACGGTTTCCCAAGCGGGGCAAACGCAGGGCCTCCCTTCGGCCCCGGAACGGTTTTTATCGCGGGCTCCCAAGTCGCCGTTACGACACTAAGCGGCAAAGCAAGGCAAAGACAGCTGGGGTCGCAGCTTACCCACCTAGGCACGAAAATTCTTCTTTGAGGCCTCCCTCGCTGCTTTTGCCAGGTAAACACACCAAAACAAAGCTCCCGACAGGCAGCTGAGGCTTCACATGGACCTCGGGGCCCCGCTAGCAACGGCGACGCCGGAGCCGCCGGGCTACCAGGCGCTATTCCCCCCCCCTCCCCTCCCCTCCCCTCCCCTCCCCTGCCCTGCCGGCCCGCGAACCGCGGCTTATTACTCACGAGTCCGGGAAGGACGCCGCCGACCTTCCCGCGGCCGAAGGCTCCTCGTCAGGAGCGGGCAGAGAACCTTTCCGCCGGCATTCGGAGTCTCCCGGCCGCTCTCGACACCCGATAACTTGCCGAGAAAGGGCTGAGGGCGGGAGCCTGCAGTTCTTCACGGCAGCACACAGTCGTTCCCCGATGTGCCGAACGCCTAGCATTAACACAATTTAGAAATACAAAAATACCACCGCTACAGGGCGCAAAGCCAAGCTGAAATTTCGGCAGCCAAAGCAAACCTCTGCGCGCCCGACAGAACGAGCCACGTGCATCGGCGCCTACAGCTCCTCAAGGCTAGCGAGGCCTCGTGGGCGACGTTCCTCTGGCAGGCTGCGCAGCTGAACTCCCCCGTGTCGCCTAAGAGTCCGTGACGTGACGTATTCAAAGCTCAGCAGAAATTAACAATCCAAAGTTGTTTCTAAGCACAAAAGCGGATCTACTACACGAGAAGGAAGGAGTCCTAATTCCGCAAGGCTTTACCTTTTCTTCGAGCTGCCGTCTTCCTGCTGCCCCAAAGACCATTGCCAGGCAATTAACCTGGGGTCGCGCTAAATGAGCCTTCCTGAAAGCCACCTCTTCGTTTTACAATTCGCACGCTTGCCTCTCCCTCTCTCTCTGGCCACCTGACCGCCGTTCCCCGAAGACGGGAATTTGCCGTCTTGGAGCTCTTAAAGCACGACGCTTCACAGATGCAGAGAGTCACGCGCACGGAAACGGATGGACGCAGCGTCCTTTCCGTAACGCGTACGCACCTTCCGTTAGATGTCGCTCATCTGTTATTCCGATCGCTATTACCGGCGAACCTTCCTCACCGGGAGGAACGGGCTTTCCCTTTCGGGGCGACGGAGACGGCTCTCGCTCGGTTCCCTTTAATTTTATTACTTCGGCTCGCTTACGTTTCTCTGTCTCTTCAGCTTCAGCCGTGGCAACGAATCTAAAAATTAAATATCCTATCTTTCCTTTTCTACGTACGCGTGTACGATAACAAAACAAAATACAAACGACCGAAGCAAAACTAAGGCAGCTACGGTTAACAAGAGGCGCAGGGCAGCAACGGGTCGCTTAGTCCTCAGCGCTGCCTCCGGGAGGGAGGCCGAAAGAACGAACGTTCCGCATCAAGAGTTACCTTGGTTACCCGGGCCAGAACGCCTCCTACTGTCGCAGCTTCTGGGGAGATCGAGGGTCCGCTGCTGCATTTTTGCTTCCTCCTTTCAGCCTGTTACAGGTAAACGCGACAAATTGACAACCACTCGGGCCGGGTTGCATAAATTCCAATTTAATAAAATAATTGAGCAAGTTACAAGTAAGCAAAACAGCGCTGGGCGGCCGAGGGAATCTCCTGCTCCACCAACGGCGCGCGCAATCCCCCCCTCACAGTCTCCTTATATGCAATTCCAGCTCCAGGTATATGTGGCACTTCCTGTAACTTCTGCGGTTGCGCCGGCTGTTGCTAGGGGGTCTTCTTCAGCCCTCTGCATTGTGAGTGGTGACCCTCAGGTCACGCATATATTTTACAACTTTCGAAGTCGTGCTATATTTCACAGTTGTGTGACATCGCCATCACCATATTAGGCTATCTAAACTAACATTGCCGCTTTGCTATCTCAACTCCCTTATCTCAGGCAGGGTACATGCCCCCACCACAGGATGTAGGATGTTCCCACAGATGTTTCCAAGGCTGTTTCTTACTTTGATGTAACCAATTAGCACACATCACAGTCCAGGATGTTTCAAGGCTGTTTCTCAATTTGATGTAACAAATTAGCACATATCACAATCCCCCCTTTTTGTTTTGGTCCCTTCTAATTTGTTCATCAAATCGAGCAACAACCTCCTGTGCCAGGGAGAGCATAGGGTTATGCTTACTCTCATCTTCATTTAGTTGTTCATATTGACTTCTTATCAACAGTAGGTGGGCAGCTTCGAGTCTGCTTTTTGCTAAGTTAATTATTTTATTTACTATACACGGTCCAAAGGTCAACACTAGTACTAGTAAAGCCAATGGGCCCGCGATGGTAGACAATAAGGTTGTTAGCCAGGGAGAATGACTGAACCATGATTCATACCACCCTTGCTGGGCTTCTCTTTCCTTTTTACGTTTTTCAAGGCCTTCTCTCAATTTCGCCATAGTATCCCTGACAACTCCTGTATGATCCGCATAAAAACAACATTCTTCTCCTAGGGCTGCACACAATCCTCCCTGTTGCAAAAATAAGAGGTCCATCCCTCTTCTGTTCTGTAAAACTACTTCTGATAGCGATGTCAACGATTTTTCTAAGGCTGTAATGGATTTTTCTATTCGTTCTAAGTCCTCATCCACTGCTGCTCGTAGGGTGCTAAGGCTCTGCTGCTGCACCACTAAGGAGGAGATTCCAGTTCCCGCTCCTACTGCCCCTAGGCCCAGTAAGGTGGCTATGGTAATTGCGGTGATTGGTTCTCTCTTTACTCGGACCGGATGAGGGGTGTCCCAATGGTCGTACATCACATTTTCTGGGTGGTACAAGATCCTGGGAACTACCTCTATTTGTATACAATATTCTTGGGACTCACCAAGTACCCTTAGGGAGACACAGGGAGTTAGGCCCGTTTTTGAACATATCCACCTAGCTCCTTGGGTGGGAATAATCCATCCAATTTCGGAGGTGTAGGTTTGCAGTGTCACAGACCCACACAGCTTTTTCTTTGATTTTGGTATTTTACCAATACACATTCCCATTCCCGTAACTTGCTCCATGGTCAACCCCTTCTTCTTATCTTCCCATTGACACTGTGAGCCGGGATCATTGCTCACAGTATATGTCATATTTACTCCTATTGCTTCATAAAAAGGGGTCTTATGTCGTAGCATAACCAGCAATGGGTGGTTATACTAGGGGTTGTAGCATTTAATACTTTGTAGGTTGCCTGTACAATCTTCCACAGAGGATTGTCTACCCCCTCTGTGGCTTTACTTTCTGAGATTACAACAGTATCTTTCGGGGTGGGGTGGCTCATAGGAATACTTGTCAAATTCATTATCGCAGCCGTTGGTTTGATTCTTAATTTTGCTCCTTTAACGGCTAGATTCGGCCCTATTGCTTGAGGAGCAGGTTGCACACTTTCTTTCTTTATGAAAATCAATCCACCCCTATCGGTCCCGGGCTCCCAGTACCGGACTCCCCAGGTCTTTCCCAAAAACCACCCTGGATCTTCAGGACGGGTGATATTTATCATTAAATGTTTACAGTCCGAATGGGAGGACGGACGCGTACCTCCAGAAGAGTCTCGTTTGGGGGGTGTACAACCATAGGGTCCCCACTGGGTCTGAATAAACTTATCTGATCCTGCGCCGGGTGTCCAATCAGAGGCTATAGTTTCACATCCCCAATAAGCACAATAATAAGAGTTTGGGTAGTTACAGTATCCTCGCCCAGGATTAGAACTAGGGCAAAAGTAAAACCCCTTTAGATTTAAACATGGCTCAATGGGTACCAATTCACACAAGGTAGGTGTGAATGTAGGGTTCCCGGGTACGCTTCGTACTTGGATCACTGTTTGATCTTCCCATCTCATTAATGACCATTTAAAGGGTTGGTGTACATTATGTTCCCCTTGGATTCGTCTTCCTAATAAGCCCAGCACAATCATCTTCCAGAGGAGTAGTGGACCCATGGCTTGGTCAACGGATATTTTACGAACCCTTAATGCCTTGGAGGGGCGGTCCGTGATGCCAAGTGTCTCTGGGACTTTAAAGAGTCTGGGTCTTACAATTTTGGGTATTCCTGCTTAGGAGGTGGCTTATCGGCCTCGATCCCCACAAGTTCTATACGTCTCTGCCTCCCCTGCCTACTCTTTTGCTTCAGAGCAGCAGGGTGTACCGTCTTCTCGGCAGCAGCCGTATTCTTCAGGGGAACCTCCTGTATGAGCCTTTTAGATTTTTTTAAAGGCTTCCCAATTCCCAAGAGTGACACTCAACATACGGCGCGGTCCGCCTATAATTGGTGTTTTCAATTTTAGCCTTATGTGATTTGGGGTGGTTGGCGTGGGTACAACCTTTCTCTGGTTGTACTCCTTTTAACAAAGGCTTCCCACCGTTCTACCGATCTTTTCTTAAGATCTTTTAATGTCCAATAAGTCAATTTTGTCGTAACAAGGGCGGCAAATGCCGTTAGGGAGATACCCGTACTAACAATGAGTCCACTACTTCCCTTTACAAACCCTACATGCATAACACACAAAGGGATAACAAATACTATGTGGGGTTATAACAAATACTATGTTAGGTTTTACAAAAGGTGGTCTCACTTATCGAGGTTTCCAGGTTTCTTCTTAAAGGTTACTTTTAAATTGTCCGGGTTTCCAAAGGCTTCCCACGATGATTCTGAAATCGGTCCTTTAATTCTGCTGGCATGTGTCCATCCTCGCTCTGTGGTGCGAATAGCAGTGTCTGTGGTAAGCAAAACAAGGAAAGGTCCCTCCCAGCGGGGAGTCAAGGATGAGTCTTTCCAGGTTTTAATTAAAACCTTGTCTCCAGGGTTAACTCGGTGAATGGCTACATCTAGTGGAGGTCTCTGTGCTATTAGTCCTTTCTTTATCAATTCTTGTCTTCTCTTCATAAGCTCTGTAATATATTTCTGTAATAATCTCTCTTCTACTTTAGGATGTTCTTTTGGTATTTCTAAATCATATGGCATCCCATATAACATTTCAAAAGGGGAGACTCCTGTGTCAGTTCTGGGCTGAGTTCGTATATTCAACAAAGCTAAGGGTAAACACTTGATCCAATTCATCTGGGTTTCCATCATTAGCTTTGTTAACTGTTTTTTTATTTCCCCATTCATCCTTTCTACCTTTCCTGAACTTTGAGGATGCCAGGGAGTGTGATACTCCCACTTGATTCCTAAAGGATCTAATGTTTCTTTAATGACCTTGGATGTAAAATGTGGCCCCCTGTCTGAGTCTATGACCAATACATTCCCATACCGGGGTATGATATTTTCTAACAATATCTTGGTTACCGATTTCGCAGTTGCTCGGGCTACGGGAAAAGCTTCTACAAAGTAAGTTAAATGATCTACTATAACTAATAGGTATTTATACCTGCCCACTTCTGGGAGTTCTGTAAAGTCAACCTGTATTTTCTCAAATGGTCTCCTGGCTATGGATCGTCCCCCTGGGACCTTTTTTTCTGAGGTGCTGCTTGTTAACCTTCTGACAGGTCAAACATTCTCCCACTAGTCTTTTTGCTATGTCATATATTCCAATGCACATATATTTAGTTCCAAACTGGTCTACTAATGCTTGCACTCCCCAGTGAGTCTGTCGGTGGAATTCTTTCATGATTCTCCAAGCTACGCCTTTGGATACAATTTCTCTATCATCGGGCAGCACCCATTTACCTTCTTTTTCTAGGGCTCCTATCTGTCGTAATTTATCTATTTCCTGTTTAGTAAAACTCATCCTGGTATCTAGTTTATCTTGGCCCTCTTTTCCTTCAGACAATAGGTGTAAAGCTGCTTTTTTTGCTTCTTCATCTGCTAGATTATTTCCCCTTATGTGGTAAAATGTGCCTTTTTGATGGCCCCTAACATGTACTACTGCGATTCTCCGAGGTCCCCTCAGAGCTTCTAAAGTTTTTCTGATTAATTTTTCGTGCACTAAATTCTTCCCTTGTGAATTAATCAGTCCCCTTTCTTCCCACATTTTCCCAAATGTGTGTACTACTCCATAAGCATATTTAGAGTCGGTGTATATAGTCCCTATTTTGCCCTTTAAAATTTCTAAGGCTCTAAAAACTGCATACAATTCACAAGCCTGGGCCGACCAAGTTTTGTGTAGGGGCCCTGATTCTATTAACTCTAGAGACTTTCCATCTACAATAGCATACCCTGATCTGCGTTTCCCTTCAACTACGCGAGAGGATCCGTCCACAAAGAATTTAGTCCCCTCTGGTAACTCTTCTTCTTCTAAATCTTCTCTTATTTTAGTTTGGTATTCTATTAGACGCATGCAATCATGTCTTAATTGACCACTGGGTTCCCCATACAGGAACTGGGCTGGATTCTGCAAGCTTGTAGTCTCAATTTCCAACTTTGGAGAATGGATTAAAATGCCCTCGTATTTTAATAGTCTGGCATCGGTTATCCATTTTTCGGCTTTTTGTTGTAATACTCCTCGTATATTATGAGGGGTATATATTTTTAATTCTCCTCCAAAGGTTATCTTTTTAGCCTCTTCTACTAATAAGGCTGTAGCTACAATGGCTTGTAGGCAAGTGGGCCATCCCCGACTGACGGGGTCTAGCAATTTTGAAAAATACCCTATAGGTTTCTTTTTCCCTGCCCATTCCTGTGTTAGGACTCCAAAGGCTGTTCCTTCCTGTGTATTAATAAACATGTAGAATGGTCTCTTAATATCTGGTAAACTCAAAACAGGTGCATTCACCAAGTCAGCCTTCAATTCTTCGAGGCTTTGATTATCGGTTTGAGTCCATTTTATTAGCCCATCTACTATTAGTTTTTTTATATAAAAATTTTACTTTATTGCTATAATTTTCAATCCATTGTCTGCAATACCCTAATAACCCCAGCAATTGTCGGACCTGTCTTTTGCTCTTCGGGGGTCTTATTGACAGTATACCATTTACCCTTTCAGGGTCCAATTTTTTGTGCCCTTGCTAAGCCAATGTCCCAAATACTTCACCTCTTCTTCCGTAAATTGCAACTTTGATTTCGATACTTTCAATCCCTTTAAACTTAGGAAATTTAACAACTTAATACTCTCACATCTAACTTCCTCCTGGGTTTTTCCTGCTAAAAGCAAATCATCCACATATTGTGTTAAAGTAATTTGAGGATTAGTTTCGTAATTACTTAGAACCTGCTCCAGGGCTTGCCCAAACAAATTAGGGGATTCTGTAAACCCTTGTGGTAAAACAGTCCATCGGAGTTGTTGTTTCCTATGGATATCTGGGTCTTCCCACTTGAAGGCAAAAAAGTCTCTACATTCTTCTTTAAGGGGGCATGCCCAAAATGCATCTTTCAGGTCTATAACCGTATACCATTTAGCCTCAGGTGACAGCTGACTAAGTATGGTATCGGGGTTAGCTACAATTGGGAACCTGGTAATTGTTCTTTTGTTTATTTCTCTTAAATCTTGTACCAATCTATAAGTACCGTCTGGTTTCTTTACGGGCAGTATGGGGGTATTATAGGGAGACATACAAGGCTCCAGTAACCTTTGATTTATTAGCCTCTGGATTACTGGTCGGAGTCCTTGCCTCCCTTCCTGTGACATTGGATATTGCTTGACTCTAACAGGGATTTCTGGATTCCGTATGCTCACTTCAAAAGGAGCAATATCTAGTTTTCCTACTGATTCTGGGGTATACCAAACTTCAGGGTTGATTTTGGCCTCATCTTCAATAGTAAGGGTGCATAATTTTATAACTAATTCTTGATTCTCTACTTCTAAATTGACTCCTAATTCAACCATCATATCTCAGCCCAGTAAATTATATTCAGCTTCGGGAACTAATAAAAAGGATCCAACAGTTAATCGAGAGTCTGATTCTATTTCCACATTTTTAATTACTGGGACCTTAAAGGGCTCTCCCTTAGCTCCTATCACTTATAAGTTCTCTGGGGATGGTTTACACCCCCAGGGTACCGTTTGGACAGTAGATCTTTCTGCCCCAGAATCCACAAGGAATTCTACTTCTTGTCGCTGGGGACCTAATTTCAATTTTATCAAGGGCTCGGTTCCTTTATGAGTCCCCAGCAAATAGAGCCCCTGACCCCCCTAATCTTCTTGGAACATTTGCTCATCCTGCATTCGCTTCCTACAATTCCTCTTCAGATGCCCTTTTTTCTGGCAATAAAAACACTCCACCTGCCTCAAGTCCCTTGTCACAACTTCTCTGGGTTGTCCTTCTTGGTGAGGTGGCTTTCTTTTAGGTCTGTTATACGACCTAGGGGGTTGTGCCTGGATTCCTCTCTGCCCTTCTCGGACTGCTGCCATCAGAATCTTTGCCTGCCGCCGATGGGTTTCCTCTTCCCTCCGCACATGCACTTTCTGAGCTTCCCTCAGCAATTCGTCCAGCCCCCTATCTTGCCAATCATCTAACTTCTCTAGCTTTCTTCTAATATCTGGAAAGGCCTTTGCTACAAACTGTGTTTTCAATAGAGCCTGTCCCACAGGGGTACTGGGGTCTACCCCGGAATAAAGTTGCAGATTTTTTCTAAGTCTCTCGAGCCACTCTGTTGGTGTCTCATCCTTCTTTTGTTGTTCCATGAAGGCCTTATTAATATTTTGCCCCCTGGGAACAGATTCCCTGATTCCCTGAACTATTATGGCTCTCAGATCGGACATATGTGTCCGATGCTCAGCATTCTGATTGTCCCAATCCGGCCGTTGGGTGGGCCATTTAATATCTGCAGCGGGACCTTGTTGGTGTTGTTGATCCCAAATCCGCATCCCAGCCCTACGGATCATTTCCCTTTCTTCCGCTGTAAATAATATGCTTAAGATGGATTGTAATTCCTCCCATGTATAAAGGCTTGGACCTAAAAACTGATCTAATTTCTCAGCCACCCCTAAAGGGTCTTCTAATAAATTCCCCATTTCTTTCTTAAAATCCCGTACGTCCCCTGAACTCAGGGGCATAGACACAAATCCCATCCCCGGCTGCGGTCCTCCCATGGGGAGTTCTCGCAAGGGGTACAGCTGATCAGGTCGCCCACCTCCCCTCGTTTGACTCCTCGTGACCCTTCGGGTTTCTTCTGGGGAACTAGGAGGGTTTAGATCCCAGTCTGGGGTCGTCGGAGAGGGGCTATGAGGAGGGGCTGGTGTTGGGTTTTGAGCCGGAGCTGAGGGAATATAGGGGGGAGGAGAAACGGGAAGTTCCTCCAGTGTTTTGCTTTTCTTCCTCGAACCCTTCTCTTTCAAGGTAAATATCATGGTCCGAGTATCTGGTCTTATCCATAAACTAGCATACTCACTTTCTTCTAAACTAAAGGGCTCCTTTGAATTCACATATATATTTAGAGCCTGACATATCCAATTTTCAAAAGACCCGTATACTGGCCAATAAAGGTGGTCTCCTCTAATCTGCTTCCCACCCCATACTTGCATACAGTAATGTACCATTTTTTTTCTCGACTTTTGCCTTTTCTGGAGGGCCAATCGTTCCAATACTTAATCATTAATCCTAAAGGGCTATCGGGCGGTATATCTGGTAACTGTACCGTAGAGCCCTCTATGGGATCAGAAGACTTGCTCTTTTTCTGTCTCATCTTCCGGAGCACCCACCCCAGTCACTCTCTTTCTTTCCGCACGGGACCGCACTCACACCACCCGAGTCTTTAACTGCTAGGACGGTTGTCCCTTCGCAGCGGGCGGCCCAGTCGGCCGACGGGTGCCCCGTTTCGGTCCCCTATTACAACTCTCTCTCTCCGCAGGGGACCGCACTCACACCACCCGAGTCTTTAACTGCTAGGACGGTTGTCCCTTCGCAGCGGGCGGCCCAGTCGGCCGACGGGTGCCCCGTTTCGGTCCCCTGTTACACAATCACCCTCATGGAGGGTCCGCACTCACTCCGTCCCCTGTTACACAAGGACCCCCTCTCCTGGAGGGTCCGCACTCCCCTGGGGACTTCTCACGTGCTCCGGGTATCCCACCCCAACCGAACGGAACCGCATACATATACTCACTCAGTCCTGAGTCTTCGTTCGGATCTTCGTGCACAAAGTTTACGGGGTACTGCAGTTCTTTTGCTTACTTGTCCTGATTTAGGGTTCGGAAATACAGGTTCTGGTAGGGGAACTACCCACTCAGGGGCCATCCGAAGATGGGATGGGGCGCCTCCCCTGAGTCAGAGTCCCGAAACCAGGGAAGCCTGTATCCGAGTCACGGCACCAAATTGTTACAGGTAAACGCGACAAATTGACAACCACTCGGGCCGGGTTGCATAAATTCCAATTTAATAAAATAATTGAGCAAGTTACAAGTAAGCAAAACAGCGCTGGGCGGCCGAGGGAATCTCCTGCTCCACCAACGGCGCGCGCAATCCCCCCCTCACAGTCTCCTTATATGCAATTCCAGCTCCAGGTATATGTGGCACTTCCTGTAACTTCTGCGGTTGCGCCGGCTGTTGCTAGGGGGTCTTCTTCAGCCCTCTGCATTGTGAGTGGTGACCCTCAGGTCACGCATATATTTTACAACTTTCGAAGTCGTGCTATATTTCACAGTTGTGTGACATCGCCATCACCATATTAGGCTATCTAAACTAACATTGCCGCTTTGCTATCTCAACTCCCTTATCTCAGGCAGGGTACATGCCCCCACCACAGGATGTAGGATGTTCCCACAGATGTTTCCAAGGCTGTTTCTTACTTTGATGTAACCAATTAGCACACATCACAGTCCAGGATGTTTCAAGGCTGTTTCTCAATTTGATGTAACAAATTAGCACATATCACAAGCCCGCCCCTTCGGGAGTAAGCGCAAAAAACCGCTCGCTCGTCCGGCTTTGCTCTTTGTCAGCATTTGCTATTGTCGGTTCCGCCTCTGTAACAAAGACAGAAAATTGCATTTCGCTTCCAACAAAACACTTCGATTTACACGCGTTCTTTTTCTCTTTCCCGTGTTTTTTTTTTTTTTTTTTCTTTCCCCCCTTTCTTTCTTTTTCCTTCTTTCCCTCAAAGGAAAGGTCTTAATACACCGCTTTGCATCGTACGTTACGGGGTAAGCCGTTTGGAAGCACTACAGGGCCGACGCCGCGCCGCAACCCTGCTCCGGGGCCCGCCTGCCCCCCCGCTCCGCTCCGCCGCGCCGCCTCCGCAGGGGCGAGCGCGTGCCCCGGCCCGCGCTGCCAACGAACTGGCGCCCTAAACGCCGCGCACGCAAAACGCAAAGTCACACCCGCGCTCCCAGCGCGGCGCCGGGTCCCAGCCCGCCCCCACCCCCACTCGCCCCGCACCGCCGCCTCCACGCAGCGACGGCCGCAGCGGGCAGGATGCAGCCCGACGCCCCCCGAACCTATGCGTTCGCCTCACCCGGGGGCCCCACATCCTTCACTCCACGCCACCTCCGCACTCACCCGCCGCCGCCGCCGAGCGAAAAAGCCCTCCCTGCTCACCGCCATCTTGCTTCCCCGCCGCCGCGCATGCGCCGCTCGCCAACGGACTGCGGCGGCAGTGATGCTTGAGCACCACGCACGTGCCGGCTCGGACAGCGCGGGGGGGGGGAGCGAGGGGAGTGGGAGGGGCGGGGGGGAGCGGGAGGGGAGCAGAGGGAGCCCGAGGGGCGGGGGGGAGCGAGGGGAGCCCGAGGGGCGGGGCGGAGTGCGAGGGGAGCGCGAGAGGTGGGGGGGAGCGTGAGGGGAGCAGGGGGGCCCGAGGAGCGGGGAGAGCACGAGGGGAGCCCGAGAAGCGGGGGGGGAGCGCGGGGGCGGGGGGGAGCGCGAGGGGAGCAAGGGGAGCCCGAGAGGAGCCTGAGAAGCAGGGGGGAGCGCGAGAAGCGGGGGGGAGCGCGAGGGGAGCAGGGGGAGTGCGAGGGGCGGGGCAGAGCGCGAGGGGAGCAAGGGGAGCCCGAGGAGCGGGGGGGAGCGTGAGAGGAGCCTGAGAAGCAGGGGGGAGCCCGAGAAGCGGGGGGGAGCGCGAGGGGAGCCCGAGAAGCGGGGGGGAGCGCGAGGGGAGCAGGGGGAGCCCGAGGGGCGGGGCGGAGCGCGAGGGGAGCGCGAGGGGCGGGGCGGAGCGCGAGGGGAGCAGGGGGAGCGCGAGGGGAGCAGGGGGAGCCCGAGGGGCGGGGCGGAGCGCGAGGGGAGCCCGAGAAGCGGGGGGGAGCGCGAGGGGCGGGGCGGAGCGCGAGGGGAGCAGGGGGAGCCCGAGGAGCGGGGGGGGAGCGCGAGGGGCGGGTGGAGCGGGGAATCCCGAGGGGCGGGGGGGAGCCGGGGAGCCCGAGGGGCGGGGGGGAGCACGAAGGGAGGCGAGACCCGCAATGGCATGCTCGCGCCGCGGCGCTGCAGCCGGGCGGCTCACGCGTGCGAACCGCAGCCCGCCGCGGCAGCCCGGGACTCCCAGCGAGCGCCCCGAGGCTGCCCGAGCCCGTGGCCGCTCCAAGAGCACCGGGAAGGGGCGACGAGCACGCTCCATTCGCTTACCCGTTACCGAAACGGCGGAGAGCAGCAGCAAACATGGCGACCGGCACTGAGCATGTGCGCGCCGGCTGTCACAGGGTGGCAGCAGTGAGCACGGCGGAACCCAGTACGCACGCGAGCCCCCCCCACAGGGTGCAGTACCGCTTTTTGGACACAGGGTGGCAGCAGTGAGCGCGGCGGAACGCTGTGCGCGTGCGCGCCCCCCCCACCGGGTGCAGTACCGCTTTTTGGACACAGGGTGGCAGCAGTGAGCACGGCGGAACCCAGTGCGCACACGAGCCCCCCCACAGGGTGCAGTACCGATTTTTGGACACAGGGTGGCAGCAGTGAGCGCGGCGGAACGCTGTGCGCGTGCGCGCCCCCCCCACCGGGTGCAGTACCGCTTTTTGGACACAGGGTGGCAGCAGTGAGCGCGGCGGAACGCTGTGCGCACGCGCGCCCCCCCCACAGGGTGCAGTACCGATTTTTGGACACAGGGTGGCAGCAGTGAGCACGGCGGAACCCAGTGCGCATGCGCGCCCCCCTTTATCGTGCCGTACCGCTTTTTGGACGCCCCGAGGGCAGCAGGGCGCGCGGCCGGCCGCCGTGCGCCTGCGCGCCCCCCTTTCCGTGCCGTACTGCTTTTTTGACGCCCCGAGGGCAGCAGGGCGCGCGGCCGCCCCCGGCACGCGCACACCGCTGCAGAGCCCCCCCGCCCGCCCTTTGCAGACATTTCACCACCCTCGCCTCGGCTCATCTGCCCTTACTTACAGCGCCTGCTGCGAGGCGCAGCGTCGCCGCGTGTCGTGCTCGAGCCGCTGCTCCTAGAGGCTTCAGTAACAGCGCTTTCCTTTGAACATCGTTGCAAAATACTCCACAGACAAAAAAGAGTCAGAGGCTGCACTTAAAAAAACAAAACGAAAACAAAAAAACCACCCACCTACTTAACGGGACAATTTGCAAGCGTTCCAAGAAGCAGCCGTTCTTCTTTAGAACTTTCGACCTCTCGCCTTTACTGATCGTTAAACAAAATAAACAGCCCAAAGCAAGCCGCGCTATTTGCTTGACAGACTGCTCGGTTTTTATTATTAAACGGTACGAGATGCTGGCACGCGGCATGTCTTCTTCGGATTCTTGGGCTGACGTTCCTTCGGCCGCACGCACGCGGTCAAAGGCGTCTTTTTCACGTCCCGCCGTCAGGGCCTCCCCAGCAATTCCCGCAGCGACTCCCCCCTCGGGACAAACAGCTCGAGGACACGCACGGTCTTGCTAAAAGAACGGGGGGGGGGGGGGGGAACAAACGCGTGCGCTGAGCGCGGCACTCGCAGACCCGATCTTCGGGTCCAAAAGAAAACTCTCTAAAGCGGACCAGGCGGGCCAAAGAGGTCCCTTCTTTGCGCCACGCTTCTTTCCTCGCACAGACGTCGGCCGCCTCTGCCCGCTCTCACGGTATCCCCTACCGGCAAGGACACGGCGAAACGTTTCGGAAACGACGGCGTTTCCCAGAAGCGTTTCCGCCGCCTTGGGAAAACGGCCGAAGGAGAGGCTCACGCGGGGCGCGTAGCTAGAAAGAACGCTCCGCACAAAGGCCTAAAATGACCAGCCCGGAGCAGGGATCCCGGGCTCTCCGGGAGCGCAGGAGTTCTCACGTCCTTACTGAGCAGAGACCGCTGCCCGTGAAACACGAGACGCCGCAGCGACGCCGATCGTTGGAGGGAAGCCTGCAATAAGAGCGAAAGAAAAGCAGACGTTGAGGACAAAGACCAAGTTACGAGCCCCTCGCGATTCAGACACGCTTCTAGATTTACCGCCTATTTCAAGGCGCGCCTTCGGCAATTCCGTCCAATTGATTTTCCCCGAAGCCCGAGACGCGGACGAAACGCCTCTCAAAGGAAGGTACGGCATAACCGCTCTGGCCTATAAACTACCGGTTTCGACGCAGGAAAAGCACAGGGAAAGCACTAGCGTTCCCCCCAAGAAACCACGTCCAAGCGGACCGATGAAGTAGGCCCCAAGTCTGAAAGCGGACCTAAAGGAGCCCGTTTGGCGGTCGCGAGCTGGAATACACCGTTCTCCTTCTCACTAACAACCTCCCGTAGAGACCGGCAGCTGTACAGCGCCTTCTACGCTACACGGAGGAGTCGGATAGCGGGCAGATGCCGCGTCCCGAATGCGCAACTAGAGATTTGAACGCACGGACGTAAACAAACGCCCGTGACGTAGCGGAGGTCTAGCGTATTCACGTTTACCGTGCGTCAGTTCTCCTCTGCGGACAGGCCGTTCCATCTTCTTTACTCGTTAGCTGACAGACGCCCTAGGAGAAAGCAAAGAAAGGAAGAAATTCAAAAGGAAATGAAACAGATCGGAGGGAGCCTCAAAGGCTTTGATCCATCCCCCCAGGCAGCCGAACCACCTTCGCAAAGGCACACCTCAAAAGACACGTCCTTCCGGGATCGCTGCACAGCCCAGCCAGAAAAGAGGAACAGAAACAAACAGAACGAGAAGGCTGCAGAGGGGGACGGAGGGCCGGAAAGGAGCCTGCTGTCCAGCGATGGTATCTTACCGCTCCTTGCGCGTTAGCAGCCCCTTTCAGATGCTTAAGCCCAAATTCTCTCAGCCCTTAACAGCTTCAGTACCCGCGGCACCTAGTTTTTCCACGCTCTCCAGTCTTCCTCGCTCTTTCCCGTCTCGGGCGAAAAGCCTCCCAGACCCCGTCTGCACTTACGCGCTTCCTTAAAACAGGATCGCCGAAATCAACCGAACGGGCTGAGCTGCTCCTCTTCCGCTCGCCGGCCCTCGGAACGTCAGCCTGCAAACGAATCGGACCACCGAGGTCACCGGCAGAGTCTCCTTTCGGAGCTCGGCCCCCCCCAAGCTTTAACGACGGTTTCCCAAGCGGGGCAAACGCAGGGCCTCCCTTCGGCCCCGGAACGGTTTTTATCGCGGGCTCCCAAGTCGCCGTTACGACACTAAGCGGCAAAGCAAGGCAAAGACAGCTGGGGTCGCAGCTTACCCACCTAGGCACGAAAATTCTTCTTTGAGGCCTCCCTCGCTGCTTTTGCCAGGTAAACACACCAAAACAAAGCTCCCGACAGGCAGCTGAGGCTTCACATGGACCTCGGGGCCCCGCTAGCAACGGCGACGCCGGAGCCGCCGGGCTACCAGGCGCTATTCCCCCCCCCCCTCCCCTCCCCTGCCCTGCCGGCCCGCGAACCGCGGCTTATTACTCACGAGTCCGGGAAGGACGCCGCCGACCTTCCCGCGGCCGAAGGCTCCTCGTCAGGAGCGGGCAGAGAACCTTTCCGCCGGCATTCGGAGTCTCCCGGCCGCTCTCGACACCCGATAACTTGCCGAGAAAGGGCTGAGGGCGGGAGCCTGCAGTTCTTCACGGCAGCACACAGTCGTTCCCCGATGTGCCGAACGCCTAGCATTAACACAATTCAGAAATACAAAAATACCACCGCTACAGGGCGCAAAGCCAAGCTGAAATTTCGGCAGCCAAAGCAAACCTCTGCGCGCCCGACAGAACGAGCCACGTGCATCGGCGCCTACAGCTCCTCAAGGCTAGCGAGGCCTCGTGGGCGACGTTCCTCTGGCAGGCTGCGCAGCTGAACTCCCCCGTGTCGCCTAAGAGTCCGTGACGTGACGTATTCAAAGCTCAGCAGAAATTAACAATCCAAAGTTGTTTCTAAGCACAAAAGCGGATCTACTACACGAGAAGGAAGGAGTCCTAATTCCGCAAGGCTTTACCTTTTCTTCGAGCTGCCGTCTTCCTGCTGCCCCAAAGACCATTGCCAGGCAATTAACCTGGGGTCGCGCTAAATGAGCCTTCCTGAAAGCCACCTCTTCGTTTTACAATTCGCACGCTTGCCTCTCCCTCTCTCTCTGGCCACCTGACCGCCGTTCCCCGAAGACGGGAATTTGCCGTCTTGGAGCTCTTAAAGCACGACGCTTCACAGATGCAGAGAGTCACGCGCACGGAAACGGATGGACGCAGCGTCCTTTCCGTAACGCGTACGCACCTTCCGTTAGATGTCGCTCATCTGTTATTCTGATCGCTATTACCGGCGAACCTTCCTCACCGGGAGGAACGGGCTTTCCCTTTCGGGGCGACGGAGACGGCTCTCGCTCGGTTCCCTTTAATTTTATTACTTCGGCTCGCTTACGTTTCTCTGTCTCTTCAGCTTCAGCCGTGGCAACGAATCTAAAAATTAAATATCCTATCTTTCCTTTTCTACGTACGCGTGTACGATAACAAAACAAAATACAAACGACCGAAGCAAAACTAAGGCAGCTACGGTTAACAAGAGGCGCAGGGCAGCAACGGGTCGCTTAGTCCTCAGCGCTGCCTCCGGGAGGGAGGCCGAAAGAACGAACGTTCCGCATCAAGAGTTACCTTGGTTACCCGGGCCAGAACGCCTCCTACTGTCGCAGCTTCTGGGGAGATCGAGGGTCCGCTGCTGCATTTTTGCTTCCTCCTTTCAGCCCGCCCCTTTGGGAGTAAGCGCAAAAAACCGCTCGCTCGTCCGGCTTTGCTCTTTGTCAGCATTTGCTATTGTCGGTTCCGCCTCTGTAACAAAGACAGAAAATTGCATTTCGCTTCCAACAAAACACTTCGATTTACACGCGTTCTTTTTCTCTTTCCCGTGTGTTGCCCGTAAAGAAACACATAACTACGAAAGCAGTTATATGCGGTGCTTTATTCAGGGCCCGGGGTCTCAGGGACTCATGTCCAAAGCTGAGAATCCCAAATCCCCGTTTAACTTGGTTAATATTTATAGTGTTCGGTTACGTAACATAATCAACAGAATTGCTAAGCTACATGATTGTTTCCCATTTATAGTTTCTTCAGTTACTGTTGCCAAGATTTGCTTATCATTTACCTAGTTCATCAGATTGTGCTGTACCCAGTTCATCAGATTGTACTGTACCCAGTTCATCAGATTGTACTGTACCCAACACCTGCAATTATACCTTCATCTTGTCTACCAAGTATAACCTATTCTAATCAATATAATGTAACAATTCCCCCCTTTGAAAATACTTCAAGTCTTCCAGACTGCAAGGATTTTCATCATCAGTTCCGCAGATTTCCATATTCTTTGGACCGTCTCAAACTGGTGATTGTAGCTGCAATGAATTATTTCCAATGTCTTCATATCTCGGGGGAAGTTCATGATTCTTCCTGGTAACAGCTTTTAAAATTTTCCCCAAGTGTTGCCGTTCCTTATTAACAATATTTTGAATCAAACGCAACACTCCCATAATAGCTAACATAATAATTATAATTATTATACACCATTGAATTAAAGATGCTACCCAACCAGAGATGTTCAGTCCAAATGACTTTGCTAAAGCAGCCACCCAATTATGGGTACTTTCTTCTCTTTCTTCCTCAGTTGCATGTTCAATTTGCGTTAGCTGAGACAAATCACGTTCTGCCGCGGCTGTAACATTCGGAATATGTACACAACAATGATCAATCTTATCTCGTAAATAACCACATACTCCATGTTCTTTTAGCAACAGCATATCTAATGCCATTCTATTTTGCAGGGTCATTTTTGTGGTTGCCTGTAATTGTAAGTTTATTTCCTTAAATCCTTCTTTAGTCACTCTTGCTAGCCTTTCCGTTTGTCCTAACAACCGGTACAACATTTCTCTATTCCGATAAGTACTAATTGGAGCAAACAATGATTCTAAAGCCCAACCTAACTTCACACCGGATGATGGTTCTTGCCAATCATCATCATCCTTTATTTCTCTCTTCATTATCCATAAATTTTCTAATCTACCCTTAAATGGCGCTTTCTTCCAAATTGGGCAGAGAGTTGGTAACCCTAAAGTTATTTCAGTCACCAACCCATCCAAGGGGAGGTGAGTCGTCCATTGTCCATCACTTGTAACCCAAACTAAATTTCCTGTGCTCCTGATCGTAGTTCTACAATCTATTCTCACTCCGAATTGTATTACAGGTTCACTCATGGAGTATTTAATTCCTCTACAGGCACAACCTGTCCTTAATGCAAGGACCACAGGTGGAAAGGTAACTTCACTTTCGGGGTGTCACAAGTGTATACTTTTGTACAGTTCTAGACTGGGTGTTTTTCAGCTAACTTTCTTTTGCATTGGATTTTCTTGTGTTTCCTGTTGTGGCGCCTGGATTATTTGTATTGGTTGCATTTCGTCTTTTTCCAAATCTTTTAACTCTCTCCTGGCTCTGTTTCTTTTCTGCATAGGTTCTGATTTTGCAGTAACCTCTAATGCCCTTTTTCCATAATCAAAACTCTCTTTAATCCAAACAATACAGGTGTAGTTTCCTACATCTGTCTTACTTACATTTCGCAATGATAAAATCATAGTACCCCTTCGTGTATCACTATCCCATCGGATTGTAAACCCACTTGACAATTTGGACTCATTCTTCTGCCAATAGCAACTAATGTCTTGGATTGAACTTCTCATATCTCCAACAAAATCACAAGTCAAATTTACATCCATTCGTTCTTCTATATGTACAGTAGCATATGTATGTATTATTTGAGCGAAACCATTACTTAATCCTACCCAGCATAGTATTACCAAGATGTAAATCTCAGTTTTGTAGGAGTGATCATTTTTACCCCCCATTGTGATGGTACCTTCTTCACTCTGGTATAATGAATCCAATTATCAATTCCTGCTACTTTCACAGCGGTAAATGTTATCAATAGCACCAAATAAAGTCCATGCCACTGTTCCTTTAAAGGCTCCGTTTGCCAGTTTCGAACATACGCTTGGTCTCCTGGTTGATTCTCCAACGGCAAAGGGCGATTCCAGATGATCGCGGCACGTAAGGCTGTGAGTAATCTGCTTAAAGAAATTATATAACTATAAACATCTTGATCTCCTTGGAGGTGTAAATCTGCACTTCCCATTCCCTTCGTTGGTGCAGTATATGGCTTACCGTACAGAATTTCATAGGGACTTACAGACAACCCTTCTCTAGGTTTTATACGAATTCTCAATAAAGCAAGGGGCAATGCCTGTGGCCATTGGATTTGAGCTTCCTGGCATATCTTTTTAATTTGTCCTTTTAATGTTTGATTCATCCTTTCTACCTTTCCACTAGATTGTGGCCTCCACGGTGTATGTAAATCCCAGCTAATTCCAAGCATTTCACTAATTTCCTGTACTATTTTAGCTATAAAGTGTGGGCCTCGATCTGAAGAAATTCCTAAAGGTACCCCAAATCTAGGTATGATCTCTTTTAACAAAGTTTTTACTACTTCTCTAGCTTGATTCGTTCTACAGGGAAATGCTTCTAGCCACCCTGAAAAGGTACATACGTATACCAATAAATACTTAAACCCTTTTGATTTAGGTAATTCTGCAAAATCCACTTGCCAATAGTCACCTGGTTCTATTCCCACTTTCAAAGTTCCCATTGGAATTTGTTTTCGTATTACCGGATTATTCTTTAAACATACTGGACACTTCGCATTCACCCCTTTTGCTATTGTTAACATTTGTGCAGATATAATGCTCCGCTTTAAAAACTGCACCAATGCTTCTGCTCCCCAATGGCATTTATTATGTTCAGTTTGTATTATTCGTTTCATAATTGTAGCAGGCACTACTACTTGTCCATTACCTGTTACATACCATCCATGTGAATTCTTCTGTGCCTTTACCAAATCGGCTAATTTTTCATCTTCTTGGGTATAAAAGGGATTTACAGAGAGATGAGCAGTAATCGGGCTTACCTTAGTAGGTATTAGAGCTAATTCAGTCCATACTTGCCGTGCAGCAATTTTGGCTGCCTGGTCTGCCTTCATGTTTCCTTGTGCCACATCGCTGTCATCCCTCTGATGTCCTCGACAATGCATTACAGCCACTTGCTGAGGTAGTACCACAGCCTCTAATAACTGTAAGATCTCGGTTCGATATTTAGTAATACTACCTTGAGCCGTCAACAATCCTCTTTCCTTCCATAAAGCTCCATGTATATGTATTATTCCAAAAGCGTATTTAGAATCTGCCCAAATATTCACCCTCTTATCCGTACTCGGTATTAAAGCCCGAATTAGAGCGACCAGTTCTGCCTTTTGCGCTGACGTTCCTGGCATTAATGCCTTTGCTTCAATTACTTCAAGCTTAGTAACCACAGCATATCCAGAATATCGCGTTCCATTCTCAACAAAGCTGCTACCGTCTGTAAATAATGTCCAATCAGGATTTACAAGGGGAATATCTTTCAGATCTACCCTACTGGCGTAAGTTTGTTCGATCACCTCAATACAATCATGTTCCAGCTCGCCTTCCTCTATTTTGCTACCTAAAAATTCAGCGGGATTCAAACATGTTGTTATCTTTAAAAATATATCATCCTGTTCTCTCAATATTGCTTGATATTTCAACATTCTACTGGATGACAACCAATGACCCCCCTTTTGTTCCAAAACTGCAATCACCATGTGGGGCACAAATACTTCCATTTTTGTTCCCAATGTCAATTTTCTAGCTTCTTGGACTAACATTACAGTAGCAGCCACTGCTCGGAGGCAAGAAGGCCATCCGGCACTTACCATATCCAACTGCTTGGAAAAATAGCCCACCGGTCTCTTCCATGATCCAATTCGTTGAGTTAAAACTCCAAGCGCTAGTCGTTGCCGCTCATGTACAAAGAGTTGAAATGTTTTTGTCAAATCAGGCAATCCTAATGCTGGGGCTTCTTGCAGAGCCTGTTTTAAGTCTTGAAAAGCCCTTTTACACTCTAAACTCCAAACTAATTGTGGCTCTTTTAAAGCTGCATACAGTGGTTTGGCTAACAGTCCATAATTCAAAATCCAGAGTCTGCACCACCCTGTCATTCCTAGAAAAGTTCGTAACTCGTGCAAATTTCTAGGTTCAGGGATGGCACAAATCGCTTGTATTCTATTCACCCCCAACCGTCTTTGTCCTTGGGAAATTTCACATCCCAGATATATCACTTTTTCCCGGGCAATTTGGGCTTTTTCCTTAGAAACTCGATAACCGCTCTGTCCCAGGAAATTTAATCACGCAACTGTAACAGTAATGCAGTTTTCATACCTTTCTGTCGCCACGAAAATGTCATCCACATATTGCAACAATAAGTATGCTTTTGATGGTAATTGAAAATATCCTTGCTCCTTCCAATCCTCCAGTTCTCGTGCCAGCTGATTCCCAAATATTGTAGGACTGTTTTTGAAGCCTTGTGGTAACCTGGTCCAGGTCAGCTGTCGTTTTCGTCCTGTATCCGGATTTTCCCATTCAAACGCAAATAATTTCCTACTTTGTAATGCCAATGGGATGCAGAAGAAAGCATCTTTTAAATCAATTACAGAAAAGTATCTAAATTGTTCTGCCACAGATGTTAACAATGTATAAGGATTTGCTACTACTGGATGTATATCTTTAACTATTTCGTTTACAGCTCTTAAATCTTGAACTAACCTATAATCTCCGTTAGGTTTTCTTATAGGAAATATTGGTGTATTATATTCAGATTCACATTCTTCTAACACATTGTGCATCAAAAATTTTGCAATTAATGGTGCTACCCCTTTCCTAGCTTCTAACTGTATAGGATATTGTCTAACTCTTACCGGTTGGACACCTTCTTTCAATTCTACTATGACAGGTTTTGCTGCTTTCGCTAATCCCGGTACTTGTGTCTCCCATACCCATGGTACTACAGCGTTTTCTACCTCTATTGGTATTGTTGTATTAGCTATTTCTTTTACTATAAATATTCTAGCTATTTCTTCCTCAGGTATCTGCAACTTAGCTTTTCCATTTTCAAATATTATTTTAGCATTAAATCTTGACAATAAATCTCGTCCTAACAAAGATGTAGGACAATCCGGTACATAGAGAAATTCATGATCTAATTCTTTACCCCTAAAATTTAGATGCAATGGCCGCAGAAAGGGCCGTTGCTCTGTTTTTCCTGTAGCTCCTACCACAGTTATCATCGTATCTCCTATCTTTCCTAAACAAGTATTTAAAACAGAATAAGTTGCCCCAGTATCTACCAATAATTGTTTCTCTTCCCCATCAATTTCTGTTGTCACTTTTAATCCATCACTTAGTCAGCTACTATGTTGCCCCAAATGTCCTAACATCATTGTTTCTGCCATTGGTGTTCCTCCTACTGAAGTCTGCTGGGCCAAATTCATTTTCACTGGGCACTCATTTTTCCAATGTCCCTGTTGTCTGCAAAACGCACACTGATTTATCCCTAGCTGATTTTGAGGTATTCCCCGCATGCCTCCTACCCTGTATCCTCCTCGACCTCGTCCTCTACTTCTGCCTCTTATTCCTTGATTTACTCGTTGTAACATTGCTAATAATCCTGCCTGATTTCTCTTTGTGGTTTTTTTTTTTTTTTTTCCCTATTATTGTACACTTTCCAGCTGATTGCTTCCAAATTACTAAATCTCCTGGGGAAAAAGGAACTTTCCCATATACTTTATCAGTCCCCGAAATTGCCTCTCGTAAAGGGGCTAATAATACTTTACTGTTTTGCTCTTGTTCCTTCCTCCCTTGTCTTGTTCTCTGTGCAATTGGGGTTCGTTGCGCTTGTCTTGGGCATGATGAATGCCCTGGCGAACCCTTCGGTGTTAACTTAATCTGGATCGCTCCAGTATTAATTGATTCTGACGGTTTTACCGCCTTAATACTATCAGTATCACTATCGTCCCCTGCATCTATATCGGACATCACAGGGGCCGTCGGTGATGCTAAAAGTGATACCTCCTCTGGCTCTCTTATTGAATTTTGTATTGCCAAACAAGTCATACACTTCTTATTACCTACACATCCTTCACATTTTGTTTTATCTTTTTTTCGGGATGTACCAACAACATTCCACATTCTCTCTGCATATCTGGATGATTACGTATATCATAAAATAGATCAACATATGGTACTTCATCCCATTTTTCAAGTTCTTAACAATATCTCATTAATGGACCTATAACACCCGGATCTAAACTTCCGTGTTCAGGCCACCGGGGTCCATCATACTCATATTGTGGCCACCAATTCGTACAATAATCTATAAATCGACTTTTACTCATACTCTGAAAATATCCCGCACTTTTCCAATGCTTTAATAAACATCCTAACGGAGAATTATCCGGTATTACCATGGTCTTACACACTCACTCCACACACACACACTAAATCTACGGGGTAGAAAACGGAAAGATAGCCTCTGATGGGAAACAAAAGACCAAACCAAACTCACGAGACAGCCACGTATGTCCGTGAGTGCTGGACCTGCGGGGCTTTCGCTCCGTCTGACGGCCAGCGCCTAGGCTTCCACAGACCAGACCTCGAGCTCGTTAGCCCAACCTTGCGTGAATCGCCGTCACGTCTTATTAGGCAGGCACCCGACCAAATATTACAATAAAGCACCTTCGGGCTTACCACTTTGGGACGTCAGGAGCAGCGCAGAGCGGGCGCAGCCGATGGCTCCCCGAGAATTCCTCGGTGCCGGCACGGAGCAAAATCGGAAAGCGAACCGTCAACACTACTCCCGAAGTCCCATCTGGGTCGCCAGAAAACTGTTGCCCGTAAAGAAACACATAACTACGAAAGCAGTTATATGCGGTGCTTTATTCGGGGCCCGGGGTCTCAGGGACTCATGTCCAAAGCTGAGAATCCCAAATCCCCGTTTAACTTGGTTAATATTTATAGTGTTCGGTTACGTAACATAATCAACAGAATTGCTAAGCTACATGATTGTTTCCCATTTATAGTTTCTTCAGTTACTGTTGCCAAGATTTGCTTATCATTTACCTAGTTCATCAGATTGTGCTGTACCCACTTCATCAGATTGTACTGTACCCACTTCATCAGATTGTACTGTACCCAACACCTGCAATTATACCTTCATCTTGTCTACCAAGTATAACCTATTCTAATCAATATAATGTAACAATTCCCCCCTTTGAAAATACTTCAAGTCTTCCAGACTGCAAGGATTTTCATCATCAGTTCCGCAGATTTCCATATTCTTTGGACCGTCTCAAACTGGTGATTGTAGCTGCAATGAATTATTTCCAATGTCTTCATATCTCGGGGGAAGTTCATGATTCTTCCTGGTAACAGCTTTTAAAATTTTCCCCAAGTGTTGCCGTTCCTTATTAACAATATTTTGAATCAAACGCAACACTCCCATAATAGCTAACATAATAATTATAATTATTATACACCATTGAATTAAAGATGCTACCCAACCAGAGATGTTCAATCCAAATGACTTTGCTAAAGCAGCCACCCAATTATGGGCACTTTCTTCTCTTTCTTCCTCAGTTGCACGTTCAATTTGCGTTAGCTGAGACAAATCACGTTCTACCGCGGCTGTAACATTCGGAATATGTACACAACAATGATCAATCTTATCTCATAAATAACCACATACTCCATGTTCTTTTAGCAACAGCATATCTAATGCCATTCTATTTTGCAGGGTCATTTTTGTGGTTGCCTGTAATTGTAAGTTTATTTCCTTAAATCCTTCTTTAGTCACTCTTGCTAGCCTTTCCGTTTGTCCTAACAACCGGTACAACATTTCTCTATTCCGATAAGTACTAATTGGAGCAAACAATGATTCTAAAGCCCAACCTAACTTCACACCGGATGATGGTTCTTGCCAATCATCATCATCCTTTATTTCTCTCTTCATTATCCATAAATTTTCTAATCTACCCTTAAATGGCGCTTTCTTCCAAATTGGGCAGAGAGTTGGTAACCCTAAAGTTATTTCAGTCACCAACCCATCCAAGGGGAGGTGAGTCGTCCATTGTCCATCACTTGTAACCCAAACTAAATTTCCTGTGCTCCTGCTCGTAGTTCTACAATCTATTCTCACTCCGAATTGTATTACAGGTTCACTCATTGAGTATTTAATTCCTCTACAGGCACAACCTGTCCTTAATGCAAGGACCACAGGTGGAAAGGTAACTTCACTTTCGGGGTGTCACAAGTGTATACTTTTGTACAGTTCTAGACTGGGTGTTTTTCAGCTAACTTTCTTTTGCATTAGATTTTCTTGTGTTTCCTGTTGTGGTGCCTGGATTATTTGTATTGGTTGCATTTCGTCTTTTTCCAAATCTTTTAACTCTCTCCTGGCTCTGTTTCTTTTCTGCATAGGTTCTGATTTTGCAGTAACCTCTAATGCCCTTTTTCCATAATCAAAACTCTCTTTAATCCAAACAATACAGGTGTAGTTTCCTACATCTGTCTTACTTACATTTCGCAATGATAAAATCATAGTACCCCTTCGTGTATCACTATCCCATCGGATTGTAAACCCACTTGACAATTTGGACTCATTCTTCTGCCAATAGCAACTAATGTCTTGGATTGAACTTCTCATATCTCCAACAAAATCACAAGTCAAATTTACATCCATTCGTTCTTCTATATGTACAGTAGCATATGTATGTATTATTTGAGCGAAACCATTACTTAATCCTACCCAGCATAGTATTACCAAGATGTAAATCTCAGTTTTGTAGGAGTGATCATTTTTACCCCCCATTGTGATGGTACCTTCTTCACTCTGGTATAATGAATCCAATTATCAATTCCTGCTACTTTCACAGCGGTAAATGTTATCAATAGCACCAAATAAAGTCCATGCCACTGTTCCTTTAAAGGCTCCGTTTGCCAGTTTCGAACATACGCTTGGTCTCCTGGTTGATTCTCCAACGGCAAAGGGCGATTCCAGATGATCGCGGCACGTAAGGCTGTGAGTAATCTGCTTAAAGAAATTATATAACTATAAACATCTTGATCTCCTTGGAGGTGTAAATCTGCACTTCCCATTCCCTTCGTTGGTGCAGTATATGGCTTACCGTACAGAATTTCATAGGGACTTACAGACAACCCTTCTCTAGGTTTTATACGAATTCTCAATAAAGCAAGGGGCAATGCCTGTGGCCATTGGATTTGAGCTTCCTGGCATATCTTTTTAATTTGTCCTTTTAATGTTTGATTCATCCTTTCTACCTTTCCACTAGATTGTGGCCTCCACGGTGTATGTAAATCCCAGCTAATTCCAAGCATTTCACTAATTTCCTGTACTATTTTAGCTATAAAGTGTGGGCCTCGATCTGAAGAAATTCCTAAAGGTACCCCAAATCTAGGTATGATCTCTTTTAACAAAGTTTTTACTACTTCTCTAGCTTGATTCGTTCTACAGGGAAATGCTTCTAGCCACCCTGAAAAGGTACATACGTATACCAATAAATACTTAAACCCTTTTGATTTAGGTAATTCTGCAAAATCCACTTGCCAATAGTCACCTGGTTCTATTCCCACTTTCAAAGTTCCCATTGGAATTTGTTTTCGTATTACCGGATTATTCTTTAAACATACTGGACACTTCGCATTCACCCCTTTTGCTATTGTTAACATTTGTGCAGATATAATGCTCCGCTTTAAAAACTGCACCAATGCTTCTGCTCCCCAATGGCATTTATTATGTTCAGTTTGTATTATTCGTTTCATAATTGTAGCAGGCACTACTACTTGTCCATTACCTGTTACATACCATCCATGTGAATTCTTCTGTGCCTTTACCAAATCGGCTAATTTTTCATCTTCTTGGGTATAAAAGGGATTTACAGAGAGATGAGCAGTAATCGGGCTTACCTTAGTAGGTATTAGAGCTAATTCAGTCCATACTTGCCGTGCAGCAATTTTGGCTGCCTGGTCTGCCTTCATGTTTCCTTGTGCCACATCGCTGTCATCCCTCTGATGTCCTCGACAATGCATTACAGCCACTTGCTGAGGTAGTACCACAGCCTCTAATAACTGTAAGATCTCGGTTCGATATTTAGTAATACTACCTTGAGCCGTCAACAATCCTCTTTCCTTCCATAAAGCTCCATGTATATGTATTATTCCAAAAGCGTATTTAGAATCTGCCCAAATATTCACCCTCTTATCCGTACTCGGTATTAAAGCCCGAATTAGAGCGACCAGTTCTGCCTTTTGCGCTGACGTTCCTGGCATTAATGCCTTTGCTTCAATTACTTCAAGCTTAGTAACCACAGCATATCCAGAATATCGTGTTCCATTCTCAACAAAGCTGCTACCGTCTGTAAATAATGTCCAATCAGGATTTACAAGGGGAATATCTTTCAGATCTACCCTACTGGCGTAAGTTTGTTCGATCACCTCAATACAATCATGTTCCAGCTCGCCTTCCTCTATTTTGCTACCTAAAAATTCAGCGGGATTCAAACATGTTGTTATCTTTAAAAATATATCATCCTGTTCTCTCAATATTGCCTGATATTTCAACATTCTACTGGATGACAACCAATGACCCCCCTTTTGTTCCAAAACTGCAATCACCATGTGGGGCACAAATACTTCCATTTTTGTTCCCAATGTCAATTTTCTAGCTTCTTGGACTAACATTACAGTAGCAGCCACTGCTCGGAGGCAAGAAGGCCATCCGGCACTTACCATATCCAACTGCTTGGAAAAATAGCCCACCGGTCTCTTCCATGATCCAATTCGTTGAGTTAAAACTCCAAGCGCTAGTCGTTGCCGCTCATGTACAAAGAGTTGAAATGTTTTTGTCAAATCAGGCAATCCTAATGCTGGGGCTTCTTGCAGAGCCTGTTTTAAGTCTTGAAAAGCCCTTTTACACTCTAAACTCCAAACTAATTGTGGCTCTTTTAAAGCTGCATACAGTGGTTTGGCTAACAGTCCGTAATTCAAAATCCAGAGTCTGCACCACCCTGTCATTCCTAGAAAAGTTCGTAACTCGTGCAAATTTCTAGGTTCAGGGATGGCACAAATCGCTTGTATTCTATTCACCCCCAACCGTCTTTGTCCTTGGGAAATTTCACATCCCAGATATATCACTTTTTCCCGGGCAATTTGGGCTTTTTCCTTAGAAACTCGATAACCGCTCTGTCCCAGTAAATTTAATCACGCAACTGTAACAGTAATGCAGTTTTCATACCTTTCTGTCGCCACGAAAATGTCATCCACATATTGCAACAATAAGTATGCTTTTGATGGTAATTGAAAATATCCTTGCTCCTTCCAATCCTCCAGTTCTCGTGCCAGCTGATTCCCAAATATTGTAGGACTGTTTTTGAAGCCTTGTGGTAACCTGGTCCAGGTCAGCTGTCGTTTTCGTCCTGTATCCGGATTTTCCCATTCAAACGCAAATAATTTCCTACTTTGTAATGCCAATGGGATGCAGAAGAAAGCATCTTTTAAATCAATTACAGAAAAGTATCTAAATTGTTCTGCCACAGATGTTAACAATGTATAAGGATTTGCTACTACTGGATGTATATCTTTAACTATTTCGTTTACAGCTCTTAAATCTTGAACTAACCTATAATCTCCGTTAGGTTTTCTTATAGGAAATATTGGTGTATTATATTCAGATTCACATTCTTCTAACACATTGTGCATCAAAAATTTTGCAATTAATGGTGCTACCCCTTTCCTAGCTTCTAACTGTATAGGATATTGTCTAACTCTTACCGGTTGGACACCTTCTTTCAATTCTACTATGACAGGTTTTGCTGCTTTCGCTAATCCCGGTACTTGTGTCTCCCATACCCATGGTACTACAGCGTTTTCTACCTCTATTGGTATTGTTGTATTAGCTATTTCTTTTACTATAAATATTCTAGCTATTTCTTCCTCAGGTATCTGCAACTTAGCTTTTCCATTTTCAAATATTATTTTAGCATTAAATCTTGACAATAAATCTCGTCCTAACAAAGATGTAGGACAATCCGGTACATAGAGAAATTCATGATCTAATTCTTTACCCCTAAAATTTAGATGCAATGGCCGCAGAAAGGGCCGTTGCTCTGTTTTTCCTGTAGCTCCTACCACAGTTATCATCGTATCTCCTATCTTTCCTAAACAAGTATTTAAAACAGAATAAGTTGCCCCAGTATCTACCAATAATTGTTTCTCTTCCCCATCAATTTCTGTTGTCACTTTTAATCCATCACTTAGTCAGCTACTATGTTGCCCCAAATGTCCTAACATCATTGTTTCTGCCATTGGTGTTCCTCCTACTGAAGTCTGCTGGGCCAAATTCATTTTCACTGGGCACTCATTTTTCCAATGTCCCTGTTGTCTGCAAAACGCACACTGATTTATCCCTAGCTGATTTTGAGGTATTCCCCGCATGCCTCCTACCCTGTATCCTCCTCGACCTCGTCCTCTACTTCTGCCTCTTATTCCTTGATTTACTCGTTGTAACATTGCTAATAATCCTGCCTGATTTCTCTTTGTGGTTTGTTTTTTTTTTTTTTTTCCCTATTATTGTACACTTTCCAGCTGATTGCTTCCAAATTACTAAATCTCCTGGGGAAAAAGGAACTTTCCCATATACTTTATCAGTCCCCGAAATTGCCTCTCGTAAAGGGGCTAATAATACTTTACTGTTTTGCTCTTGTTCCTTCCTCCCTTGTCTTGTTCTCTGTGCAATTGGGGTTCGTTGCGCTTGTCTTGGGCATGATGAATGCCCTGGCGAACCCTTCGGTGTTAACTTAATCTGGATCGCTCCAGTATTAATTGATTCTGACGGTTTTACCGCCTTAATACTATCAGTATCACTATCGTCCCCTGCATCTATATCGGACATCACAGGGGCCGTCGGTGATGCTAAAAGTGATACATCCTCTGGCTCTCTTATTGAATTTTGTATTGCCAAACAAGTCATACACTTCTTATTACCTACACATCCTCCACATTTTGTTTTATCTTTTTTTCGGGATGTACCAACAACATTCCACATTCTCTCTGCATATCTGGATGATTACGTATATCATAAAATAGATCAACATATGGTACTTCATCCCATTTTTCAAGTTCTTAACAATATCTCATTAATGGACCTATAACACCCGGATCTAAACTTCCGTGTTCAGGCCACCGGGGTCCATCATACTCATATTGTGGCCACCAATTCGTACAATAATCTATAAATCGACTTTTACTCATACTCTGAAAATATCCCGCACTTTTCCAATGCTTTAATAAACATCCTAACGGAGAATTATCCGGTATTACCATGGTCTTACACACTCACTCCACACACACACACACTAAATCTACGGGGTAGAAAACGGAAAGATAGCCTCTGATGGGAAACAAAAGACCAAACCAAACTCACGAGACAGCCACGTATGTCCGTGAGTGCTGGACCTGCGGGGCTTTCGCTCCGTCTGACGGCCAGCGCCTAGGCTTCCACAGACCAGACCTCGAGCTCGTTAGCCCAACCTTGCGTGAATCGCCGTCACGTCTTATTAGGCAGGCACCCGACCAAATATTACAATAAAGCACCTTCGGGCTTACCACTTTGGGACGTCAGGAGCAGCGCAGAGCGGGCGCAGCCGATGGCTCCCCGAGAATTCCTCGGTGCCGGCACGGAGCAAAATCGGAAAGCGAACCGTCAACACTACTCCCGAAGTCCCATCTGGGTCGCCAGAAAACTGTTGCCCGTAAAGAAACACATAACTACGAAAGCAGTTATATGCGGTGCTTTATTCGGGGCCCGGGGTCTCAGGGACTCATGTCCAAAGCTGAGAATCCCAAATCCCCGTTTAACTTGGTTAATATTTATAGTGTTCGGTTACGTAACATAATCAACAGAATTGCTAAGCTACATGATTGTTTCCCATTTATAGTTTCTTCAGTTACTGTTGCCAAGATTTGCTTATCATTTACCTAGTTCATCAGATTGTGCTGTACCCAGTTCATCAGATTGTACTGTACCCACTTCATCAGATTGTACTGTACCCAACACCTGCAATTATACCTTCATCTTGTCTACCAAGTATAACCTATTCTAATCAATATAATGTAACAATTCCCCCCTTTGAAAATACTTCAAGTCTTCCAGACTGCAAGGATTTTCATCATCAGTTCCGCAGATTTCCATATTCTTTGGACCGTCTCAAACTGGTGATTGTAGCTGCAATGAATTATTTCCAATGTCTTCATATCTCGGGGGAAGTTCATGATTCTTCCTGGTAACAGCTTTTAAAATTTTCCCCAAGTGTTGCCGTTCCTTATTAACAATATTTTGAATCAAACGCAACACTCCCATAATAGCTAACATAATAATTATAATTATTATACACCATTGAATTAAAGATGCTACCCAACCAGAGATGTTCAATCCAAATGACTTTGCTAAAGCAGCCACCCAATTATGGGTACTTTCTTCTCTTTCTTCCTCAGTTGCACGTTCAATTTGTGTTAGCTGAGACAAATCACGTTCTACCGCGGCTGTAACATTCGGAATATGTACACAACAATGATCAATCTTATCTCGTAAATAACCACATACTCCATGTTCTTTTAGCAACAGCATATCTAATGCCATTCTATTTTGCAGGGTCATTTTTGTGGTTGCCTGTAATTGTAAGTTTATTTCCTTAAATCCTTCTTTAGTCACTCTTGCTAGCCTTTCCGTTTGTCCTAACAACCGGTACAACATTTCTCTATTCCGATAAGTACTAATTGGAGCAAACAATGATTCTAAAGCCCAACCTAACTTCACACCGGATGATGGTTCTTGCCAATCATCATCATCCTTTATTTCTCTCTTCATTATCCATAAATTTTCTAATCTACCCTTAAATGGCGCTTTCTTCCAAATTGGGCAGAGAGTTGGTAACCCTAAAGTTATTTCAGTCACCAACCCATCCAAGGGGAGGTGAGTCGTCCATTGTCCATCACTTGTAACCCAAACTAAATTTCCTGTGCTCCTGCTCGTAGTTCTACAATCTATTCTCACTCCGAATTGTATTACAGGTTCACTCATTGAGTATTTAATTCCTCTACAGGCACAACCTGTCCTTAATGCAAGGACCACAGGTGGAAAGGTAACTTCACTTTCGGGGTGTCACAAGCGTATACTTTTGTACAGTTCTAGACTGGGTGTTTTTCAGCTAACTTTCTTTTGCATTAGATTTTCTTGTGTTTCCTGTTGTGGCGCCTGGATTATTTGTATTGGTTGCATTTCGTCTTTTTCCAAATCTTTTAACTCTCTCCTGGCTCTGTTTCTTTTCTGCATAGGTTCTGATTTTGCAGTAACCTCTAATGCCCTTTTTCCATAATCAAAACTCTCTTTAATCCAAACAATACAGGTGTGGTTTCCTACATCTGTCTTACTTACATTTCGCAATGATAAAATCATAGTACCCCTTCGTGTATCACTATCCCATCGGATTGTAAACCCAGCTGACAATTTGGACTCATTCTTCTGCCAATAGCAACTAATGTCTTGGATTGAACTTCTCATATCTCCAACAAAATCACAAGTCAAATTTACATCCATTCGTTCTTCTATATGTACAGTAGCATATGTATGTATTATTTGAGCGAAACCATTACTTAATCCTACCCAGCATAGTATTACCAAGATGTAAATCTCAGTTTTGTAGGAGTGATCATTTTTACCCCCCATTGTGATGGTACCTTCTTCACTCTGGTATAATGAATCCAATTATCAATTCCTGCTACTTTCACAGCGGTAAATGTTATCAATAGTACCAAATAAAGTCCATGCCACTGTTCCTTTAAAGGCTCCGTTTGCCAGTTTCGAACATACGCTTGGTCTCCTGGTTGATTCTCCAACGGCAAAGGGCGATTCCAGATGATCGCGGCACGTAAGGCTGTGAGTAATCTGCTTAAAGAAATTATATAACTATAAACATCTTGATCTCCTTGGAGGTGTAAATCTGCACTTCCCATTCCCTTCGTTGGTGCAGTATATGGCTTACCGTACAGAATTTCATAGGGACTTACAGACAACCCTTCTCTAGGTTTTATACGAATTCTCAATAAAGCAAGGGGCAATGCCTGTGGCCATTGGATTTGAGCTTCCTGGCATATCTTTTTAATTTGTCCTTTTAATGTTTGATTCATCCTTTCTACCTTTCCACTAGATTGTGGCCTCCACGGTGTATGTAAATCCCAGCTAATTCCAAGCATTTCACTAATTTCCTGTACTATTTTAGCTATAAAGTGTGGGCCTCGATCTGAAGAAATTCCTAAAGGTACCCCAAATCTAGGTATGATCTCTTTTAACAAAGTTTTTACTACTTCTCTAGCTTGATTCGTTCTACAGGGAAATGCTTCTAGCCACCCTGAAAAGGTACATACGTATACCAATAAATACTTAAACCCTTTTGATTTAGGTAATTCTGCAAAATCCACTTGCCAATAGTCACCTGGTTCTATTCCCACTTTCAAAGTTCCCATTGGAATTTGTTTTCGTATTACCGGATTATTCTTTAAACATACTGGACACTTCGCATTCACCCCTTTTGCTATTGTTAACATTTGTGCAGATATAATGCTCCGCTTTAAAAACTGCACCAATGCTTCTGCTCCCCAATGGCATTTATTATGTTCAGTTTGTATTATTCGTTTCATAATTGTAGCAGGCACTACTACTTGTCCATTACCTGTTACATACCATCCATGTGAATTCTTCTGTGCCTTTACCAAATCGGCTAATTTTTCATCTTCTTGGGTATAAAAGGGATTTACAGAGAGATGAGCAGTAATCGGGCTTACCTTAGTAGGTATTAGAGCTAATTCAGTCCATACTTGCCGTGCAGCAATTTTGGCTGCCTGGTCTGCCTTCATGTTTCCTTGTGCCACATCGCTGTCATCCCTCTGATGTCCTCGACAATGCATTACAGCCACTTGCTGAGGTAGTACCACAGCCTCTAATAACTGTAAGATCTCGGTTCGATATTTAATAATACTACCTTGAGCCGTCAACAATCCTCTTTCCTTCCATAAAGCTCCATGTATATGTATTATTCCAAAAGCGTATTTAGAATCTGTCCAAATATTCACCCTCTTATCCGTACTCGGTATTAAAGCCCGAATTAGAGCGACCAGTTCTGCCTTTTGCGCTGACGTTCCTGGCATTAATGCCTTTGCTTCAATTACTTCAAGCTTAGTAACCACAGCATATCCAGAATATCGTGTTCCATTCTCAACAAAGCTGCTACCGTCTGTAAATAATGTCCAGTCAGGATTTACAAGGGGAATATCTTTCAGATCTACCCTACTGGCGTAAGTTTGTTCGATCACCTCAATACAATCATGTTCCAGCTCGCCTTCCTCTATTTTGCTACCTAAAAATTCAGCGGGATTCAAACATGTTGTTATCTTTAAAAATATATCATCCTGTTCTCTCAATATTGCCTGATATTTCAACATTCTACTGGATGACAACCAATGACCCCCCTTTTGTTCCAAAACTGCAATCACCACGTGGGGCACAAATACTTCCATTTTTGTTCCCAATGTCAATTTTCTAGCTTCTTGGACTAACGTTACAGTAGCAGCCACTGCTCGGAGGCAAGAAGGCCATCCGGCACTTACCATATCCAACTGCTTGGAAAAATAGCCCACCGGTCTCTTCCATGATCCAATTCGTTGAGTTAAAACTCCAAGCGCTAGTCGTTGCCGCTCATGTACAAAGAGTTGAAATGTTTTTGTCAAATCAGGCAATCCTAATGCTGGGGCTTCTTGCAGAGCCTGTTTTAAGTCTTGAAAAGCCCTTTTACACTCTAAACTCCAAACTAATTGTGGCTCTTTTAAAGCTGCATACAGTGGTTTGGCTAACAGTCCGTAATTCAAAATCCAGAGTCTGCACCACCCTGTCATTCCTAGAAAAGTTCGTAACTCGTGCAAATTTCTAGGTTCAGGGATGGCACAAATCGCTTGTATTCTATTCACCCCCAACCGTCTTTGTCCTTGGGAAATTTCACATCCCAGATATATCACTTTTTCCCGGGCAATTTGGGCTTTTTCCTTAGAAACTCGATAACCGCTCTGTCCCAGTAAATTTAATCACGCAACTGTAACAGTAATGCAGTTTTCATACCTTTCTGTCGCCACGAAAATGTCATCCACATATTGCAACAATAAGTATGCTTTTGATGGTAATTGAAAATATCCTTGCTCCTTCCAATCCTCCAGTTCTCGTGCCAGCTGATTCCCAAATATTGTAGGACTGTTTTTGAAGCCTTGTGGTAACCTGGTCCAGGTCAGCTGTCGTTTTCGTCCTGTATCCGGATTTTCCCATTCAAACGCAAATAATTTCCTACTTTGTAATGCCAATGGGATGCAGAAGAAAGCATTTTTTAAATCAATTACAGAAAAGTATCTAAATTGTTCTGCCACAGATGTTAACAATGTATAAGGATTTGCTACTACTGGATGTATATCTTTAACTATTTCGTTTACAGCTCTTAAATCTTGAACTAACCTATAATCTCCGTTAGGTTTTCTTATAGGAAATATTGGTGTATTATATTCAGATTCACATTCTTCTAACACACTGTGCATCAAAAATTTTGCAATTAATGGTGCTACCCCTTTCCTAGCTTCTAACTGTATAGGATATTGTCTAACTCTTACCGGTTGGACACCTTCTTTCAATTCTACTATGACAGGTTTTGCTGCTTTCGCTAATCCCGGTACTTGTGTCTCCCATACCCATGGTACTACAGCGTTTTCTACCTCTATTGGTATTGTTGTATTAGCTATTTCTTTTACTATAAATATTCTAGCTATTTCTTCCTCAGGTATCTGCAACTTAGCTTTTCCATTTTCAAATATTATTTTAGCATTAAATCTTGACAATAAATCTCGTCCTAACAAAGATGTAGGACAATCCGGTACATAGAGAAATTCATGATCTAATTCTTTACCCCTAAAATTTAGATGCAATGGCCGCAGAAAGGGCCGTTGCTCTGTTTTTCCTGTAGCTCCTACCACAGTTATCATCGTATCTCCTATCTTTCCTAAACAAGTATTTAAAACAGAATAAGTTGCCCCAGTATCTACCAATAATTGTTTCTCTTCCCCATCAATTTCTGTTGTCACTTTTAATCCATCACTTAGTCAGCTACTATGTTGCCCCAAATGTCCTAACATCATTGTTTCTGCCATTGGTGTTCCTCCTACTGAAGCCTGCTGGGCCAAATTCATTTTCACTGGGCACTCATTTTTCCAATGTCCCTGTTGTCTGCAAAACGCACACTGATTTATCCCTAGCTGATTTTGAGGTATTCCCCGCATGCCTCCTACCCTGTATCCTCCTCGACCTCGTCCTCTACTTCTGCCTCTTATTCCTTGATTTACTCGTTGTAACATTGCTAATAATCCTGCCTGATTTCTCTTTGTGGTTTGTTTTTTTTTTTTTTTTTTTTTTCCCTATTATTGTACACTTTCCAGCTGATTGCTTCCAAATTACTAAATCTCCTGGGGAAAAAGGAACTTTCCCATATACTTTATCAGTCCCCGAAATTGCCTCTCGTAAAGGGGCTAATAATACTTTACTGTTTTGCTCTTGTTCCTTCCTCCCTTGTCTTGTTCTCTGTGCAATTGGGGTTCGTTGCGCTTGTCTTGGGCATGATGAATGCCCTGGCGAACCCTTCGGTGTTAACTTAATCTGGATCGCTCCAGTATTAATTGATTCTGACGGTTTTACCGCCTTAATACTATCAGTATCACTATCGTCCCCTGCATCTATATCGGACATCACAGGGGCCGTCGGTGATGCTAAAAGTGATACCTCCTCTGGCTCTCTTATTGAATTTTGTATTGCCAAACAAGTCATACACTTCTTATTACCTACACATCCTCCACGTTTTGTTTTATCTTTTTTTCGGGATGTACCAACAACATTCCACATTCTCTCTGCATATCTGGATGATTACGTATATCATAAAATAGATCAACATATGGTACTTCATCCCATTTTTCAAGTTCTTAACAATATCTCATTAATGGACCTATAACACCCGGATCTAAACTTCCGTGTTCAGGCCACCGGGGTCCATCATACTCATATTGTGGCCACCAATTCGTACAATAATCTATAAATCGACTTTTACTCATACTCTGAAAATATCCCGCACTTTTCCAATGCTTTAATAAACATCCTAACGGAGAATTATCCGGTATTACCATGGTCTTACACACTCACTCCACACACACACACACTAAATCTACGGGGTAGAAAACGGAAAGATAGCCTCTGATGGGAAACAAAAGACCAAACCAAACTCACGAGACAGCCACGTATGTCCGTGAGTGCTGGACCTGCGGGGCTTTCGCTCCGTCTGACGGCCAGCGCCTAGGCTTCCACAGACCAGACCTCGAGCTCGTTAGCCCAACCTTGCGTGAATCGCCGTCACGTCTTATTAGGCAGGCACCCGACCAAATATTACAATAAAGCACCTTCGGGCTTACCACTTTGGGACGTCAGGAGCAGCGCAGAGCGGGCGCAGCCGATGGCTCCCCGAGAATTCCTCGGTGCCGGCACGGAGCAAAATCGGAAAGCGAACCGTCAACACTACTCCCGAAGTCCCATCTGGGTCGCCAGAAAACTGTTGCCCGTAAAGAAACACATAACTACGAAAGCAGTTATATGCGGTGCTTTATTCGGGGCCCGGGGTCTCAGGGACTCATGTCCAAAGCTGAGAATCCCAAATCCCCGTTTAACTTGGTTAATATTTATAGTGTTCGGTTACGTAACATAATCAACAGAATTGCTAAGCTACATGATTGTTTCCCATTTATAGTTTCTTCAGTTACTGTTGCCAAGATTTGCTTATCATTTACCTAGTTCATCAGATTGTGCTGTACCCAGTTCATCAGATTGTACTGTACCCACTTCATCAGATTGTACTGTACCCAACACCTGCAATTATACCTTCATCTTGTCTACCAAGTATAACCTATTCTAATCAATATAATGTAACAATTCCCCCCTTTGAAAATACTTCAAGTCTTCCAGACTGCAAGGATTTTCATCATCAGTTCCGCAGATTTCCATATTCTTTGGACCGTCTCAAACTGGTGATTGTAGCTGCAATGAATTATTTCCAATGTCTTCATATCTCGGGGGAAGTTCATGATTCTTCCTGGTAACAGCTTTTAAAATTTTCCCCAAGTGTTGCCGTTCCTTATTAACAATATTTTGAATCAAACGCAACACTCCCATAATAGCTAACATAATAATTATAATTATTATACACCACTGAATTAAAGATGCTACCCAACCAGAGATGTTCAATCCAAATGACTTTGCTAAAGCAGCCACCCAATTATGGGTACTTTCTTCTCTTTCTTCCTCAGTTGCACGTTCAATTTGTGTTAGCTGAGACAAATCACGTTCTACCGCGGCTGTAACATTCGGAATATGTACACAACAATGATCAATCTTATCTCGTAAATAACCACATACTCCATGTTCTTTTAGCAACAGCATATCTAATGCCATTCTATTTTGCAGGGTCATTTTTGTGGTTGCCTGTAATTGTAAGTTTATTTCCTTAAATCCTTCTTTAGTCACTCTTGCTAGCCTTTCCGTTTGTCCTAACAACCGGTACAACATTTCTCTATTCCGATAAGTACTAATTGGAGCAAACAATGATTCTAAAGCCCAACCTAACTTCACACCGGATGATGGTTCTTGCCAATCATCATCATCCTTTATTTCTCTCTTCATTATCCATAAATTTTCTAATCTACCCTTAAATGGCGCTTTCTTCCAAATTGGGCAGAGAGTTGGTAACCCTAAAGTTATTTCAGTCACCAACCCATCCAAGGGGAGGTGAGTCGTCCATTGTCCATCACTTGTAACCCAAACTAAATTTCCTGTGCTCCTGCTCGTAGTTCTACAATCTATTCTCACTCCGAATTGTATTACAGGTTCACTCATGGAGTATTTAATTCCTCTACAGGCACAACCTGTCCTTAATGCAAGGACCACAGGTGGAAAGGTAACTTCACTTTCGGGGTGTCACAAGCGTATACTTTTGTACAGTTCTAGACTGGGTGTTTTTCAGCTAACTTTCTTTTGCATTAGATTTTCTTGTGTTTCCTGTTGTGGCGCCTGGATTATTTGTATTGGTTGCATTTCGTCTTTTTCCAAATCTTTTAACTCTCTCCTGGCTCTGTTTCTTTTCTGCATAGGTTCTGATTTTGCAGTAACCTCTAATGCCCTTTTTCCATAATCAAAACTCTCTTTAATCCAAACAATACAGGTGTGGTTTCCTACATCTGTCTTACTTACATTTCGCAATGATAAAATCATAGTACCCCTTCGTGTATCACTATCCCATCGGATTGTAAACCCAGTTGACAATTTGGACTCATTCTTCTGCCAATAGCAACTAATGTCTTGGATTGAACTTCTCATATCTCCAACAAAATCACAAGTCAAATTTACATCCATTCGTTCTTCTATATGTACAGTAGCATATGTATGTATTATTTGAGCGAAACCATTACTTAATCCTACCCAGCATAGTATTACCAAGATGTAAATCTCAGTTTTGTAGGAGTGATCATTTTTACCCCCCATTGTGATGGTACCTTCTTCACTCTGGTATAATGAATCCAATTATCAATTCCTGCTACTTTCACAGCGGTAAATGTTATCAATAGCACCAAATAAAGTCCATGCCACTGTTCCTTTAAAGGCTCCGTTTGCCAATTTCGAACATACGCTTGGTCTCCTGGTTGATTCTCCAACGGCAAAGGGCGATTCCAGATGATCGCGGCACGTAAGGCTGTGAGTAATCTGCTTAAAGAAATTATATAACTATAAACATCTTGATCTCCTTGGAGGTGTAAATCTGCACTTCCCATTCCCTTCGTTGGTGCAGTATATGGCTTACCGTACAGAATTTCATAGGGACTTACAGACAACCCTTCTCTAGGTTTTATACGAATTCTCAATAAAGCAAGGGGCAATGCCTGTGGCCATTGGATTTGAGCTTCCTGGCATATCTTTTTAATTTGTCCTTTTAATGTTTGATTCATCCTTTCTACCTTTCCACTAGATTGTGGCCTCCACGGTGTATGTAAATCCCAGCTAATTCCAAGCATTTCACTAATTTCCTGTACTATTTTAGCTATAAAGTGTGGGCCTCGATCTGAAGAAATTCCTAAAGGTACCCCAAATCTAGGTATGATCTCTTTTAACAAAGTTTTTACTACTTCTCTAGCTTGATTCGTTCTACAGGGAAATGCTTCTAGCCACCCTGAAAAGGTACATACGTATACCAATAAATACTTAAACCCTTTTGATTTAGGTAATTCTGCAAAATCCACTTGCCAATAGTCACCTGGTTCTATTCCCACTTTCAAAGTTCCCATTGGAATTTGTTTTCGTATTACCGGATTATTCTTTAAACATACTGGACACTTCGCATTCACCCCTTTTGCTATTGTTAACATTTGTGCAGATATAATGCTCCGCTTTAAAAACTGCACCAATGCTTCTGCTCCCCAATGGCATTTATTATGTTCAGTTTGTATTATTCGTTTCATAATTGTAGCAGGCACTACTACTTGTCCATTACCTGTTACATACCATCCATGTGAATTCTTCTGTGCCTTTACCAAATCGGCTAATTTTTCATCTTCTTGGGTATAAAAGGGATTTACAGAGAGATGAGCAGTAATCGGGCTTACCTTAGTAGGTATTAGAGCTAATTCAGTCCATACTTGCCGTGCAGCAATTTTGGCTGCCTGGTCTGCCTTCATGTTTCCTTGTGCCACATCGCTGTCATCCCTCTGATGTCCTCGACAATGCATTACAGCCACTTGCTGAGGTAGTACCACAGCCTCTAATAACTGTAAGATCTCGGTTCGATATTTAATAATACTACCTTGAGCCGTCAACAATCCTCTTTCCTTCCATAAAGCTCCATGTATATGTATTATTCCAAAAGCGTATTTAGAATCTGTCCAAATATTCACCCTCTTATCCGTACTCGGTATTAAAGCCCGAATTAGAGCGACCAGTTCTGCCTTTTGCGCTGACGTTCCTGGCATTAATGCCTTTGCTTCAATTACTTCAAGCTTAGTAACCACAGCATATCCAGAATATCGTGTTCCATTCTCAACAAAGCTGCTACCGTCTGTAAATAATGTCCAGTCAGGATTTACAAGGGGAATATCTTTCAGATCTACCCTACTGGCGTAAGTTTGTTCGATCACCTCAATACAATCATGTTCCAGCTCGCCTTCCTCTATTTTGCTACCTAAAAATTCAGCGGGATTCAAACATGTTGTTATCTTTAAAAATATATCATCCTGTTCTCTCAATATTGCCTGATATTTCAACATTCTACTGGATGACAACCAATGACCCCCCTTTTGTTCCAAAACTGCAATCACCACGTGGGGCACAAATACTTCCATTTTTGTTCCCAATGTCAATTTTCTAGCTTCTTGGACTAACGTTACAGTAGCAGCCACTGCTCGGAGGCAAGAAGGCCATCCGGCACTTACCATATCCAACTGCTTGGAAAAATAGCCCACCGGTCTCTTCCATGATCCAATTCGTTGAGTTAAAACTCCAAGCGCTAGTCGTTGCCGCTCATGTACAAAGAGTTGAAATGTTTTTGTCAAATCAGGCAATCCTAATGCTGGGGCTTCTTGCAGAGCCTGTTTTAAGTCTTGAAAAGCCCTTTTACACTCTAAACTCCAAACTAATTGTGGCTCTTTTAAAGCTGCATACAGTGGTTTGGCTAACAGTCCGTAATTCAAAATCCAGAGTCTGCACCACCCTGTCATTCCTAGAAAAGTTCGTAACTCGTGCAAATTTCTAGGTTCAGGGATGGCACAAATCGCTTGTATTCTATTCACCCCCAACCGTCTTTGTCCTTGGGAAATTTCACATCCCAGATATATCACTTTTTCCCGGGCAATTTGGGCTTTTTCCTTAGAAACTCGATAACCGCTCTGTCCCAGTAAATTTAATCACGCAACTGTAACAGTAATGCAGTTTTCATACCTTTCTGTCGCCACGAAAATGTCATCCACATATTGCAACAATAAGTATGCTTTTGATGGTAATTGAAAATATCCTTGCTCCTTCCAATCCTCCAGTTCTCGTGCCAGCTGATTCCCAAATATTGTAGGACTGTTTTTGAAGCCTTGTGGTAACCTGGTCCAGGTCAGCTGTCGTTTTCGTCCTGTATCCGGATTTTCCCATTCAAACGCAAATAATTTCCTACTTTGTAATGCCAATGGGATGCAGAAGAAAGCATCTTTTAAATCAATTACAGAAAAGTATCTAAATTGTTCTGCCACAGATGTTAACAATGTATAAGGATTTGCTACTACTGGATGTATATCTTTAACTATTTCGTTTACAGCTCTTAAATCTTGAACTAACCTATAATCTCCGTTAGGTTTTCTTATAGGAAATATTGGTGTATTATATTCAGATTCACATTCTTCTAACACACTGTGCATCAAAAATTTTGCAATTAATGGTGCTACCCCTTTCCTAGCTTCTAACTGTATAGGATATTGTCTAACTCTTACCGGTTGGACACCTTCTTTCAATTCTACTATGACAGGTTTTGCTGCTTTCGCTAATCCCGGTACTTGTGTCTCCCATACCCATGGTACTACAGCGTTTTCTACCTCTATTGGTATTGTTGTATTAGCTATTTCTTTTACTATAAATATTCTAGCTATTTCTTCCTCAGGTATCTGCAACTTAGCTTTTCCATTTTCAAATATTATTTTAGCATTAAATCTTGACAATAAATCTCGTCCTAACAAAGATGTAGGACAATCCGGTACATAGAGAAATTCATGATCTAATTCTTTACCCCTAAAATTTAGATGCAATGGCCGCAGAAAGGGCCGTTGCTCTGTTTTTCCTGTAGCTCCTACCACAGTTATCATCGTATCTCCTATCTTTCCTAAACAAGTATTTAAAACAGAATAAGTTGCCCCAGTATCTACCAATAATTGTTTCTCTTCCCCATCAATTTCTGTTGTCACTTTTAATCCATCACTTAGTCAGCTACTATGTTGCCCCAAATGTCCTAACATCATTGTTTCTGCCATTGGTGTTCCTCCTACTGAAGCCTGCTGGGCCAAATTCATTTTCACTGGGCACTCATTTTTCCAATGTCCCTGTTGTCTGCAAAACGCACACTGATTTATCCCTAGCTGATTTTGAGGTATTCCCCGCATGCCTCCTACCCTGTATCCTCCTCGACCTCGTCCTCTACTTCTGCCTCTTATTCCTTGATTTACTCGTTGTAACATTGCTAATAATCCTGCCTGATTTCTCTTTGTGGTTTGTTTTTTTTTTTTTTTTTTTTTTCCCTATTATTGTACACTTTCCAGCTGATTGCTTCCAAATTACTAAATCTCCTGGGGAAAAAGGAACTTTCCCATATACTTTATCAGTCCCCGAAATTGCCTCTCGTAAAGGGGCTAATAATACTTTACTGTTTTGCTCTTGTTCCTTCCTCCCTTGTCTTGTTCTCTGTGCAATTGGGGTTCGTTGCGCTTGTCTTGGGCATGATGAATGCCCTGGCGAACCCTTCGGTGTTAACTTAATCTGGATCGCTCCAGTATTAATTGATTCTGACGGTTTTACCGCCTTAATACTATCAGTATCACTATCGTCCCCTGCATCTATATCGGACATCACAGGGGCCGTCGGTGATGCTAAAAGTGATACCTCCTCTGGCTCTCTTATTGAATTTTGTATTGCCAAACAAGTCATACACTTCTTATTACCTACACATCCTCCACGTTTTGTTTTATCTTTTTTTCGGGATGTACCAACAACATTCCACATTCTCTCTGCATATCTGGATGATTACGTATATCATAAAATAGATCAACATATGGTACTTCATCCCATTTTTCAAGTTCTTAACAATATCTCATTAATGGACCTATAACACCCGGATCTAAACTTCCGTGTTCAGGCCACCGGGGTCCATCATACTCATATTGTGGCCACCAATTCGTACAATAATCTATAAATCGACTTTTACTCATACTCTGAAAATATCCCGCACTTTTCCAATGCTTTAATAAACATCCTAACGGAGAATTATCCGGTATTACCATGGTCTTACACACTCACTCCACACACACACACACTAAATCTACGGGGTAGAAAACGGAAAGATAGCCTCTGATGGGAAACAAAAGACCAAACCAAACTCACGAGACAGCCACGTATGTCCGTGAGTGCTGGACCTGCGGGGCTTTCGCTCCGTCTGACGGCCAGCGCCTAGGCTTCCACAGACCAGACCTCGAGCTCGTTAGCCCAACCTTGCGTGAATCGCCGTCACGTCTTATTAGGCAGGCACCCGACCAAATATTACAATAAAGCACCTTCGGGCTTACCACTTTGGGACGTCAGGAGCAGCGCAGAGCGGGCGCAGCCGATGGCTCCCCGAGAATTCCTCGGTGCCGGCACGGAGCAAAATCGGAAAGCGAACCGTCAACACTACTCCCGAAGTCCCATCTGGGTCGCCAGAAAACTGTTGCCCGTAAAGAAACACATAACTACGAAAGCAGTTATATGCGGTGCTTTATTCGGGGCCCGGGGTCTCAGGGACTCATGTCCAAAGCTGAGAATCCCAAATCCCCGTTTAACTTGGTTAATATTTATAGTGTTCGGTTACGTAACATAATCAACAGAATTGCTAAGCTACATGATTGTTTCCCATTTATAGTTTCTTCAGTTACTGTTGCCAAGATTTGCTTATCATTTACCTAGTTCATCAGATTGTGCTGTACCCAGTTCATCAGATTGTACTGTACCCACTTCATCAGATTGTACTGTACCCAACACCTGCAATTATACCTTCATCTTGTCTACCAAGTATAACCTATTCTAATCAATATAATGTAACAATTCCCCCCTTTGAAAATACTTCAAGTCTTCCAGACTGCAAGGATTTTCATCATCAGTTCCGCAGATTTCCATATTCTTTGGACCGTCTCAAACTGGTGATTGTAGCTGCAATGAATTATTTCCAATGTCTTCATATCTCGGGGGAAGTTCATGATTCTTCCTGGTAACAGCTTTTAAAATTTTCCCCAAGTGTTGCCGTTCCTTATTAACAATATTTTGAATCAAACGCAACACTCCCATAATAGCTAACATAATAATTATAATTATTATACACCACTGAATTAAAGATGCTACCCAACCAGAGATGTTCAATCCAAATGACTTTGCTAAAGCAGCCACCCAATTATGGGTACTTTCTTCTCTTTCTTCCTCAGTTGCACGTTCAATTTGTGTTAGCTGAGACAAATCACGTTCTACCGCGGCTGTAACATTCGGAATATGTACACAACAATGATCAATCTTATCTCGTAAATAACCACATACTCCATGTTCTTTTAGCAACAGCATATCTAATGCCATTCTATTTTGCAGGGTCATTTTTGTGGTTGCCTGTAATTGTAAGTTTATTTCCTTAAATCCTTCTTTAGTCACTCTTGCTAGCCTTTCCGTTTGTCCTAACAACCGGTACAACATTTCTCTATTCCGATAAGTACTAATTGGAGCAAACAATGATTCTAAAGCCCAACCTAACTTCACACCGGATGATGGTTCTTGCCAATCATCATCATCCTTTATTTCTCTCTTCATTATCCATAAATTTTCTAATCTACCCTTAAATGGCGCTTTCTTCCAAATTGGGCAGAGAGTTGGTAACCCTAAAGTTATTTCAGTCACCAACCCATCCAAGGGGAGGTGAGTCGTCCATTGTCCATCACTTGTAACCCAAACTAAATTTCCTGTGCTCCTGCTCGTAGTTCTACAATCTATTCTCACTCCGAATTGTATTACAGGTTCACTCATGGAGTATTTAATTCCTCTACAGGCACAACCTGTCCTTAATGCAAGGACCACAGGTGGAAAGGTAACTTCACTTTCGGGGTGTCACAAGCGTATACTTTTGTACAGTTCTAGACTGGGTGTTTTTCAGCTAACTTTCTTTTGCATTAGATTTTCTTGTGTTTCCTGTTGTGGCGCCTGGATTATTTGTATTGGTTGCATTTCGTCTTTTTCCAAATCTTTTAACTCTCTCCTGGCTCTGTTTCTTTTCTGCATAGGTTCTGATTTTGCAGTAACCTCTAATGCCCTTTTTCCATAATCAAAACTCTCTTTAATCCAAACAATACAGGTGTGGTTTCCTACATCTGTCTTACTTACATTTCGCAATGATAAAATCATAGTACCCCTTCGTGTATCACTATCCCATCGGATTGTAAACCCAGTTGACAATTTGGACTCATTCTTCTGCCAATAGCAACTAATGTCTTGGATTGAACTTCTCATATCTCCAACAAAATCACAAGTCAAATTTACATCCATTCGTTCTTCTATATGTACAGTAGCATATGTATGTATTATTTGAGCGAAACCATTACTTAATCCTACCCAGCATAGTATTACCAAGATGTAAATCTCAGTTTTGTAGGAGTGATCATTTTTACCCCCCATTGTGATGGTACCTTCTTCACTCTGGTATAATGAATCCAATTATCAATTCCTGCTACTTTCACAGCGGTAAATGTTATCAATAGCACCAAATAAAGTCCATGCCACTGTTCCTTTAAAGGCTCCGTTTGCCAATTTCGAACATACGCTTGGTCTCCTGGTTGATTCTCCAACGGCAAAGGGCGATTCCAGATGATCGCGGCACGTAAGGCTGTGAGTAATCTGCTTAAAGAAATTATATAACTATAAACATCTTGATCTCCTTGGAGGTGTAAATCTGCACTTCCCATTCCCTTCGTTGGTGCAGTATATGGCTTACCGTACAGAATTTCATAGGGACTTACAGACAACCCTTCTCTAGGTTTTATACGAATTCTCAATAAAGCAAGGGGCAATGCCTGTGGCCATTGGATTTGAGCTTCCTGGCATATCTTTTTAATTTGTCCTTTTAATGTTTGATTCATCCTTTCTACCTTTCCACTAGATTGTGGCCTCCACGGTGTATGTAAATCCCAGCTAATTCCAAGCATTTCACTAATTTCCTGTACTATTTTAGCTATAAAGTGTGGGCCTCGATCTGAAGAAATTCCTAAAGGTACCCCAAATCTAGGTATGATCTCTTTTAACAAAGTTTTTACTACTTCTCTAGCTTGATTCGTTCTACAGGGAAATGCTTCTAGCCACCCTGAAAAGGTACATACGTATACCAATAAATACTTAAACCCTTTTGATTTAGGTAATTCTGCAAAATCCACTTGCCAATAGTCACCTGGTTCTATTCCCACTTTCAAAGTTCCCATTGGAATTTGTTTTCGTATTACCGGATTATTCTTTAAACATACTGGACACTTCGCATTCACCCCTTTTGCTATTGTTAACATTTGTGCAGATATAATGCTCCGCTTTAAAAACTGCACCAATGCTTCTGCTCCCCAATGGCATTTATTATGTTCAGTTTGTATTATTCGTTTCATAATTGTAGCAGGCACTACTACTTGTCCATTACCTGTTACATACCATCCATGTGAATTCTTCTGTGCCTTTACCAAATCGGCTAATTTTTCATCTTCTTGGGTATAAAAGGGATTTACAGAGAGATGAGCAGTAATCGGGCTTACCTTAGTAGGTATTAGAGCTAATTCAGTCCATACTTGCCGTGCAGCAATTTTGGCTGCCTGGTCTGCCTTCATGTTTCCTTGTGCCACATCGCTGTCATCCCTCTGATGTCCTCGACAATGCATTACAGCCACTTGCTGAGGTAGTACCACAGCCTCTAATAACTGTAAGATCTCGGTTCGATATTTAATAATACTACCTTGAGCCGTCAACAATCCTCTTTCCTTCCATAAAGCTCCATGTATATGTATTATTCCAAAAGCGTATTTAGAATCTGTCCAAATATTCACCCTCTTATCCGTACTCGGTATTAAAGCCCGAATTAGAGCGACCAGTTCTGCCTTTTGCGCTGACGTTCCTGGCATTAATGCCTTTGCTTCAATTACTTCAAGCTTAGTAACCACAGCATATCCAGAATATCGTGTTCCATTCTCAACAAAGCTGCTACCGTCTGTAAATAATGTCCAGTCAGGATTTACAAGGGGAATATCTTTCAGATCTACCCTACTGGCGTAAGTTTGTTCGATCACCTCAATACAATCATGTTCCAGCTCGCCTTCCTCTATTTTGCTACCTAAAAATTCAGCGGGATTCAAACATGTTGTTATCTTTAAAAATATATCATCCTGTTCTCTCAATATTGCCTGATATTTCAACATTCTACTGGATGACAACCAATGACCCCCCTTTTGTTCCAAAACTGCAATCACCACGTGGGGCACAAATACTTCCATTTTTGTTCCCAATGTCAATTTTCTAGCTTCTTGGACTAACGTTACAGTAGCAGCCACTGCTCGGAGGCAAGAAGGCCATCCGGCACTTACCATATCCAACTGCTTGGAAAAATAGCCCACCGGTCTCTTCCATGATCCAATTCGTTGAGTTAAAACTCCAAGCGCTAGTCGTTGCCGCTCATGTACAAAGAGTTGAAATGTTTTTGTCAAATCAGGCAATCCTAATGCTGGGGCTTCTTGCAGAGCCTGTTTTAAGTCTTGAAAAGCCCTTTTACACTCTAAACTCCAAACTAATTGTGGCTCTTTTAAAGCTGCATACAGTGGTTTGGCTAACAGTCCGTAATTCAAAATCCAGAGTCTGCACCACCCTGTCATTCCTAGAAAAGTTCGTAACTCGTGCAAATTTCTAGGTTCAGGGATGGCACAAATCGCTTGTATTCTATTCACCCCCAACCGTCTTTGTCCTTGGGAAATTTCACATCCCAGATATATCACTTTTTCCCGGGCAATTTGGGCTTTTTCCTTAGAAACTCGATAACCGCTCTGTCCCAGTAAATTTAATCACGCAACTGTAACAGTAATGCAGTTTTCATACCTTTCTGTCGCCACGAAAATGTCATCCACATATTGCAACAATAAGTATGCTTTTGATGGTAATTGAAAATATCCTTGCTCCTTCCAATCCTCCAGTTCTCGTGCCAGCTGATTCCCAAATATTGTAGGACTGTTTTTGAAGCCTTGTGGTAACCTGGTCCAGGTCAGCTGTCGTTTTCGTCCTGTATCCGGATTTTCCCATTCAAACGCAAATAATTTCCTACTTTGTAATGCCAATGGGATGCAGAAGAAAGCATCTTTTAAATCAATTACAGAAAAGTATCTAAATTGTTCTGCCACAGATGTTAACAATGTATAAGGATTTGCTACTACTGGATGTATATCTTTAACTATTTCGTTTACAGCTCTTAAATCTTGAACTAACCTATAATCTCCGTTAGGTTTTCTTATAGGAAATATTGGTGTATTATATTCAGATTCACATTCTTCTAACACATTGTGCATCAAAAATTTTGCAATTAATGGTGCTACCCCTTTCCTAGCTTCTAACTGTATAGGATATTGTCTAACTCTTACCGGTTGGACACCTTCTTTCAATTCTACTATGACAGGTTTTGCTGCTTTCGCTAATCCCGGTACTTGTGTCTCCCATACCCATGGTACTACAGCGTTTTCTACCTCTATTGGTATTGTTGTATTAGCTATTTCTTTTACTATAAATATTCTAGCTATTTCTTCCTCAGGTATCTGCAACTTAGCTTTTCCATTTTCAAATATTATTTTAGCATTAAATCTTGACAATAAATCTCGTCCTAACAAAGATGTAGGACAATCCGGTACATAGAGAAATTCATGATCTAATTCTTTACCCCTAAAATTTAGATGCAATGGCCGCAGAAAGGGCCGTTGCTCTGTTTTTCCTGTAGCTCCTACCACAGTTATCATCGTATCTCCTATCTTTCCTAAACAAGTATTTAAAACAGAATAAGTTGCCCCAGTATCTACCAATAATTGTTTCTCTTCCCCATCAATTTCTGTTGTCACTTTTAATCCATCACTTAGTCAGCTACTATGTTGCCCCAAATGTCCTAACATCATTGTTTCTGCCATTGGTGTTCCTCCTACTGAAGTCTGCTGGGCCAAATTCATTTTCACTGGGCACTCATTTTTCCAATGTCCCTGTTGTCTGCAAAACGCACACTGATTTATCCCTAGCTGATTTTGAGGTATTCCCCGCATGCCTCCTACCCTGTATCCTCCTCGACCTCGTCCTCTACTTCTGCCTCTTATTCCTTGATTTACTCGTTGTAACATTGCTAATAATCCTGCCTGATTTCTCTTTGTGGTTTGTTTTTTTTTTTTTTTTTTTTCCCTATTATTGTACACTTTCCAGCTGATTGCTTCCAAATTACTAAATCTCCTGGGGAAAAAGGAACTTTCCCATATACTTTATCAGTCCCCGAAATTGCCTCTCGTAAAGGGGCTAATAATACTTTACTGTTTTGCTCTTGTTCCTTCCTCCCTTGTCTTGTTCTCTGTGCAATTGGGGTTCGTTGCGCTTGTCTTGGGCATGATGAATGCCCTGGCGAACCCTTCGGTGTTAACTTAATCTGGATCGCTCCAGTATTAATTGATTCTGACGGTTTTACCGCCTTAATACTATCAGTATCACTATCGTCCCCTGCATCTATATCGGACATCACAGGGGCCGTCGGTGATGCTAAAAGTGATACCTCCTCTGGCTCTCTTATTGAATTTTGTATTGCCAAACAAGTCATACACTTCTTATTACCTACACATCCTCCACGTTTTGTTTTATCTTTTTTTCGGGATGTACCAACAACATTCCACATTCTCTCTGCATATCTGGATGATTACGTATATCATAAAATAGATCAACATATGGTACTTCATCCCATTTTTCAAGTTCTTAACAATATCTCATTAATGGACCTATAACACCCGGATCTAAACTTCCGTGTTCAGGCCACCGGGGTCCATCATACTCATATTGTGGCCACCAATTCGTACAATAATCTATAAATCGACTTTTACTCATACTCTGAAAATATCCCGCACTTTTCCAATGCTTTAATAAACATCCTAACGGAGAATTATCCGGTATTACCATGGTCTTACACACTCACTCCACACACACACACACTAAATCTACGGGGTAGAAAACGGAAAGATAGCCTCTGATGGGAAACAAAAGACCAAACCAAACTCACGAGACAGCCACGTATGTCCGTGAGTGCTGGACCTGCGGGGCTTTCGCTCCGTCTGACGGCCAGCGCCTAGGCTTCCACAGACCAGACCTCGAGCTCGTTAGCCCAACCTTGCGTGAATCGCCGTCACGTCTTATTAGGCAGGCACCCGACCAAATATTACAATAAAGCACCTTCGGGCTTACCACTTTGGGACGTCAGGAGCAGCGCAGAGCGGGCGCAGCCGATGGCTCCCCGAGAATTCCTCGGTGCCGGCACGGAGCAAAATCGGAAAGCGAACCGTCAACACTACTCCCGAAGTCCCATCTGGGTCGCCAGAAAACTGTTGCCCGTAAAGAAACACATAACTACGAAAGCAGTTATATGCGGTGCTTTATTCGGGGCCCGGGGTCTCAGGGACTCATGTCCAAAGCTGAGAATCCCAAATCCCCGTTTAACTTGGTTAATATTTATAGTGTTCGGTTACGTAACATAATCAACAGAATTGCTAAGCTACATGATTGTTTCCCATTTATAGTTTCTTCAGTTACTGTTGCCAAGATTTGCTTATCATTTACCTAGTTCATCAGATTGTGCTGTACCCAGTTCATCAGATTGTACTGTACCCACTTCATCAGATTGTACTGTACCCAACACCTGCAATTATACCTTCATCTTGTCTACCAAGTATAACCTATTCTAATCAATATAATGTAACAATTCCCCCCTTTGAAAATACTTCAAGTCTTCCAGACTGCAAGGATTTTCATCATCAGTTCCGCAGATTTCCATATTCTTTGGACCGTCTCAAACTGGTGATTGTAGCTGCAATGAATTATTTCCAATGTCTTCATATCTCGGGGGAAGTTCATGATTCTTCCTGGTAACAGCTTTTAAAATTTTCCCCAAGTGTTGCCGTTCCTTATTAACAATATTTTGAATCAAACGCAACACTCCCATAATAGCTAACATAATAATTATAATTATTATACACCACTGAATTAAAGATGCTACCCAACCAGAGATGTTCAATCCAAATGACTTTGCTAAAGCAGCCACCCAATTATGGGTACTTTCTTCTCTTTCTTCCTCAGTTGCACGTTCAATTTGTGTTAGCTGAGACAAATCACGTTCTACCGCGGCTGTAACATTCGGAATATGTACACAACAATGATCAATCTTATCTCGTAAATAACCACATACTCCATGTTCTTTTAGCAACAGCATATCTAATGCCATTCTATTTTGCAGGGTCATTTTTGTGGTTGCCTGTAATTGTAAGTTTATTTCCTTAAATCCTTCTTTAGTCACTCTTGCTAGCCTTTCCGTTTGTCCTAACAACCGGTACAACATTTCTCTATTCCGATAAGTACTAATTGGAGCAAACAATGATTCTAAAGCCCAACCTAACTTCACACCGGATGATGGTTCTTGCCAATCATCATCATCCTTTATTTCTCTCTTCATTATCCATAAATTTTCTAATCTACCCTTAAATGGCGCTTTCTTCCAAATTGGGCAGAGAGTTGGTAACCCTAAAGTTATTTCAGTCACCAACCCATCCAAGGGGAGGTGAGTCGTCCATTGTCCATCACTTGTAACCCAAACTAAATTTCCTGTGCTCCTGCTCGTAGTTCTACAATCTATTCTCACTCCGAATTGTATTACAGGTTCACTCATGGAGTATTTAATTCCTCTACAGGCACAACCTGTCCTTAATGCAAGGACCACAGGTGGAAAGGTAACTTCACTTTCGGGGTGTCACAAGCGTATACTTTTGTACAGTTCTAGACTGGGTGTTTTTCAGCTAACTTTCTTTTGCATTAGATTTTCTTGTGTTTCCTGTTGTGGCGCCTGGATTATTTGTATTGGTTGCATTTCGTCTTTTTCCAAATCTTTTAACTCTCTCCTGGCTCTGTTTCTTTTCTGCATAGGTTCTGATTTTGCAGTAACCTCTAATGCCCTTTTTCCATAATCAAAACTCTCTTTAATCCAAACAATACAGGTGTGGTTTCCTACATCTGTCTTACTTACATTTCGCAATGATAAAATCATAGTACCCCTTCGTGTATCACTATCCCATCGGATTGTAAACCCAGTTGACAATTTGGACTCATTCTTCTGCCAATAGCAACTAATGTCTTGGATTGAACTTCTCATATCTCCAACAAAATCACAAGTCAAATTTACATCCATTCGTTCTTCTATATGTACAGTAGCATATGTATGTATTATTTGAGCGAAACCATTACTTAATCCTACCCAGCATAGTATTACCAAGATGTAAATCTCAGTTTTGTAGGAGTGATCATTTTTACCCCCCATTGTGATGGTACCTTCTTCACTCTGGTATAATGAATCCAATTATCAATTCCTGCTACTTTCACAGCGGTAAATGTTATCAATAGCACCAAATAAAGTCCATGCCACTGTTCCTTTAAAGGCTCCGTTTGCCAATTTCGAACATACGCTTGGTCTCCTGGTTGATTCTCCAACGGCAAAGGGCGATTCCAGATGATCGCGGCACGTAAGGCTGTGAGTAATCTGCTTAAAGAAATTATATAACTATAAACATCTTGATCTCCTTGGAGGTGTAAATCTGCACTTCCCATTCCCTTCGTTGGTGCAGTATATGGCTTACCGTACAGAATTTCATAGGGACTTACAGACAACCCTTCTCTAGGTTTTATACGAATTCTCAATAAAGCAAGGGGCAATGCCTGTGGCCATTGGATTTGAGCTTCCTGGCATATCTTTTTAATTTGTCCTTTTAATGTTTGATTCATCCTTTCTACCTTTCCACTAGATTGTGGCCTCCACGGTGTATGTAAATCCCAGCTAATTCCAAGCATTTCACTAATTTCCTGTACTATTTTAGCTATAAAGTGTGGGCCTCGATCTGAAGAAATTCCTAAAGGTACCCCAAATCTAGGTATGATCTCTTTTAACAAAGTTTTTACTACTTCTCTAGCTTGATTCGTTCTACAGGGAAATGCTTCTAGCCACCCTGAAAAGGTACATACGTATACCAATAAATACTTAAACCCTTTTGATTTAGGTAATTCTGCAAAATCCACTTGCCAATAGTCACCTGGTTCTATTCCCACTTTCAAAGTTCCCATTGGAATTTGTTTTCGTATTACCGGATTATTCTTTAAACATACTGGACACTTCGCATTCACCCCTTTTGCTATTGTTAACATTTGTGCAGATATAATGCTCCGCTTTAAAAACTGCACCAATGCTTCTGCTCCCCAATGGCATTTATTATGTTCAGTTTGTATTATTCGTTTCATAATTGTAGCAGGCACTACTACTTGTCCATTACCTGTTACATACCATCCATGTGAATTCTTCTGTGCCTTTACCAAATCGGCTAATTTTTCATCTTCTTGGGTATAAAAGGGATTTACAGAGAGATGAGCAGTAATCGGGCTTACCTTAGTAGGTATTAGAGCTAATTCAGTCCATACTTGCCGTGCAGCAATTTTGGCTGCCTGGTCTGCCTTCATGTTTCCTTGTGCCACATCGCTGTCATCCCTCTGATGTCCTCGACAATGCATTACAGCCACTTGCTGAGGTAGTACCACAGCCTCTAATAACTGTAAGATCTCGGTTCGATATTTAATAATACTACCTTGAGCCGTCAACAATCCTCTTTCCTTCCATAAAGCTCCATGTATATGTATTATTCCAAAAGCGTATTTAGAATCTGTCCAAATATTCACTCTCTTATCCGTACTCGGTATTAAAGCCCGAATTAGAGCGACCAGTTCTGCCTTTTGCGCTGACGTTCCTGGCATTAATGCCTTTGCTTCAATTACTTCAAGCTTAGTAACCACAGCATATCCAGAATATCGTGTTCCATTCTCAACAAAGCTGCTACCGTCTGTAAATAATGTCCAGTCAGGATTTACAAGGGGAATATCTTTCAGATCTACCCTACTGGCGTAAGTTTGTTCGATCACCTCAATACAATCATGTTCCAGCTCGCCTTCCTCTATTTTGCTACCTAAAAATTCAGCGGGATTCAAACATGTTGTTATCTTTAAAAATATATCATCCTGTTCTCTCAATATTGCCTGATATTTCAACATTCTACTGGATGACAACCAATGACCCCCCTTTTGTTCCAAAACTGCAATCACCACGTGGGGCACAAATACTTCCATTTTTGTTCCCAATGTCAATTTTCTAGCTTCTTGGACTAACGTTACAGTAGCAGCCACTGCTCGGAGGCAAGAAGGCCATCCGGCACTTACCATATCCAACTGCTTGGAAAAATAGCCCACCGGTCTCTTCCATGATCCAATTCGTTGAGTTAAAACTCCAAGCGCTAGTCGTTGCCGCTCATGTACAAAGAGTTGAAATGTTTTTGTCAAATCAGGCAATCCTAATGCTGGGGCTTCTTGCAGAGCCTGTTTTAAGTCTTGAAAAGCCCTTTTACACTCTAAACTCCAAACTAATTGTGGCTCTTTTAAAGCTGCATACAGTGGTTTGGCTAACAGTCCGTAATTCAAAATCCAGAGTCTGCACCACCCTGTCATTCCTAGAAAAGTTCGTAACTCGTGCAAATTTCTAGGTTCAGGGATGGCACAAATCGCTTGTATTCTATTCACCCCCAACCGTCTTTGTCCTTGGGAAATTTCACATCCCAGATATATCACTTTTTCCCGGGCAATTTGGGCTTTTTCCTTAGAAACTCGATAACCGCTCTGTCCCAGTAAATTTAATCACGCAACTGTAACAGTAATGCAGTTTTCATACCTTTCTGTCGCCACGAAAATGTCATCCACATATTGCAACAATAAGTATGCTTTTGATGGTAATTGAAAATATCCTTGCTCCTTCCAATCCTCCAGTTCTCGTGCCAGCTGATTCCCAAATATTGTAGGACTGTTTTTGAAGCCTTGTGGTAACCTGGTCCAGGTCAGCTGTCGTTTTCGTCCTGTATCCGGATTTTCCCATTCAAACGCAAATAATTTCCTACTTTGTAATGCCAATGGGATGCAGAAGAAAGCATCTTTTAAATCAATTACAGAAAAGTATCTAAATTGTTCTGCCACAGATGTTAACAATGTATAAGGATTTGCTACTACTGGATGTATATCTTTAACTATTTCGTTTACAGCTCTTAAATCTTGAACTAACCTATAATCTCCGTTAGGTTTTCTTATAGGAAATATTGGTGTATTATATTCAGATTCACATTCTTCTAACACACTGTGCATCAAAAATTTTGCAATTAATGGTGCTACCCCTTTCCTAGCTTCTAACTGTATAGGATATTGTCTAACTCTTACCGGTTGGACACCTTCTTTCAATTCTACTATGACAGGTTTTGCTGCTTTCGCTAATCCCGGTACTTGTGTCTCCCATACCCATGGTACTACAGCGTTTTCTACCTCTATTGGTATTGTTGTATTAGCTATTTCTTTTACTATAAATATTCTAGCTATTTCTTCCTCAGGTATCTGCAACTTAGCTTTTCCATTTTCAAATATTATTTTAGCATTAAATCTTGACAATAAATCTCGTCCTAACAAAGATGTAGGACAATCCGGTACATAGAGAAATTCATGATCTAATTCTTTACCCCTAAAATTTAGATGCAATGGCCGCAGAAAGGGCCGTTGCTCTGTTTTTCCTGTAGCTCCTACCACAGTTATCATCGTATCTCCTATCTTTCCTAAACAAGTATTTAAAACAGAATAAGTTGCCCCAGTATCTACCAATAATTGTTTCTCTTCCCCATCAATTTCTGTTGTCACTTTTAATCCATCACTTAGTCAGCTACTATGTTGCCCCAAATGTCCTAACATCATTGTTTCTGCCATTGGTGTTCCTCCTACTGAAGCCTGCTGGGCCAAATTCATTTTCACTGGGCACTCATTTTTCCAATGTCCCTGTTGTCTGCAAAACGCACACTGATTTATCCCTAGCTGATTTTGAGGTATTCCCCGCATGCCTCCTACCCTGTATCCTCCTCGACCTCGTCCTCTACTTCTGCCTCTTATTCCTTGATTTACTCGTTGTAACATTGCTAATAATCCTGCCTGATTTCTCTTTGTGGTTTGTTTTTTTTTTTTTTTTTTTTTCCCTATTATTGTACACTTTCCAGCTGATTGCTTCCAAATTACTAAATCTCCTGGGGAAAAAGGAACTTTCCCATATACTTTATCAGTCCCCGAAATTGCCTCTCGTAAAGGGGCTAATAATACTTTACTGTTTTGCTCTTGTTCCTTCCTCCCTTGTCTTGTTCTCTGTGCAATTGGGGTTCGTTGCGCTTGTCTTGGGCATGATGAATGCCCTGGCGAACCCTTCGGTGTTAACTTAATCTGGATCGCTCCAGTATTAATTGATTCTGACGGTTTTACCGCCTTAATACTATCAGTATCACTATCGTCCCCTGCATCTATATCGGACATCACAGGGGCCGTCGGTGATGCTAAAAGTGATACCTCCTCTGGCTCTCTTATTGAATTTTGTATTGCCAAACAAGTCATACACTTCTTATTACCTACACATCCTCCACGTTTTGTTTTATCTTTTTTTCGGGATGTACCAACAACATTCCACATTCTCTCTGCATATCTGGATGATTACGTATATCATAAAATAGATCAACATATGGTACTTCATCCCATTTTTCAAGTTCTTAACAATATCTCATTAATGGACCTATAACACCCGGATCTAAACTTCCGTGTTCAGGCCACCGGGGTCCATCATACTCATATTGTGGCCACCAATTCGTACAATAATCTATAAATCGACTTTTACTCATACTCTGAAAATATCCCGCACTTTTCCAATGCTTTAATAAACATCCTAACGGAGAATTATCCGGTATTACCATGGTCTTACACACTCACTCCACACACACACACACACTAAATCTACGGGGTAGAAAACGGAAAGATAGCCTCTGATGGGAAACAAAAGACCAAACCAAACTCACGAGACAGCCACGTATGTCCGTGAGTGCTGGACCTGCGGGGCTTTCGCTCCGTCTGACGGCCAGCGCCTAGGCTTCCACAGACCAGACCTCGAGCTCGTTAGCCCAACCTTGCGTGAATCGCCGTCACGTCTTATTAGGCAGGCACCCGACCAAATATTACAATAAAGCACCTTCGGGCTTACCACTTTGGGACGTCAGCAGCAGCGCAGAGCGGGCGCAGCCGATGGCTCCCCAAGAATTCCTCGGTGCCGGCACGGAGCAAAATCGGAAAGCGAACCGTCAACACTACTCCCGAAGTCCCATCTGGGTCGCCAGAAAACTGTTGCCCGTAAAGAAACACATAACTACGAAAGCAGTTATATGCGGTGCTTTATTCGGGGCCCGGGGTCTCAGGGACTCATGTCCAAAGCTGAGAATCCCAAATCCCCGTTTAACTTGGTTAATATTTATAGTGTTCGGTTACGTAACATAATCAACAGAATTGCTAAGCTACATGATTGTTTCCCATTTATAGTTTCTTCAGTTACTGTTGCCAAGATTTGCTTATCATTTACCTAGTTCATCAGATTGTGCTGTACCCAGTTCATCAGATTGTACTGTACCCACTTCATCAGATTGTACTGTACCCAACACCTGCAATTATACCTTCATCTTGTCTACCAAGTATAACCTATTCTAATCAATATAATGTAACAATTCCCCCCTTTGAAAATACTTCAAGTCTTCCAGACTGCAAGGATTTTCATCATCAGTTCCGCAGATTTCCATATTCTTTGGACCGTCTCAAACTGGTGATTGTAGCTGCAATGAATTATTTCCAATGTCTTCATATCTCGGGGGAAGTTCATGATTCTTCCTGGTAACAGCTTTTAAAATTTTCCCCAAGTGTTGCCGTTCCTTATTAACAATATTTTGAATCAAACGCAACACTCCCATAATAGCTAACATAATAATTATAATTATTATACACCACTGAATTAAAGATGCTACCCAACCAGAGATGTTCAATCCAAATGACTTTGCTAAAGCAGCCACCCAATTATGGGTACTTTCTTCTCTTTCTTCCTCAGTTGCACGTTCAATTTGTGTTAGCTGAGACAAATCACGTTCTACCGCGGCTGTAACATTCGGAATATGTACACAACAATGATCAATCTTATCTCGTAAATAACCACATACTCCATGTTCTTTTAGCAACAGCATATCTAATGCCATTCTATTTTGCAGGGTCATTTTTGTGGTTGCCTGTAATTGTAAGTTTATTTCCTTAAATCCTTCTTTAGTCACTCTTGCTAGCCTTTCCGTTTGTCCTAACAACCGGTACAACATTTCTCTATTCCGATAAGTACTAATTGGAGCAAACAATGATTCTAAAGCCCAACCTAACTTCACACCGGATGATGGTTCTTGCCAATCATCATCATCCTTTATTTCTCTCTTCATTATCCATAAATTTTCTAATCTACCCTTAAATGGCGCTTTCTTCCAAATTGGGCAGAGAGTTGGTAACCCTAAAGTTATTTCAGTCACCAACCCATCCAAGGGGAGGTGAGTCGTCCATTGTCCATCACTTGTAACCCAAACTAAATTTCCTGTGCTCCTGATCGTAGTTCTACAATCTATTCTCACTCCGAATTGTATTACAGGTTCACTCATGGAGTATTTAATTCCTCTACAGGCACAACCTGTCCTTAATGCAAGGACCACAGGTGGAAAGGTAACTTCACTTTCGGGGTGTCACAAGCGTATACTTTTGTACAGTTCTAGACTGGGTGTTTTTCAGCTAACTTTCTTTTGCATTAGATTTTCTTGTGTTTCCTGTTGTGGCGCCTGGATTATTTGTATTGGTTGCATTTCGTCTTTTTCCAAATCTTTTAACTCTCTCCTGGCTCTGTTTCTTTTCTGCATAGGTTCTGATTTTGCAGTAACCTCTAATGCCCTTTTTCCATAATCAAAACTCTCTTTAATCCAAACAATACAGGTGTGGTTTCCTACATCTGTCTTACTTACATTTCGCAATGATAAAATCATAGTACCCCTTCGTGTATCACTATCCCATCGGATTGTAAACCCAGTTGACAATTTGGACTCATTCTTCTGCCAATAGCAACTAATGTCTTGGATTGAACTTCTCATATCTCCAACAAAATCACAAGTCAAATTTACATCCATTCGTTCTTCTATATGTACAGTAGCATATGTATGTATTATTTGAGCGAAACCATTACTTAATCCTACCCAGCATAGTATTACCAAGATGTAAATCTCAGTTTTGTAGGAGTGATCATTTTTACCCCCCATTGTGATGGTACCTTCTTCACTCTGGTATAATGAATCCAATTATCAATTCCTGCTACTTTCACAGCGGTAAATGTTATCAATAGTACCAAATAAAGTCCATGCCACTGTTCCTTTAAAGGCTCCGTTTGCCAATTTCGAACATACGCTTGGTCTCCTGGTTGATTCTCCAACGGCAAAGGGCGATTCCAGATGATCGCGGCACGTAAGGCTGTGAGTAATCTGCTTAAAGAAATTATATAACTATAAACATCTTGATCTCCTTGGAGGTGTAAATCTGCACTTCCCATTCCCTTCGTTGGTGCAGTATATGGCTTACCGTACAGAATTTCATAGGGACTTACAGACAACCCTTCTCTAGGTTTTATACGAATTCTCAATAAAGCAAGGGGCAATGCCTGTGGCCATTGGATTTGAGCTTCCTGGCATATCTTTTTAATTTGTCCTTTTAATGTTTGATTCATCCTTTCTACCTTTCCACTAGATTGTGGCCTCCACGGTGTATGTAAATCCCAGCTAATTCCAAGCATTTCACTAATTTCCTGTACTATTTTAGCTATAAAGTGTGGGCCTCGATCTGAAGAAATTCCTAAAGGTACCCCAAATCTAGGTATGATCTCTTTTAACAAAGTTTTTACTACTTCTCTAGCTTGATTCGTTCTACAGGGAAATGCTTCTAGCCACCCTGAAAAGGTACATACGTATACCAATAAATACTTAAACCCTTTTGATTTAGGTAATTCTGCAAAATCCACTTGCCAATAGTCACCTGGTTCTATTCCCACTTTCAAAGTTCCCATTGGAATTTGTTTTCGTATTACCGGATTATTCTTTAAACATACTGGACACTTCGCATTCACCCCTTTTGCTATTGTTAACATTTGTGCAGATATAATGCTCCGCTTTAAAAACTGCACCAATGCTTCTGCTCCCCAATGGCATTTATTATGTTCAGTTTGTATTATTCGTTTCATAATTGTAGCAGGCACTACTACTTGTCCATTACCTGTTACATACCATCCATGTGAATTCTTCTGTGCCTTTACCAAATCGGCTAATTTTTCATCTTCTTGGGTATAAAAGGGATTTACAGAGAGATGAGCAGTAATCGGGCTTACCTTAGTAGGTATTAGAGCTAATTCAGTCCATACTTGCCGTGCAGCAATTTTGGCTGCCTGGTCTGCCTTCATGTTTCCTTGTGCCACATCGCTGTCATCCCTCTGATGTCCTCGACAATGCATTACAGCCACTTGCTGAGGTAGTACCACAGCCTCTAATAACTGTAAGATCTCGGTTCGATATTTAATAATACTACCTTGAGCCGTCAACAATCCTCTTTCCTTCCATAAAGCTCCATGTATATGTATTATTCCAAAAGCGTATTTAGAATCTGTCCAAATATTCACCCTCTTATCCGTACTCGGTATTAAAGCCCGAATTAGAGCGACCAGTTCTGCCTTTTGCGCTGACGTTCCTGGCATTAATGCCTTTGCTTCAATTACTTCAAGCTTAGTAACCACAGCATATCCAGAATATCGTGTTCCATTCTCAACAAAGCTGCTACCGTCTGTAAATAATGTCCAGTCAGGATTTACAAGGGGAATATCTTTCAGATCTACCCTACTGGCGTAAGTTTGTTCGATCACCTCAATACAATCATGTTCCAGCTCGCCTTCCTCTATTTTGCTACCTAAAAATTCAGCGGGATTCAAACATGTTGTTATCTTTAAAAATATATCATCCTGTTCTCTCAATATTGCCTGATATTTCAACATTCTACTGGATGACAACCAATGACCCCCCTTTTGTTCCAAAACTGCAATCACCACGTGGGGCACAAATACTTCCATTTTTGTTCCCAATGTCAATTTTCTAGCTTCTTGGACTAACGTTACAGTAGCAGCCACTGCTCGGAGGCAAGAAGGCCATCCGGCACTTACCATATCCAACTGCTTGGAAAAATAGCCCACCGGTCTCTTCCATGATCCAATTCGTTGAGTTAAAACTCCAAGCGCTAGTCGTTGCCGCTCATGTACAAAGAGTTGAAATGTTTTTGTCAAATCAGGCAATCCTAATGCTGGGGCTTCTTGCAGAGCCTGTTTTAAGTCTTGAAAAGCCCTTTTACACTCTAAACTCCAAACTAATTGTGGCTCTTTTAAAGCTGCATACAGTGGTTTGGCTAACAGTCCGTAATTCAAAATCCAGAGTCTGCACCACCCTGTCATTCCTAGAAAAGTTCGTAACTCGTGCAAATTTCTAGGTTCAGGGATGGCACAAATCGCTTGTATTCTATTCACCCCCAACCGTCTTTGTCCTTGGGAAATTTCACATCCCAGATATATCACTTTTTCCCGGGCAATTTGGGCTTTTTCCTTAGAAACTCGATAACCGCTCTGTCCCAGTAAATTTAATCACGCAACTGTAACAGTAATGCAGTTTTCATACCTTTCTGTCGCCACGAAAATGTCATCCACATATTGCAACAATAAGTATGCTTTTGATGGTAATTGAAAATATCCTTGCTCCTTCCAATCCTCCAGTTCTCGTGCCAGCTGATTCCCAAATATTGTAGGACTGTTTTTGAAGCCTTGTGGTAACCTGGTCCAGGTCAGCTGTCGTTTTCGTCCTGTATCCGGATTTTCCCATTCAAACGCAAATAATTTCCTACTTTGTAATGCCAATGGGATGCAGAAGAAAGCATCTTTTAAATCAATTACAGAAAAGTATCTAAATTGTTCTGCCACAGATGTTAACAATGTATAAGGATTTGCTACTACTGGATGTATATCTTTAACTATTTCGTTTACAGCTCTTAAATCTTGAACTAACCTATAATCTCCGTTAGGTTTTCTTATAGGAAATATTGGTGTATTATATTCAGATTCACATTCTTCTAACACATTGTGCATCAAAAATTTTGCAATTAATGGTGCTACCCCTTTCCTAGCTTCTAACTGTATAGGATATTGTCTAACTCTTACCGGTTGGACACCTTCTTTCAATTCTACTATGACAGGTTTTGCTGCTTTCGCTAATCCCGGTACTTGTGTCTCCCATACCCATGGTACTACAGCGTTTTCTACCTCTATTGGTATTGTTGTATTAGCTATTTCTTTTACTATAAATATTCTAGCTATTTCTTCCTCAGGTATCTGCAACTTAGCTTTTCCATTTTCAAATATTATTTTAGCATTAAATCTTGACAATAAATCTCGTCCTAACAAAGATGTAGGACAATCCGGTACATAGAGAAATTCATGATCTAATTCTTTACCCCTAAAATTTAGATGCAATGGCCGCAGAAAGGGCCGTTGCTCTGTTTTTCCTGTAGCTCCTACCACAGTTATCATCGTATCTCCTATCTTTCCTAAACAAGTATTTAAAACAGAATAAGTTGCCCCAGTATCTACCAATAATTGTTTCTCTTCCCCATCAATTTCTGTTGTCACTTTTAATCCATCACTTAGTCAGCTACTATGTTGCCCCAAATGTCCTAACATCATCGTTTCTGCCATTGGTGTTCCTCCTACTGAAGTCTGCTGGGCCAAATTCATTTTCACTGGGCACTCATTTTTCCAATGTCCCTGTTGTCTGCAAAACGCACACTGATTTATCCCTAGCTGATTTTGAGGTATTCCCCGCATGCCTCCTACCCTGTATCCTCCTCGACCTCGTCCTCTACTTCTGCCTCTTATTCCTTGATTTACTCGTTGTAACATTGCTAATAATCCTGCCTGATTTCTCTTTGTGGTTTGTTTTTTTTTTTTTTTTTTTTTTCCCTATTATTGTACACTTTCCAGCTGATTGCTTCCAAATTACTAAATCTCCTGGGGAAAAAGGAACTTTCCCATATACTTTATCAGTCCCCGAAATTGCCTCTCGTAAAGGGGCTAATAATACTTTACTGTTTTGCTCTTGTTCCTTCCTCCCTTGTCTTGTTCTCTGTGCAATTGGGGTTCGTTGCGCTTGTCTTGGGCATGATGAATGCCCTGGCGAACCCTTCGGTGTTAACTTAATCTGGATCGCTCCAGTATTAATTGATTCTGACGGTTTTACCGCCTTAATACTATCAGTATCACTATCGTCCCCTGCATCTATATCGGACATCACAGGGGCCGTCGGTGATGCTAAAAGTGATACCTCCTCTGGCTCTCTTATTGAATTTTGTATTGCCAAACAAGTCATACACTTCTTATTACCTACACATCCTCCACGTTTTGTTTTATCTTTTTTTCGGGATGTACCAACAACATTCCACATTCTCTCTGCATATCTGGATGATTACGTATATCATAAAATAGATCAACATATGGTACTTCATCCCATTTTTCAAGTTCTTAACAATATCTCATTAATGGACCTATAACACCCGGATCTAAACTTCCGTGTTCAGGCCACCGGGGTCCATCATACTCATATTGTGGCCACCAATTCGTACAATAATCTATAAATCGACTTTTACTCATACTCTGAAAATATCCCGCACTTTTCCAATGCTTTAATAAACATCCTAACGGAGAATTATCCGGTATTACCATGGTCTTACACACTCACTCCACACACACACACACTAAATCTACGGGGTAGAAAACGGAAAGATAGCCTCTGATGGGAAACAAAAGACCAAACCAAACTCACGAGACAGCCACGTATGTCCGTGAGTGCTGGACCTGCGGGGCTTTCGCTCCGTCTGACGGCCAGCGCCTAGGCTTCCACAGACCAGACCTCGAGCTCGTTAGCCCAACCTTGCGTGAATCGCCGTCACGTCTTATTAGGCAGGCACCCGACCAAATATTACAATAAAGCACCTTCGGGCTTACCACTTTGGGACGTCAGGAGCAGCGCAGAGCGGGCGCAGCCGATGGCTCCCCGAGAATTCCTCGGTGCCGGCACGGAGCAAAATCGGAAAGCGAACCGTCAACACTACTCCCGAAGTCCCATCTGGGTCGCCAGAAAACTGTTGCCCGTAAAGAAACACATAACTACGAAAGCAGTTATATGCGGTGCTTTATTCGGGGCCCGGGGTCTCAGGGACTCATGTCCAAAGCTGAGAATCCCAAATCCCCGTTTAACTTGGTTAATATTTATAGTGTTCGGTTACGTAACATAATCAACAGAATTGCTAAGCTACATGATTGTTTCCCATTTATAGTTTCTTCAGTTACTGTTGCCAAGATTTGCTTATCATTTACCTAGTTCATCAGATTGTGCTGTACCTAGTTCATCAGATTGTACTGTACCCACTTCATCAGATTGTACTGTACCCAACACCTGCAATTATACCTTCATCTTGTCTACCAAGTATAACCTATTCTAATCAATATAATGTAACAATTCCCCCCTTTGAAAATACTTCAAGTCTTCCAGACTGCAAGGATTTTCATCATCAGTTCCGCAGATTTCCATATTCTTTGGACCGTCTCAAACTGGTGATTGTAGCTGCAATGAATTATTTCCAATGTCTTCATATCTCGGGGGAAGTTCATGATTCTTCCTGGTAACAGCTTTTAAAATTTTCCCCAAGTGTTGCCGTTCCTTATTAACAATATTTTGAATCAAACGCAACACTCCCATAATAGCTAACATAATAATTATAATTATTATACACCATTGAATTAAAGATGCTACCCAACCAGAGATGTTCAATCCAAATGACTTTGCTAAAGCAGCCACCCAATTATGGGTACTTTCTTCTCTTTCTTCCTCAGTTGCACGTTCAATTTGTGTTAGCTGAGACAAATCACGTTCTACCGCGGCTGTAACATTCGGAATATGTACACAACAATGATCAATCTTATCTCGTAAATAACCACATACTCCATGTTCTTTTAGCAACAGCATATCTAATGCCATTCTATTTTGCAGGGTCATTTTTGTGGTTGCCTGTAATTGTAAGTTTATTTCCTTAAATCCTTCTTTAGTCACTCTTGCTAGCCTTTCCGTTTGTCCTAACAACCGGTACAACATTTCTCTATTCCGATAAGTACTAATTGGAGCAAACAATGATTCTAAAGCCCAACCTAACTTCACACCGGATGATGGTTCTTGCCAATCATCATCATCCTTTATTTCTCTCTTCATTATCCATAAATTTTCTAATCTACCCTTAAATGGCGCTTTCTTCCAAATTGGGCAGAGAGTTGGTAACCCTAAAGTTATTTCAGTCACCAACCCATCCAAGGGGAGGTGAGTCGTCCATTGTCCATCACTTGTAACCCAAACTAAATTTCCTGTGCTCCTGATCGTAGTTCTACAATCTATTCTCACTCCGAATTGTATTACAGGTTCACTCATGGAGTATTTAATTCCTCTACAGGCACAACCTGTCCTTAATGCAAGGACCACAGGTGGAAAGGTAACTTCACTTTCGGGGTGTCACAAGTGTATACTTTTGTACAGTTCTAGACTGGGTGTTTTTCAGCTAACTTTCTTTTGCATTAGATTTTCTTGTGTTTCCTGTTGTGGCGCCTGGATTATTTGTATTGGTTGCATTTCGTCTTTTTCCAAATCTTTTAACTCTCTCCTGGCTCTGTTTCTTTTCTGCATAGGTTCTGATTTTGCAGTAACCTCTAATGCCCTTTTTCCATAATCAAAACTCTCTTTAATCCAAACAATACAGGTGTGGTTTCCTACATCTGTCTTACTTACATTTCGCAATGATAAAATCATAGTACCCCTTCATGTATCACTATCCCATCGGATTGTAAACCCAGTTGACAATTTGGACTCATTCTTCTGCCAATAGCAACTAATGTCTTGGATTGAACTTCTCATATCTCCAACAAAATCACAAGTCAAATTTACATCCATTCGTTCTTCTATATGTACAGTAGCATATGTATGTATTATTTGAGCGAAACCATTACTTAATCCTACCCAGCATAGTATTACCAAGATGTAAATCTCAGTTTTGTAGGAGTGATCATTTTTACCCCCCATTGTGATGGTACCTTCTTCACTCTGGTATAATGAATCCAATTATCAATTCCTGCTACTTTCACAGCGGTAAATGTTATCAATAGCACCAAATAAAGTCCATGCCACTGTTCCTTTAAAGGCTCCGTTTGCCAATTTCGAACATACGCTTGGTCTCCTGGTTGATTCTCCAACGGCAAAGGGCGATTCCAGATGATCGCGGCACGTAAGGCTGTGAGTAATCTGCTTAAAGAAATTATATAACTATAAACATCTTGATCTCCTTGGAGGTGTAAATCTGCACTTCCCATTCCCTTCGTTGGTGCAGTATATGGCTTACCGTACAGAATTTCATAGGGACTTACAGACAACCCTTCTCTAGGTTTTATACGAATTCTCAATAAAGCAAGGGGCAATGCCTGTGGCCATTGGATTTGAGCTTCCTGGCATATCTTTTTAATTTGTCCTTTTAATGTTTGATTCATCCTTTCTACCTTTCCACTAGATTGTGGCCTCCACGGTGTATGTAAATCCCAGCTAATTCCAAGCATTTCACTAATTTCCTGTACTATTTTAGCTATAAAGTGTGGGCCTCGATCTGAAGAAATTCCTAAAGGTACCCCAAATCTAGGTATGATCTCTTTTAACAAAGTTTTTACTACTTCTCTAGCTTGATTCGTTCTACAGGGAAATGCTTCTAGCCACCCTGAAAAGGTACATACGTATACCAATAAATACTTAAACCCTTTTGATTTAGGTAATTCTGCAAAATCCACTTGCCAATAGTCACCTGGTTCTATTCCCACTTTCAAAGTTCCCATTGGAATTTGTTTTCGTATTACCGGATTATTCTTTAAACATACTGGACACTTCGCATTCACCCCTTTTGCTATTGTTAACATTTGTGCAGATATAATGCTCCGCTTTAAAAACTGCACCAATGCTTCTGCTCCCCAATGGCATTTATTATGTTCAGTTTGTATTATTCGTTTCATAATTGTAGCAGGCACTACTACTTGTCCATTACCTGTTACATACCATCCATGTGAATTCTTCTGTGCCTTTACCAAATCGGCTAATTTTTCATCTTCTTGGGTATAAAAGGGATTTACAGAGAGATGAGCAGTAATCGGGCTTACCTTAGTAGGTATTAGAGCTAATTCAGTCCATACTTGCCGTGCAGCAATTTTGGCTGCCTGGTCTGCCTTCATGTTTCCTTGTGCCACATCGCTGTCATCCCTCTGATGTCCTCGACAATGCATTACAGCCACTTGCTGAGGTAGTACCACAGCCTCTAATAACTGTAAGATCTCGGTTCGATATTTAGTAATACTACCTTGAGCCGTCAACAATCCTCTTTCCTTCCATAAAGCTCCATGTATATGTATTATTCCAAAAGCGTATTTAGAATCTGCCCAAATATTCACCCTCTTATCCGTACTCGGTATTAAAGCCCGAATTAGAGCGACCAGTTCTGCCTTTTGCGCTGACGTTCCTGGCATTAATGCCTTTGCTTCAATTACTTCAAGCTTAGTAACCACAGCATATCCAGAATATCGCGTTCCATTCTCAACAAAGCTGCTACCGTCTGTAAATAATGTCCAATCAGGATTTACAAGGGGAATATCTTTCAGATCTACCCTACTGGCGTAAGTTTGTTCGATCACCTCAATACAATCATGTTCCAGCTCGCCTTCCTCTATTTTGCTACCTAAAAATTCAGCGGGATTCAAACATGTTGTTATCTTTAAAAATATATCATCCTGTTCTCTCAATATTGCTTGATATTTCAACATTCTACTGGATGACAACCAATGACCCCCCTTTTGTTCCAAAACTGCAATCACCATGTGGGGCACAAATACTTCCATTTTTGTTCCCAATGTCAATTTTCTAGCTTCTTGGACTAACATTACAGTAGCAGCCACTGCTCGGAGGCAAGAAGGCCATCCGGCACTTACCATATCCAACTGCTTGGAAAAATAGCCCACCGGTCTCTTCCATGATCCAATTCGTTGAGTTAAAACTCCAAGCGCTAGTCGTTGCCGCTCATGTACAAAGAGTTGAAATGTTTTTGTCAAATCAGGCAATCCTAATGCTGGGGCTTCTTGCAGAGCCTGTTTTAAGTCTTGAAAAGCCCTTTTACACTCTAAACTCCAAACTAATTGTGGCTCTTTTAAAGCTGCATACAGTGGTTTGGCTAACAGTCCATAATTCAAAATCCAGAGTCTGCACCACCCTGTCATTCCTAGAAAAGTTCGTAACTCGTGCAAATTTCTAGGTTCAGGGATGGCACAAATCGCTTGTATTCTATTCACCCCCAACCGTCTTTGTCCTTGGGAAATTTCACATCCCAGATATATCACTTTTTCCCGGGCAATTTGGGCTTTTTCCTTAGAAACTCGATAACCGCTCTGTCCCAGTAAATTTAATCACGCAACTGTAACAGTAATGCAGTTTTCATACCTTTCTGTCGCCACGAAAATGTCATCCACATATTGCAACAATAAGTATGCTTTTGATGGTAATTGAAAATATCCTTGCTCCTTCCAATCCTCCAGTTCTCGTGCCAGCTGATTCCCAAATATTGTAGGACTGTTTTTGAAGCCTTGTGGTAACCTGGTCCAGGTCAGCTGTCGTTTTCGTCCTGTATCCGGATTTTCCCATTCAAACGCAAATAATTTCCTACTTTGTAATGCCAATGGGATGCAGAAGAAAGCATCTTTTAAATCAATTACAGAAAAGTATCTAAATTGTTCTGCCACAGATGTTAACAATGTATAAGGATTTGCTACTACTGGATGTATATCTTTAACTATTTCGTTTACAGCTCTTAAATCTTGAACTAACCTATAATCTCCGTTAGGTTTTCTTATAGGAAATATTGGTGTATTATATTCAGATTCACATTCTTCTAACACATTGTGCATCAAAAATTTTGCAATTAATGGTGCTACCCCTTTCCTAGCTTCTAACTGTATAGGATATTGTCTAACTCTTACCGGTTGGACACCTTCTTTCAATTCTACTATGACAGGTTTTGCTGCTTTCGCTAATCCCGGTACTTGTGTCTCCCATACCCATGGTACTACAGCGTTTTCTACCTCTATTGGTATTGTTGTATTAGCTATTTCTTTTACTATAAATATTCTAGCTATTTCTTCCTCAGGTATCTGCAACTTAGCTTTTCCATTTTCAAATATTATTTTAGCATTAAATCTTGACAATAAATCTCGTCCTAACAAAGATGTAGGACAATCCGGTACATAGAGAAATTCATGATCTAATTCTTTACCCCTAAAATTTAGATGCAATGGCCGCAGAAAGGGCCGTTGCTCTGTTTTTCCTGTAGCTCCTACCACAGTTATCATCGTATCTCCTATCTTTCCTAAACAAGTATTTAAAACAGAATAAGTTGCCCCAGTATCTACCAATAATTGTTTCTCTTCCCCATCAATTTCTGTTGTCACTTTTAATCCATCACTTAGTCAGCTACTATGTTGCCCCAAATGTCCTAACATCATTGTTTCTGCCATTGGTGTTCCTCCTACTGAAGTCTGCTGGGCCAAATTCATTTTCACTGGGCACTCATTTTTCCAATGTCCCTGTTGTCTGCAAAACGCACACTGATTTATCCCTAGCTGATTTTGAGGTATTCCCCGCATGCCTCCTACCCTGTATCCTCCTCGACCTCGTCCTCTACTTCTGCCTCTTATTCCTTGATTTACTCGTTGTAACATTGCTAATAATCCTGCCTGATTTCTCTTTGTGGTTTTTTTTTTTTTTTTCTCCCTATTATTGTACACTTTCCAGCTGATTGCTTCCAAATTACTAAATCTCCTGGGGAAAAAGGAACTTTCCCATATACTTTATCAGTCCCCGAAATTGCCTCTCGTAAAGGGGCTAATAATACTTTACTGTTTTGCTCTTGTTCCTTCCTCCCTTGTCTTGTTCTCTGTGCAATTGGGGTTCGTTGCGCTTGTCTTGGGCATGATGAATGCCCTGGCGAACCCTTCGGTGTTAACTTAATCTGGATCGCTCCAGTATTAATTGATTCTGACGGTTTTACCGCCTTAATACTATCAGTATCACTATCGTCCCCTGCATCTATATCGGACATCACAGGGGCCGTCGGTGATGCTAAAAGTGATACCTCCTCTGGCTCTCTTATTGAATTTTGTATTGCCAAACAAGTCATACACTTCTTATTACCTACACATCCTTCACGTTTTGTTTTATCTTTTTTTCGGGATGTACCAACAACATTCCACATTCTCTCTGCATATCTGGATGATTACGTATATCATAAAATAGATCAACATATGGTACTTCATCCCATTTTTCAAGTTCTTAACAATATCTCATTAATGGACCTATAACACCCGGATCTAAACTTCCGTGTTCAGGCCACCGGGGTCCATCATACTCATATTGTGGCCACCAATTCGTACAATAATCTATAAATCGACTTTTACTCATACTCTGAAAATATCCCGCACTTTTCCAATGCTTTAATAAACATCCTAACGGAGAATTATCCGGTATTACCATGGTCTTACACACTCACTCCACACACACACACTAAATCTACGGGGTAGAAAACGGAAAGATAGCCTCTGATGGGAAACAAAAGACCAAACCAAACTCACGAGACAGCCACGTATGTCCGTGAGTGCTGGACCTGCGGGGCTTTCGCTCCGTCTGACGGCCAGCGCCTAGGCTTCCACAGACCAGACCTCGAGCTCGTTAGCCCAACCTTGCGTGAATCGCCGTCACGTCTTATTAGGCAGGCACCCGACCAAATATTACAATAAAGCACCTTCGGGCTTACCACTTTGGGACGTCAGGAGCAGCGCAGAGCGGGCGCAGCCGATGGCTCCCCGAGAATTCCTCGGTGCCGGCACGGAGCAAAATCGGAAAGCGAACCGTCAACACTACTCCCGAAGTCCCATCTGGGTCGCCAGAAAACTGTTGCCCGTAAAGAAACACATAACTACGAAAGCAGTTATATGCGGTGCTTTATTCGGGGCCCGGGGTCTCAGGGACTCATGTCCAAAGCTGAGAATCCCAAATCCCCGTTTAACTTGGTTAATATTTATAGTGTTCGGTTACGTAACATAATCAACAGAATTGCTAAGCTACATGATTGTTTCCCATTTATAGTTTCTTCAGTTACTGTTGCCAAGATTTGCTTATCATTTACCTAGTTCATCAGATTGTGCTGTACCCACTTCATCAGATTGTACTGTACCCAACACCTGCAATTATACCTTCATCTTGTCTACCAAGTATAACCTATTCTAATCAATATAATGTAACAATTCCCCCCTTTGAAAATACTTCAAGTCTTCCAGACTGCAAGGATTTTCATCATCAGTTCCGCAGATTTCCATATTCTTTGGACCGTCTCAAACTGGTGATTGTAGCTGCAATGAATTATTTCCAATGTCTTCATATCTCGGGGGAAGTTCATGATTCTTCCTGGTAACAGCTTTTAAAATTTTCCCCAAGTGTTGCCGTTCCTTATTAACAATATTTTGAATCAAACGCAACACTCCCATAATAGCTAACATAATAATTATAATTATTATACACCATTGAATTAAAGATGCTACCCAACCAGAGATGTTCAATCCAAATGACTTTGCTAAAGCAGCCACCCAATTATGGGTACTTTCTTCTCTTTCTTCCTCAGTTGCATGTTCAATTTGCGTTAGCTGAGACAAATCACGTTCTACCGCAGCTGTAACATTCGGAATATGTACACAACAATGATCAATCTTATCTCGTAAATAACCACATACTCCATGTTCTTTTAGCAACAGCATATCTAATGCCATTCTATTTTGCAGGGTCATTTTTGTGGTTGCCTGTAATTGTAAGTTTATTTCCTTAAATCCTTCTTTAGTCACTCTTGCTAGCCTTTCCGTTTGTCCTAACAACCGGTACAACATTTCTCTATTCCGATAAGTACTAATTGGAGCAAACAATGATTCTAAAGCCCAACCTAACTTCACACCGGATGATGGTTCTTGCCAATCATCATCATCCTTTATTTCTCTCTTCATTATCCATAAATTTTCTAATCTACCCTTAAATGGCGCTTTCTTCCAAATTGGGCAGAGAGTTGGTAACCCTAAAGTTATTTCAGTCACCAACCCATCCAAGGGGAGGTGAGTCGTCCATTGTCCATCACTTGTAACCCAAACTAAATTTCCTGTGCTCCTGATCGTAGTTCTACAATCTATTCTCACTCCGAATTGTATTACAGGTTCACTCATGGAGTATTTAATTCCTCTACAGGCACAACCTGTCCTTAATGCAAGGACCACAGGTGGAAAGGTAACTTCACTTTCGGGGTGTCACAAGTGTATACTTTTGTACAGTTCTAGACTGGGTGTTTTTCAGCTAACTTTCTTTTGCATTGGATTTTCTTGTGTTTCCTGTTGTGGCGCCTGGATTATTTGTATTGGTTGCATTTCGTCTTTTTCCAAATCTTTTAACTCTCTCCTGGCTCTGTTTCTTTTCTGCATAGGTTCTGATTTTGCAGTAACCTCTAATGCCCTTTTTCCATAATCAAAACTCTCTTTAATCCAAACAATACAGGTGTAGTTTCCTACATCTGTCTTACTTACATTTCGCAATGATAAAATCATAGTACCCCTTCGTGTATCACTATCCCATCGGATTGTAAACCCACTTGACAATTTGGACTCATTCTTCTGCCAATAGCAACTAATGTCTTGGATTGAACTTCTCATATCTCCAACAAAATCACAAGTCAAATTTACATCCATTCGTTCTTCTATATGTACAGTAGCATATGTATGTATTATTTGAGCGAAACCATTACTTAATCCTACCCAGCATAGTATTACCAAGATGTAAATCTCAGTTTTGTAGGAGTGATCATTTTTACCCCCCATTGTGATGGTACCTTCTTCACTCTGGTATAATGAATCCAATTATCAATTCCTGCTACTTTCACAGCGGTAAATGTTATCAATAGCACCAAATAAAGTCCATGCCACTGTTCCTTTAAAGGCTCCGTTTGCCAGTTTCGAACATACGCTTGGTCTCCTGGTTGATTCTCCAACGGCAAAGGGCGATTCCAGATGATCGCGGCACGTAAGGCTGTGAGTAATCTGCTTAAAGAAATTATATAACTATAAACATCTTGATCTCCTTGGAGGTGTAAATCTGCACTTCCCATTCCCTTCGTTGGTGCAGTATATGGCTTACCGTACAGAATTTCATAGGGACTTACAGACAACCCTTCTCTAGGTTTTATACGAATTCTCAATAAAGCAAGGGGCAATGCCTGTGGCCATTGGATTTGAGCTTCCTGGCATATCTTTTTAATTTGTCCTTTTAATGTTTGATTCATCCTTTCTACCTTTCCACTAGATTGTGGCCTCCACGGTGTATGTAAATCCCAGCTAATTCCAAGCATTTCACTAATTTCCTGTACTATTTTAGCTATAAAGTGTGGGCCTCGATCTGAAGAAATTCCTAAAGGTACCCCAAATCTAGGTATGATCTCTTTTAACAAAGTTTTTACTACTTCTCTAGCTTGATTCGTTCTACAGGGAAATGCTTCTAGCCACCCTGAAAAGGTACATACGTATACCAATAAATACTTAAACCCTTTTGATTTAGGTAATTCTGCAAAATCCACTTGCCAATAGTCACCTGGTTCTATTCCCACTTTCAAAGTTCCCATTGGAATTTGTTTTCGTATTACCGGATTATTCTTTAAACATACTGGACACTTCGCATTCACCCCTTTTGCTATTGTTAACATTTGTGCAGATATAATGCTCCGCTTTAAAAACTGCACCAATGCTTCTGCTCCCCAATGGCATTTATTATGTTCAGTTTGTATTATTCGTTTCATAATTGTAGCAGGCACTACTACTTGTCCATTACCTGTTACATACCATCCATGTGAATTCTTCTGTGCCTTTACCAAATCGGCTAATTTTTCATCTTCTTGGGTATAAAAGGGATTTACAGAGAGATGAGCAGTAATCGGGCTTACCTTAGTAGGTATTAGAGCTAATTCAGTCCATACTTGCCGTGCAGCAATTTTGGCTGCCTGGTCTGCCTTCATGTTTCCTTGTGCCACATCGCTGTCATCCCTCTGATGTCCTCGACAATGCATTACAGCCACTTGCTGAGGTAGTACCACAGCCTCTAATAACTGTAAGATCTCGGTTCGATATTTAGTAATACTACCTTGAGCCGTCAACAATCCTCTTTCCTTCCATAAAGCTCCATGTATATGTATTATTCCAAAAGCGTATTTAGAATCTGCCCAAATATTCACCCTCTTATCCGTACTCGGTATTAAAGCCCGAATTAGAGCGACCAGTTCTGCCTTTTGCGCTGACGTTCCTGGCATTAATGCCTTTGCTTCAATTACTTCAAGCTTAGTAACCACAGCATATCCAGAATATCGCGTTCCATTCTCAACAAAGCTGCTACCGTCTGTAAATAATGTCCAATCAGGATTTACAAGGGGAATATCTTTCAGATCTACCCTACTGGCGTAAGTTTGTTCGATCACCTCAATACAATCATGTTCCAGCTCGCCTTCCTCTATTTTGCTACCTAAAAATTCAGCGGGATTCAAACATGTTGTTATCTTTAAAAATATATCATCCTGTTCTCTCAATATTGCCTGATATTTCAACATTCTACTGGATGACAACCAATGACCCCCCTTTTGTTCCAAAACTGCAATCACCATGTGGGGCACAAATACTTCCATTTTTGTTCCCAATGTCAATTTTCTAGCTTCTTGGACTAACGTTACAGTAGCAGCCACTGCTCGGAGGCAAGAAGGCCATCCGGCACTTACCATATCCAACTGCTTGGAAAAATAGCCCACCGGTCTCTTCCATGATCCAATTCGTTGAGTTAAAACTCCAAGCGCTAGTCGTTGCCGCTCATGTACAAAGAGTTGAAATGTTTTTGTCAAATCAGGCAATCCTAATGCTGGGGCTTCTTGCAGAGCCTGTTTTAAGTCTTGAAAAGCCCTTTTACACTCTAAACTCCAAACTAATTGTGGCTCTTTTAAAGCTGCATACAGTGGTTTGGCTAACAGTCCATAATTCAAAATCCAGAGTCTGCACCACCCTGTCATTCCTAGAAAAGTTCGTAACTCGTGCAAATTTCTAGGTTCAGGGATGGCACAAATCGCTTGTATTCTATTCACCCCCAACCGTCTTTGTCCTTGGGAAATTTCACATCCCAGATATATCACTTTTTCCCGGGCAATTTGGGCTTTTTCCTTAGAAACTCGATAACCGCTCTGTCCCAGTAAATTTAATCACGCAACTGTAACAGTAATGCAGTTTTCATACCTTTCTGTCGCCACGAAAATGTCATCCACATATTGCAACAATAAGTATGCTTTTGATGGTAATTGAAAATATCCTTGCTCCTTCCAATCCTCCAGTTCTCGTGCCAGCTGATTCCCAAATATTGTAGGACTGTTTTTGAAGCCTTGTGGTAACCTGGTCCAGGTCAGCTGTCGTTTTCGTCCTGTATCCGGATTTTCCCATTCAAACGCAAATAATTTCCTACTTTGTAATGCCAATGGGATGCAGAAGAAAGCATCTTTTAAATCAATTACAGAAAAGTATCTAAATTGTTCTGCCACAGATGTTAACAATGTATAAGGATTTGCTACTACTGGATGTATATCTTTAACTATTTCGTTTACAGCTCTTAAATCTTGAACTAACCTATAATCTCCGTTAGGTTTTCTTATAGGAAATATTGGTGTATTATATTCAGATTCACATTCTTCTAACACATTGTGCATCAAAAATTTTGCAATTAATGGTGCTACCCCTTTCCTAGCTTCTAACTGTATAGGATATTGTCTAACTCTTACCGGTTGGACACCTTCTTTCAATTCTACTATGACAGGTTTTGCTGCTTTCGCTAATCCCGGTACTTGTGTCTCCCATACCCATGGTACTACAGCGTTTTCTACCTCTATTGGTATTGTTGTATTAGCTATTTCTTTTACTATAAATATTCTAGCTATTTCTTCCTCAGGTATCTGCAACTTAGCTTTTCCATTTTCAAATATTATTTTAGCATTAAATCTTGACAATAAATCTCGTCCTAACAAAGATGTAGGACAATCCGGTACATAGAGAAATTCATGATCTAATTCTTTACCCCTAAAATTTAGATGCAATGGCCGCAGAAAGGGCCGTTGCTCTGTTTTTCCTGTAGCTCCTACCACAGTTATCATCGTATCTCCTATCTTTCCTAAACAAGTATTTAAAACAGAATAAGTTGCCCCAGTATCTACCAATAATTGTTTCTCTTCCCCATCAATTTCTGTTGTCACTTTTAATCCATCACTTAGTCAGCTACTATGTTGCCCCAAATGTCCTAACATCATTGTTTCTGCCATTGGTGTTCCTCCTACTGAAGTCTGCTGGGCCAAATTCATTTTCACTGGGCACTCATTTTTCCAATGTCCCTGTTGTCTGCAAAACGCACACTGATTTATCCCTAGCTGATTTTGAGGTATTCCCCGCATGCCTCCTACCCTGTATCCTCCTCGACCTCGTCCTCTACTTCTGCCTCTTATTCCTTGATTTACTCGTTGTAACATTGCTAATAATCCTGCCTGATTTCTCTTTGTGGTTTGTTTTTTTTTTTTTCTCCCTATTATTGTACACTTTCCAGCTGATTGCTTCCAAATTACTAAATCTCCTGGGGAAAAAGGAACTTTCCCATATACTTTATCAGTCCCCGAAATTGCCTCTCGTAAAGGGGCTAATAATACTTTACTGTTTTGCTCTTGTTCCTTCCTCCCTTGTCTTGTTCTCTGTGCAATTGGGGTTCGTTGCGCTTGTCTTGGGCATGATGAATGCCCTGGCGAACCCTTCGGTGTTAACTTAATCTGGATCGCTCCAGTATTAATTGATTCTGACGGTTTTACCGCCTTAATACTATCAGTATCACTATCGTCCCCTGCATCTATATCGGACATCACAGGGGCCGTCGGTGATGCTAAAAGTGATACCTCCTCTGGCTCTCTTATTGAATTTTGTATTGCCAAACAAGTCATACACTTCTTATTACCTACACATCCTTCACGTTTTGTTTTATCTTTTTTTCGGGATGTACCAACAACATTCCACATTCTCTCTGCATATCTGGATGATTACGTATATCATAAAATAGATCAACATATGGTACTTCATCCCATTTTTCAAGTTCTTAACAATATCTCATTAATGGACCTATAACACCCGGATCTAAACTTCCGTGTTCAGGCCACCGGGGTCCATCATACTCATATTGTGGCCACCAATTCGTACAATAATCTATAAATCGACTTTTACTCATACTCTGAAAATATCCCGCACTTTTCCAATGCTTTAATAAACATCCTAACGGAGAATTATCCGGTATTACCATGGTCTTACACACTCACTCCACACACACACACTAAATCTACGGGGTAGAAAACGGAAAGATAGCCTCTGATGGGAAACAAAAGACCAAACCAAACTCACGAGACAGCCACGTATGTCCGTGAGTGCTGGACCTGCGGGGCTTTCGCTCCGTCTGACGGCCAGCGCCTAGGCTTCCACAGACCAGACCTCGAGCTCGTTAGCCCAACCTTGCGTGAATCGCCGTCACGTCTTATTAGGCAGGCACCCGACCAAATATTACAATAAAGCACCTTCGGGCTTACCACTTTGGGACGTCAGGAGCAGCGCAGAGCGGGCGCAGCCGATGGCTCCCCGAGAATTCCTCGGTGCCGGCACGGAGCAAAATCGGAAAGCGAACCGTCAACACTACTCCCGAAGTCCCATCTGGGTCGCCAGAAAACTGTTGCCCGTAAAGAAACACATAACTACGAAAGCAGTTATATGCGGTGCTTTATTCGGGGCCCGGGGTCTCAGGGACTCATGTCCAAAGCTGAGAATCCCAAATCCCCGTTTAACTTGGTTAATATTTATAGTGTTCGGTTACGTAACATAATCAACAGAATTGCTAAGCTACATGATTGTTTCCCATTTATAGTTTCTTCAGTTACTGTTGCCAAGATTTGCTTATCATTTACCTAGTTCATCAGATTGTGCTGTACCCACTTCATCAGATTGTACTGTACCCAACACCTGCAATTATACCTTCATCTTGTCTACCAAGTATAACCTATTCTAATCAATATAATGTAACAATTCCCCCCTTTGAAAATACTTCAAGTCTTCCAGACTGCAAGGATTTTCATCATCAGTTCCGCAGATTTCCATATTCTTTGGACCGTCTCAAACTGGTGATTGTAGCTGCAATGAATTATTTCCAATGTCTTCATATCTCGGGGGAAGTTCATGATTCTTCCTGGTAACAGCTTTTAAAATTTTCCCCAAGTGTTGCCGTTCCTTATTAACAATATTTTGAATCAAACGCAACACTCCCATAATAGCTAACATAATAATTATAATTATTATACACCATTGAATTAAAGATGCTACCCAACCAGAGATGTTCAATCCAAATGACTTTGCTAAAGCAGCCACCCAATTATGGGTACTTTCTTCTCTTTCTTCCTCAGTTGCATGTTCAATTTGCGTTAGCTGAGACAAATCACGTTCTACCGCGGCTGTAACATTCGGAATATGTACACAACAATGATCAATCTTATCTCGTAAATAACCACATACTCCATGTTCTTTTAGCAACAGCATATCTAATGCCATTCTATTTTGCAGGGTCATTTTTGTGGTTGCCTGTAATTGTAAGTTTATTTCCTTAAATCCTTCTTTAGTCACTCTTGCTAGCCTTTCCGTTTGTCCTAACAACCGGTACAACATTTCTCTATTCCGATAAGTACTAATTGGAGCAAACAATGATTCTAAAGCCCAACCTAACTTCACACCGGATGATGGTTCTTGCCAATCATCATCATCCTTTATTTCTCTCTTCATTATCCATAAATTTTCTAATCTACCCTTAAATGGCGCTTTCTTCCAAATTGGGCAGAGAGTTGGTAACCCTAAAGTTATTTCAGTCACCAACCCATCCAAGGGGAGGTGAGTCGTCCATTGTCCATCACTTGTAACCCAAACTAAATTTCCTGTGCTCCTGATCGTAGTTCTACAATCTATTCTCACTCCGAATTGTATTACAGGTTCACTCATGGAGTATTTAATTCCTCTACAGGCACAACCTGTCCTTAATGCAAGGACCACAGGTGGAAAGGTAACTTCACTTTCGGGGTGTCACAAGTGTATACTTTTGTACAGTTCTAGACTGGGTGTTTTTCAGCTAACTTTCTTTTGCATTGGATTTTCTTGTGTTTCCTGTTGTGGCGCCTGGATTATTTGTATTGGTTGCATTTCGTCTTTTTCCAAATCTTTTAACTCTCTCCTGGCTCTGTTTCTTTTCTGCATAGGTTCTGATTTTGCAGTAACCTCTAATGCCCTTTTTCCATAATCAAAACTCTCTTTAATCCAAACAATACAGGTGTAGTTTCCTACATCTGTCTTACTTACATTTCGCAATGATAAAATCATAGTACCCCTTCGTGTATCACTATCCCATCGGATTGTAAACCCAGTTGACAATTTGGACTCATTCTTCTGCCAATAGCAACTAATGTCTTGGATTGAACTTCTCATATCTCCAACAAAATCACAAGTCAAATTTACATCCATTCGTTCTTCTATATGTACAGTAGCATATGTATGTATTATTTGAGCGAAACCATTACTTAATCCTACCCAGCATAGTATTACCAAGATGTAAATCTCAGTTTTGTAGGAGTGATCATTTTTACCCCCCATTGTGATGGTACCTTCTTCACTCTGGTATAATGAATCCAATTATCAATTCCTGCTACTTTCACAGCGGTAAATGTTATCAATAGCACCAAATAAAGTCCATGCCACTGTTCCTTTAAAGGCTCCGTTTGCCAGTTTCGAACATACGCTTGGTCTCCTGGTTGATTCTCCAACGGCAAAGGGCGATTCCAGATGATCGCGGCACGTAAGGCTGTGAGTAATCTGCTTAAAGAAATTATATAACTATAAACATCTTGATCTCCTTGGAGGTGTAAATCTGCACTTCCCATTCCCTTCGTTGGTGCAGTATATGGCTTACCGTACAGAATTTCATAGGGACTTACAGACAACCCTTCTCTAGGTTTTATACGAATTCTCAATAAAGCAAGGGGCAATGCCTGTGGCCATTGGATTTGAGCTTCCTGGCATATCTTTTTAATTTGTCCTTTTAATGTTTGATTCATCCTTTCTACCTTTCCACTAGATTGTGGCCTCCACGGTGTATGTAAATCCCAGCTAATTCCAAGCATTTCACTAATTTCCTGTACTATTTTAGCTATAAAGTGTGGGCCTCGATCTGAAGAAATTCCTAAAGGTACCCCAAATCTAGGTATGATCTCTTTTAACAAAGTTTTTACTACTTCTCTAGCTTGATTCGTTCTACAGGGAAATGCTTCTAGCCACCCTGAAAAGGTACATACGTATACCAATAAATACTTAAACCCTTTTGATTTAGGTAATTCTGCAAAATCCACTTGCCAATAGTCACCTGGTTCTATTCCCACTTTCAAAGTTCCCATTGGAATTTGTTTTCGTATTACCGGATTATTCTTTAAACATACTGGACACTTCGCATTCACCCCTTTTGCTATTGTTAACATTTGTGCAGATATAATGCTCCGCTTTAAAAACTGCACCAATGCTTCTGCTCCCCAATGGCATTTATTATGTTCAGTTTGTATTATTCGTTTCATAATTGTAGCAGGCACTACTACTTGTCCATTACCTGTTACATACCATCCATGTGAATTCTTCTGTGCCTTTACCAAATCGGCTAATTTTTCATCTTCTTGGGTATAAAAGGGATTTACAGAGAGATGAGCAGTAATCGGGCTTACCTTAGTAGGTATTAGAGCTAATTCAGTCCATACTTGCCGTGCAGCAATTTTGGCTGCCTGGTCTGCCTTCATGTTTCCTTGTGCCACATCGCTGTCATCCCTCTGATGTCCTCGACAATGCATTACAGCCACTTGCTGAGGTAGTACCACAGCCTCTAATAACTGTAAGATCTCGGTTCGATATTTAGTAATACTACCTTGAGCCGTCAACAATCCTCTTTCCTTCCATAAAGCTCCATGTATATGTATTATTCCAAAAGCGTATTTAGAATCTGCCCAAATATTCACCCTCTTATCCGTACTCGGTATTAAAGCCCGAATTAGAGCGACCAGTTCTGCCTTTTGCGCTGACGTTCCTGGCATTAATGCCTTTGCTTCAATTACTTCAAGCTTAGTAACCACAGCATATCCAGAATATCGCGTTCCATTCTCAACAAAGCTGCTACCGTCTGTAAATAATGTCCAATCAGGATTTACAAGGGGAATATCTTTCAGATCTACCCTACTGGCGTAAGTTTGTTCGATCACCTCAATACAATCATGTTCCAGCTCGCCTTCCTCTATTTTGCTACCTAAAAATTCAGCGGGATTCAAACATGTTGTTATCTTTAAAAATATATCATCCTGTTCTCTCAATATTGCTTGATATTTCAACATTCTACTGGATGACAACCAATGACCCCCCTTTTGTTCCAAAACTGCAATCACCATGTGGGGCACAAATACTTCCATTTTTGTTCCCAATGTCAATTTTCTAGCTTCTTGGACTAACATTACAGTAGCAGCCACTGCTCGGAGGCAAGAAGGCCATCCGGCACTTACCATATCCAACTGCTTGGAAAAATAGCCCACCGGTCTCTTCCATGATCCAATTCGTTGAGTTAAAACTCCAAGCGCTAGTCGTTGCCGCTCATGTACAAAGAGTTGAAATGTTTTTGTCAAATCAGGCAATCCTAATGCTGGGGCTTCTTGCAGAGCCTGTTTTAAGTCTTGAAAAGCCCTTTTACACTCTAAACTCCAAACTAATTGTGGCTCTTTTAAAGCTGCATACAGTGGTTTGGCTAACAGTCCATAATTCAAAATCCAGAGTCTGCACCACCCTGTCATTCCTAGAAAAGTTCGTAACTCGTGCAAATTTCTAGGTTCAGGGATGGCACAAATCGCTTGTATTCTATTCACCCCCAACCGTCTTTGTCCTTGGGAAATTTCACATCCCAGATATATCACTTTTTCCCGGGCAATTTGGGCTTTTTCCTTAGAAACTCGATAACCGCTCTGTCCCAGTAAATTTAATCACGCAACTGTAACAGTAATGCAGTTTTCATACCTTTCTGTCGCCACGAAAATGTCATCCACATATTGCAACAATAAGTATGCTTTTGATGGTAATTGAAAATATCCTTGCTCCTTCCAATCCTCCAGTTCTCGTGCCAGCTGATTCCCAAATATTGTAGGACTGTTTTTGAAGCCTTGTGGTAACCTGGTCCAGGTCAGCTGTCGTTTTCGTCCTGTATCCGGATTTTCCCATTCAAACGCAAATAATTTCCTACTTTGTAATGCCAATGGGATGCAGAAGAAAGCATCTTTTAAATCAATTACAGAAAAGTATCTAAATTGTTCTGCCACAGATGTTAACAATGTATAAGGATTTGCTACTACTGGATGTATATCTTTAACTATTTCGTTTACAGCTCTTAAATCTTGAACTAACCTATAATCTCCGTTAGGTTTTCTTATAGGAAATATTGGTGTATTATATTCAGATTCACATTCTTCTAACACATTGTGCATCAAAAATTTTGCAATTAATGGTGCTACCCCTTTCCTAGCTTCTAACTGTATAGGATATTGTCTAACTCTTACCGGTTGGACACCTTCTTTCAATTCTACTATGACAGGTTTTGCTGCTTTCGCTAATCCCGGTACTTGTGTCTCCCATACCCATGGTACTACAGCGTTTTCTACCTCTATTGGTATTGTTGTATTAGCTATTTCTTTTACTATAAATATTCTAGCTATTTCTTCCTCAGGTATCTGCAACTTAGCTTTTCCATTTTCAAATATTATTTTAGCATTAAATCTTGACAATAAATCTCGTCCTAACAAAGATGTAGGACAATCCGGTACATAGAGAAATTCATGATCTAATTCTTTACCCCTAAAATTTAGATGCAATGGCCGCAGAAAGGGCCGTTGCTCTGTTTTTCCTGTAGCTCCTACCACAGTTATCATCGTATCTCCTATCTTTCCTAAACAAGTATTTAAAACAGAATAAGTTGCCCCAGTATCTACCAATAATTGTTTCTCTTCCCCATCAATTTCTGTTGTCACTTTTAATCCATCACTTAGTCAGCTACTATGTTGCCCCAAATGTCCTAACATCATTGTTTCTGCCATTGGTGTTCCTCCTACTGAAGTCTGCTGGGCCAAATTCATTTTCACTGGGCACTCATTTTTCCAATGTCCCTGTTGTCTGCAAAACGCACACTGATTTATCCCTAGCTGATTTTGAGGTATTCCCCGCATGCCTCCTACCCTGTATCCTCCTCGACCTCGTCCTCTACTTCTGCCTCTTATTCCTTGATTTACTCGTTGTAACATTGCTAATAATCCTGCCTGATTTCTCTTTGTGGTTTTTTTTTTTTTTTTTTCCCTATTATTGTACACTTTCCAGCTGATTGCTTCCAAATTACTAAATCTCCTGGGGAAAAAGGAACTTTCCCATATACTTTATCAGTCCCCGAAATTGCCTCTCGTAAAGGGGCTAATAATACTTTACTGTTTTGCTCTTGTTCCTTCCTCCCTTGTCTTGTTCTCTGTGCAATTGGGGTTCGTTGCGCTTGTCTTGGGCATGATGAATGCCCTGGCGAACCCTTCGGTGTTAACTTAATCTGGATCGCTCCAGTATTAATTGATTCTGACGGTTTTACCGCCTTAATACTATCAGTATCACTATCGTCCCCTGCATCTATATCGGACATCACAGGGGCCGTCGGTGATGCTAAAAGTGATACCTCCTCTGGCTCTCTTATTGAATTTTGTATTGCCAAACAAGTCATACACTTCTTATTACCTACACATCCTTCACATTTTGTTTTATCTTTTTTTCGGGATGTACCAACAACATTCCACATTCTCTCTGCATATCTGGATGATTACGTATATCATAAAATAGATCAACATATGGTACTTCATCCCATTTTTCAAGTTCTTAACAATATCTCATTAATGGACCTATAACACCCGGATCTAAACTTCCGTGTTCAGGCCACCGGGGTCCATCATACTCATATTGTGGCCACCAATTCGTACAATAATCTATAAATCGACTTTTACTCATACTCTGAAAATATCCCGCACTTTTCCAATGCTTTAATAAACATCCTAACGGAGAATTATCCGGTATTACCATGGTCTTACACACTCACTCCACACACACACACTAAATCTACGGGGTAGAAAACGGAAAGATAGCCTCTGATGGGAAACAAAAGACCAAACCAAACTCACGAGACAGCCACGTATGTCTGTGAGTGCTGGACCTGCGGGGCTTTCGCTCCGTCTGACGGCCAGCGCCTAGGCTTCCACAGACCAGACCTCGAGCTCGTTAGCCCAACCTTGCGTGAATCGCCGTCACGTCTTATTAGGCAGGCACCCGACCAAATATTACAATAAAGCACCTTCGGGCTTACCACTTTGGGACGTCAGGAGCAGCGCAGAGCGGGCGCAGCCGATGGCTCCCCGAGAATTCCTCGGTGCCGGCACGGAGCAAAATCGGAAAGCGAACCGTCAACACTACTCCCGAAGTCCCATCTGGGTCGCCAGAAAACTGTTGCCCGTAAAGAAACACATAACTACGAAAGCAGTTATATGCGGTGCTTTATTCGGGGCCCGGGGTCTCAGGGACTCATGTCCAAAGCTGAGAATCCCAAATCCCCGTTTAACTTGGTTAATATTTATAGTGTTCGGTTACGTAACATAATCAACAGAATTGCTAAGCTACATGATTGTTTCCCATTTATAGTTTCTTCAGTTACTGTTGCCAAGATTTGCTTATCATTTACCTAGTTCATCAGATTGTGCTGTACCCACTTCATCAGATTGTACTGTACCCACTTCATCAGATTGTACTGTACCCAACACCTGCAATTATACCTTCATCTTGTCTACCAAGTATAACCTATTCTAATCAATATAATGTAACAATTCCCCCCTTTGAAAATACTTCAAGTCTTCCAGACTGCAAGGATTTTCATCATCAGTTCCGCAGATTTCCATATTCTTTGGACCGTCTCAAACTGGTGATTGTAGCTGCAATGAATTATTTCCAATGTCTTCATATCTCGGGGGAAGTTCATGATTCTTCCTGGTAACAGCTTTTAAAATTTTCCCCAAGTGTTGCCGTTCCTTATTAACAATATTTTGAATCAAACGCAACACTCCCATAATAGCTAACATAATAATTATAATTATTATACACCATTGAATTAAAGATGCTACCCAACCAGAGATGTTCAATCCAAATGACTTTGCTAAAGCAGCCACCCAATTATGGGCACTTTCTTCTCTTTCTTCCTCAGTTGCACGTTCAATTTGCGTTAGCTGAGACAAATCACGTTCTACCGCGGCTGTAACATTCGGAATATGTACACAACAATGATCAATCTTATCTCATAAATAACCACATACTCCATGTTCTTTTAGCAACAGCATATCTAATGCCATTCTATTTTGCAGGGTCATTTTTGTGGTTGCCTGTAATTGTAAGTTTATTTCCTTAAATCCTTCTTTAGTCACTCTTGCTAGCCTTTCCGTTTGTCCTAACAACCGGTACAACATTTCTCTATTCCGATAAGTACTAATTGGAGCAAACAATGATTCTAAAGCCCAACCTAACTTCACACCGGATGATGGTTCTTGCCAATCATCATCATCCTTTATTTCTCTCTTCATTATCCATAAATTTTCTAATCTACCCTTAAATGGCGCTTTCTTCCAAATTGGGCAGAGAGTTGGTAACCCTAAAGTTATTTCAGTCACCAACCCATCCAAGGGGAGGTGAGTCGTCCATTGTCCATCACTTGTAACCCAAACTAAATTTCCTGTGCTCCTGATCGTAGTTCTACAATCTATTCTCACTCCGAATTGTATTACAGGTTCACTCATTGAGTATTTAATTCCTCTACAGGCACAACCTGTCCTTAATGCAAGGACCACAGGTGGAAAGGTAACTTCACTTTCGGGGTGTCACAAGTGTATACTTTTGTACAGTTCTAGACTGGGTGTTTTTCAGCTAACTTTCTTTTGCATTAGATTTTCTTGTGTTTCCTGTTGTGGTGCCTGGATTATTTGTATTGGTTGCATTTCGTCTTTTTCCAAATCTTTTAACTCTCTCCTGGCTCTGTTTCTTTTCTGCATAGGTTCTGATTTTGCAGTAACCTCTAATGCCCTTTTTCCATAATCAAAACTCTCTTTAATCCAAACAATACAGGTGTAGTTTCCTACATCTGTCTTACTTACATTTCGCAATGATAAAATCATAGTACCCCTTCGTGTATCACTATCCCATCGGATTGTAAACCCAGCTGACAATTTGGACTCATTCTTCTGCCAATAGCAACTAATGTCTTGGATTGAACTTCTCATATCTCCAACAAAATCACAAGTCAAATTTACATCCATTCGTTCTTCTATATGTACAGTAGCATATGTATGTATTATTTGAGCGAAACCATTACTTAATCCTACCCAGCATAGTATTACCAAGATGTAAATCTCAGTTTTGTAGGAGTGATCATTTTTACCCCCCATTGTGATGGTACCTTCTTCACTCTGGTATAATGAATCCAATTATCAATTCCTGCTACTTTCACAGCGGTAAATGTTATCAATAGCACCAAATAAAGTCCATGCCACTGTTCCTTTAAAGGCTCCGTTTGCCAGTTTCGAACATACGCTTGGTCTCCTGGTTGATTCTCCAACGGCAAAGGGCGATTCCAGATGATCGCGGCACGTAAGGCTGTGAGTAATCTGCTTAAAGAAATTATATAACTATAAACATCTTGATCTCCTTGGAGGTGTAAATCTGCACTTCCCATTCCCTTCGTTGGTGCAGTATATGGCTTACCGTACAGAATTTCATAGGGACTTACAGACAACCCTTCTCTAGGTTTTATACGAATTCTCAATAAAGCAAGGGGCAATGCCTGTGGCCATTGGATTTGAGCTTCCTGGCATATCTTTTTAATTTGTCCTTTTAATGTTTGATTCATCCTTTCTACCTTTCCACTAGATTGTGGCCTCCACGGTGTATGTAAATCCCAGCTAATTCCAAGCATTTCACTAATTTCCTGTACTATTTTAGCTATAAAGTGTGGGCCTCGATCTGAAGAAATTCCTAAAGGTACCCCAAATCTAGGTATGATCTCTTTTAACAAAGTTTTTACTACTTCTCTAGCTTGATTCGTTCTACAGGGAAATGCTTCTAGCCACCCTGAAAAGGTACATACGTATACCAATAAATACTTAAACCCTTTTGATTTAGGTAATTCTGCAAAATCCACTTGCCAATAGTCACCTGGTTCTATTCCCACTTTCAAAGTTCCCATTGGAATTTGTTTTCGTATTACCGGATTATTCTTTAAACATACTGGACACTTCGCATTCACCCCTTTTGCTATTGTTAACATTTGTGCAGATATAATGCTCCGCTTTAAAAACTGCACCAATGCTTCTGCTCCCCAATGGCATTTATTATGTTCAGTTTGTATTATTCGTTTCATAATTGTAGCAGGCACTACTACTTGTCCATTACCTGTTACATACCATCCATGTGAATTCTTCTGTGCCTTTACCAAATCGGCTAATTTTTCATCTTCTTGGGTATAAAAGGGATTTACAGAGAGATGAGCAGTAATCGGGCTTACCTTAGTAGGTATTAGAGCTAATTCAGTCCATACTTGCCGTGCAGCAATTTTGGCTGCCTGGTCTGCCTTCATGTTTCCTTGTGCCACATCGCTGTCATCCCTCTGATGTCCTCGACAATGCATTACAGCCACTTGCTGAGGTAGTACCACAGCCTCTAATAACTGTAAGATCTCGGTTCGATATTTAGTAATACTACCTTGAGCCGTCAACAATCCTCTTTCCTTCCATAAAGCTCCATGTATATGTATTATTCCAAAAGCGTATTTAGAATCTGCCCAAATATTCACCCTCTTATCCGTACTCGGTATTAAAGCCCGAATTAGAGCGACCAGTTCTGCCTTTTGCGCTGACGTTCCTGGCATTAATGCCTTTGCTTCAATTACTTCAAGCTTAGTAACCACAGCATATCCAGAATATCGTGTTCCATTCTCAACAAAGCTGCTACCGTCTGTAAATAATGTCCAATCAGGATTTACAAGGGGAATATCTTTCAGATCTACCCTACTGGCGTAAGTTTGTTCGATCACCTCAATACAATCATGTTCCAGCTCGCCTTCCTCTATTTTGCTACCTAAAAATTCAGCGGGATTCAAACATGTTGTTATCTTTAAAAATATATCATCCTGTTCTCTCAATATTGCCTGATATTTCAACATTCTACTGGATGACAACCAATGACCCCCCTTTTGTTCCAAAACTGCAATCACCATGTGGGGCACAAATACTTCCATTTTTGTTCCCAATGTCAATTTTCTAGCTTCTTGGACTAACATTACAGTAGCAGCCACTGCTCGGAGGCAAGAAGGCCATCCGGCACTTACCATATCCAACTGCTTGGAAAAATAGCCCACCGGTCTCTTCCATGATCCAATTCGTTGAGTTAAAACTCCAAGCGCTAGTCGTTGCCGCTCATGTACAAAGAGTTGAAATGTTTTTGTCAAATCAGGCAATCCTAATGCTGGGGCTTCTTGCAGAGCCTGTTTTAAGTCTTGAAAAGCCCTTTTACACTCTAAACTCCAAACTAATTGTGGCTCTTTTAAAGCTGCATACAGTGGTTTGGCTAACAGTCCATAATTCAAAATCCAGAGTCTGCACCACCCTGTCATTCCTAGAAAAGTTCGTAACTCGTGCAAATTTCTAGGTTCAGGGATGGCACAAATCGCTTGTATTCTATTCACCCCCAACCGTCTTTGTCCTTGGGAAATTTCACATCCCAGATATATCACTTTTTCCCGGGCAATTTGGGCTTTTTCCTTAGAAACTCGATAACCGCTCTGTCCCAGTAAATTTAATCACGCAACTGTAACAGTAATGCAGTTTTCATACCTTTCTGTCGCCACGAAAATGTCATCCACATATTGCAACAATAAGTATGCTTTTGATGGTAATTGAAAATATCCTTGCTCCTTCCAATCCTCCAGTTCTCGTGCCAGCTGATTCCCAAATATTGTAGGACTGTTTTTGAAGCCTTGTGGTAACCTGGTCCAGGTCAGCTGTCGTTTTCGTCCTGTATCCGGATTTTCCCATTCAAACGCAAATAATTTCCTACTTTGTAATGCCAATGGGATGCAGAAGAAAGCATCTTTTAAATCAATTACAGAAAAGTATCTAAATTGTTCTGCCACAGATGTTAACAATGTATAAGGATTTGCTACTACTGGATGTATATCTTTAACTATTTCGTTTACAGCTCTTAAATCTTGAACTAACCTATAATCTCCGTTAGGTTTTCTTATAGGAAATATTGGTGTATTATATTCAGATTCACATTCTTCTAACACATTGTGCATCAAAAATTTTGCAATTAATGGTGCTACCCCTTTCCTAGCTTCTAACTGTATAGGATATTGTCTAACTCTTACCGGTTGGACACCTTCTTTCAATTCTACTATGACAGGTTTTGCTGCTTTCGCTAATCCCGGTACTTGTGTCTCCCATACCCATGGTACTACAGCGTTTTCTACCTCTATTGGTATTGTTGTATTAGCTATTTCTTTTACTATAAATATTCTAGCTATTTCTTCCTCAGGTATCTGCAACTTAGCTTTTCCATTTTCAAATATTATTTTAGCATTAAATCTTGACAATAAATCTCGTCCTAACAAAGATGTAGGACAATCCGGTACATAGAGAAATTCATGATCTAATTCTTTACCCCTAAAATTTAGATGCAATGGCCGCAGAAAGGGCCGTTGCTCTGTTTTTCCTGTAGCTCCTACCACAGTTATCATCGTATCTCCTATCTTTCCTAAACAAGTATTTAAAACAGAATAAGTTGCCCCAGTATCTACCAATAATTGTTTCTCTTCCCCATCAATTTCTGTTGTCACTTTTAATCCATCACTTAGTCAGCTACTATGTTGCCCCAAATGTCCTAACATCATTGTTTCTGCCATTGGTGTTCCTCCTACTGAAGTCTGCTGGGCCAAATTCATTTTCACTGGGCACTCATTTTTCCAATGTCCCTGTTGTCTGCAAAACGCACACTGATTTATCCCTAGCTGATTTTGAGGTATTCCCCGCATGCCTCCTACCCTGTATCCTCCTCGACCTCGTCCTCTACTTCTGCCTCTTATTCCTTGATTTACTCGTTGTAACATTGCTAATAATCCTGCCTGATTTCTCTTTGTGGTTTTTTTTTTTTTTTTTTCCCTATTATTGTACACTTTCCAGCTGATTGCTTCCAAATTACTAAATCTCCTGGGGAAAAAGGAACTTTCCCATATACTTTATCAGTCCCCGAAATTGCCTCTCGTAAAGGGGCTAATAATACTTTACTGTTTTGCTCTTGTTCCTTCCTCCCTTGTCTTGTTCTCTGTGCAATTGGGGTTCGTTGCGCTTGTCTTGGGCATGATGAATGCCCTGGCGAACCCTTCGGTGTTAACTTAATCTGGATCGCTCCAGTATTAATTGATTCTGACGGTTTTACCGCCTTAATACTATCAGTATCACTATCGTCCCCTGCATCTATATCGGACATCACAGGGGCCGTCGGTGATGCTAAAAGTGATACCTCCTCTGGCTCTCTTATTGAATTTTGTATTGCCAAACAAGTCATACACTTCTTATTACCTACACATCCTTCACATTTTGTTTTATCTTTTTTTCGGGATGTACCAACAACATTCCACATTCTCTCTGCATATCTGGATGATTACGTATATCATAAAATAGATCAACATATGGTACTTCATCCCATTTTTCAAGTTCTTAACAATATCTCATTAATGGACCTATAACACCCGGATCTAAACTTCCGTGTTCAGGCCACCGGGGTCCATCATACTCATATTGTGGCCACCAATTCGTACAATAATCTATAAATCGACTTTTACTCATACTCTGAAAATATCCCGCACTTTTCCAATGCTTTAATAAACATCCTAACGGAGAATTATCCGGTATTACCATGGTCTTACACACTCACTCCACACACACACACTAAATCTACGGGGTAGAAAACGGAAAGATAGCCTCTGATGGGAAACAAAAGACCAAACCAAACTCACGAGACAGCCACGTATGTCCGTGAGTGCTGGACCTGCGGGGCTTTCGCTCCGTCTGACGGCCAGCGCCTAGGCTTCCACAGACCAGACCTCGAGCTCGTTAGCCCAACCTTGCGTGAATCGCCGTCACGTCTTATTAGGCAGGCACCCGACCAAATATTACAATAAAGCACCTTCGGGCTTACCACTTTGGGACGTCAGGAGCAGCGCAGAGCGGGCGCAGCCGATGGCTCCCCGAGAATTCCTCGGTGCCGGCACGGAGCAAAATCGGAAAGCGAACCGTCAACACTACTCCCGAAGTCCCATCTGGGTCGCCAGAAAACTGTTGCCCGTAAAGAAACACATAACTACGAAAGCAGTTATATGCGGTGCTTTATTCGGGGCCCGGGGTCTCAGGGACTCATGTCCAAAGCTGAGAATCCCAAATCCCCGTTTAACTTGGTTAATATTTATAGTGTTCGGTTACGTAACATAATCAACAGAATTGCTAAGCTACATGATTGTTTCCCATTTATAGTTTCTTCAGTTACTGTTGCCAAGATTTGCTTATCATTTACCTAGTTCATCAGATTGTGCTGTACCCACTTCATCAGATTGTACTGTACCCACTTCATCAGATTGTACTGTACCCAACACCTGCAATTATACCTTCATCTTGTCTACCAAGTATAACCTATTCTAATCAATATAATGTAACAATTCCCCCCTTTGAAAATACTTCAAGTCTTCCAGACTGCAAGGATTTTCATCATCAGTTCCGCAGATTTCCATATTCTTTGGACCGTCTCAAACTGATGATTGTAGCTGCAATGAATTATTTCCAATGTCTTCATATCTCGGGGGAAGTTCATGATTCTTCCTGGTAACAGCTTTTAAAATTTTCCCCAAGTGTTGCCGTTCCTTATTAACAATATTTTGAATCAAACGCAACACTCCCATAATAGCTAACATAATAATTATAATTATTATACACCATTGAATTAAAGATGCTACCCAACCAGAGATGTTCAATCCAAATGACTTTGCTAAAGCAGCCACCCAATTATGGGTACTTTCTTCTCTTTCTTCCTCAGTTGCACGTTCAATTTGCGTTAGCTGAGACAAATCACGTTCTACCGCGGCTGTAACATTCGGAATATGTACACAACAATGATCAATCTTATCTCGTAAATAACCACATACTCCATGTTCTTTTAGCAACAGCATATCTAATGCCATTCTATTTTGCAGGGTCATTTTTGTGGTTGCCTGTAATTGTAAGTTTATTTCCTTAAATCCTTCTTTAGTCACTCTTGCTAGCCTTTCCGTTTGTCCTAACAACCGGTACAACATTTCTCTATTCCGATAAGTACTAATTGGAGCAAACAATGATTCTAAAGCCCAACCTAACTTCACACCGGATGATGGTTCTTGCCAATCATCATCATCCTTTATTTCTCTCTTCATTATCCATAAATTTTCTAATCTACCCTTAAATGGCGCTTTCTTCCAAATTGGGCAGAGAGTTGGTAACCCTAAAGTTATTTCAGTCACCAACCCATCCAAGGGGAGGTGAGTCGTCCATTGTCCATCACTTGTAACCCAAACTAAATTTCCTGTGCTCCTGATCGTAGTTCTACAATCTATTCTCACTCCGAATTGTATTACAGGTTCACTCATGGAGTATTTAATTCCTCTACAGGCACAACCTGTCCTTAATGCAAGGACCACAGGTGGAAAGGTAACTTCACTTTCGGGGTGTCACAAGTGTATACTTTTGTACAGTTCTAGACTGGGTGTTTTTCAGCTAACTTTCTTTTGCATTGGATTTTCTTGTGTTTCCTGTTGTGGCGCCTGGATTATTTGTATTGGTTGCATTTCGTCTTTTTCCAAATCTTTTAACTCTCTCCTGGCTCTGTTTCTTTTCTGCATAGGTTCTGATTTTGCAGTAACCTCTAATGCCCTTTTTCCATAATCAAAACTCTCTTTAATCCAAACAATACAGGTGTAGTTTCCTACATCTGTCTTACTTACATTTCGCAATGATAAAATCATAGTACCCCTTCGTGTATCACTATCCCATCGGATTGTAAACCCACTTGACAATTTGGACTCATTCTTCTGCCAATAGCAACTAATGTCTTGGATTGAACTTCTCATATCTCCAACAAAATCACAAGTCAAATTTACATCCATTCGTTCTTCTATATGTACAGTAGCATATGTATGTATTATTTGAGCGAAACCATTACTTAATCCTACCCAGCATAGTATTACCAAGATGTAAATCTCAGTTTTGTAGGAGTGATCATTTTTACCCCCCATTGTGATGGTACCTTCTTCACTCTGGTATAATGAATCCAATTATCAATTCCTGCTACTTTCACAGCGGTAAATGTTATCAATAGCACCAAATAAAGTCCATGCCACTGTTCCTTTAAAGGCTCCGTTTGCCAATTTCGAACATACGCTTGGTCTCCTGGTTGATTCTCCAACGGCAAAGGGCGATTCCAGATGATCGCGGCACGTAAGGCTGTGAGTAATCTGCTTAAAGAAATTATATAACTATAAACATCTTGATCTCCTTGGAGGTGTAAATCTGCACTTCCCATTCCCTTCGTTGGTGCAGTATATGGCTTACCGTACAGAATTTCATAGGGACTTACAGACAACCCTTCTCTAGGTTTTATACGAATTCTCAATAAAGCAAGGGGCAATGCCTGTGGCCATTGGATTTGAGCTTCCTGGCATATCTTTTTAATTTGTCCTTTTAATGTTTGATTCTTCCTTTCTACCTTTCCACTAGATTGTGGCCTCCACGGTGTATGTAAATCCCAGCTAATTCCAAGCATTTCACTAATTTCCTGTACTATTTTAGCTATAAAGTGTGGGCCTCGATCTGAAGAAATTCCTAAAGGTACCCCAAATCTAGGTATGATCTCTTTTAACAAAGTTTTTACTACTTCTCTAGCTTGATTCGTTCTACAGGGAAATGCTTCTAGCCACCCTGAAAAGGTACATACGTATACCAATAAATACTTAAACCCTTTTGATTTAGGTAATTCTGCAAAATCCACTTGCCAATAGTCACCTGGTTCTATTCCCACTTTCAAAGTTCCCATTTGAATTTGTTTTCGTATTACCGGATTATTCTTTAAACATACTGGACACTTCGCATTCACCCCTTTTGCTATTGTTAACATTTGTGCAGATATAATGCTCCGCTTTAAAAACTGCACCAATGCTTCTGCTCCCCAATGGCATTTATTATGTTCAGTTTGTATTATTCGTTTCATAATTGTAGCAGGCACTACTACTTGTCCATTACCTGTTACATACCATCCATGTGAATTCTTCTGTGCCTTTACCAAATCGGCTAATTTTTCATCTTCTTGGGTATAAAAGGGATTTACAGAGAGATGAGCAGTAATCGGGCTTACCTTAGTAGGTATTAGAGCTAATTCAGTCCATACTTGCCGTGCAGCAATTTTGGCTGCCTGGTCTGCCTTCATGTTTCCTTGTGCCACATCGCTGTCATCCCTCTGATGTCCTCGACAATGCATTACAGCCACTTGCTGAGGTAGTACCACAGCCTCTAATAACTGTAAGATCTCGGTTCGATATTTAGTAATACTACCTTGAGCCGTCAACAATCCTCTTTCCTTCCATAAAGCTCCATGTATATGTATTATTCCAAAAGCGTATTTAGAATCTGCCCAAATATTCACCCTCTTATCCGTACTCGGTATTAAAGCCCGAATTAGAGCGACCAGTTCTGCCTTTTGCGCTGACGTTCCTGGCATTAATGCCTTTGCTTCAATTACTTCAAGCTTAGTAACCACAGCATATCCAGAATATCGCGTTCCATTCTCAACAAAGCTGCTACCGTCTGTAAATAATGTCCAATCAGGATTTACAAGGGGAATATCTTTCAGATCTACCCTACTGGCGTAAGTTTGTTCGATCACCTCAATACAATCATGTTCCAGCTCGCCTTCCTCTATTTTGCTACCTAAAAATTCAGCGGGATTCAAACATGTTGTTATCTTTAAAAATATATCATCCTGTTCTCTCAATATTGCTTGATATTTCAACATTCTACTGGATGACAACCAATGACCCCCCTTTTGTTCCAAAACTGCAATCACCATGTGGGGCACAAATACTTCCATTTTTGTTCCCAATGTCAATTTTCTAGCTTCTTGGACTAACATTACAGTAGCAGCCACTGCTCGGAGGCAAGAAGGCCATCCGGCACTTACCATATCCAACTGCTTGGAAAAATAGCCCACCGGTCTCTTCCATGATCCAATTCGTTGAGTTAAAACTCCAAGCGCTAGTCGTTGCCGCTCATGTACAAAGAGTTGAAATGTTTTTGTCAAATCAGGCAATCCTAATGCTGGGGCTTCTTGCAGAGCCTGTTTTAAGTCTTGAAAAGCCCTTTTACACTCTAAACTCCAAACTAATTGTGGCTCTTTTAAAGCTGCATACAGTGGTTTGGCTAACAGTCCATAATTCAAAATCCAGAGTCTGCACCACCCTGTCATTCCTAGAAAAGTTCGTAACTCGTGCAAATTTCTAGGTTCAGGGATGGCACAAATCGCTTGTATTCTATTCACCCCCAACCGTCTTTGTCCTTGGGAAATTTCACATCCCAGATATATCACTTTTTCCCGGGCAATTTGGGCTTTTTCCTTAGAAACTCGATAACCGCTCTGTCCCAGTAAATTTAATCACGCAACTGTAACAGTAATGCAGTTTTCATACCTTTCTGTCGCCACGAAAATGTCATCCACATATTGCAACAATAAGTATGCTTTTGATGGTAATTGAAAATATCCTTGCTCCTTCCAATCCTCCAGTTCTCGTGCCAGCTGATTCCCAAATATTGTAGGACTGTTTTTGAAGCCTTGTGGTAACCTGGTCCAGGTCAGCTGTCGTTTTCGTCCTGTATCCGGATTTTCCCATTCAAACGCAAATAATTTCCTACTTTGTAATGCCAATGGGATGCAGAAGAAAGCATCTTTTAAATCAATTACAGAAAAGTATCTAAATTGTTCTGCCACAGATGTTAACAATGTATAAGGATTTGCTACTACTGGATGTATATCTTTAACTATTTCGTTTACAGCTCTTAAATCTTGAACTAACCTATAATCTCCGTTAGGTTTTCTTATAGGAAATATTGGTGTATTATATTCAGATTCACATTCTTCTAACACATTGTGCATCAAAAATTTTGCAATTAATGGTGCTACCCCTTTCCTAGCTTCTAACTGTATAGGATATTGTCTAACTCTTACTGGTTGGACACCTTCTTTCAATTCTACTATGACAGGTTTTGCTGCTTTCGCTAATCCCGGTACTTGTGTCTCCCATACCCATGGTACTACAGCGTTTTCTACCTCTATTGGTATTGTTGTATTAGCTATTTCTTTTACTATAAATATTCTAGCTATTTCTTCCTCAGGTATCTGCAACTTAGCTTTTCCATTTTCAAATATTATTTTAGCATTAAATCTTGACAATAAATCTCGTCCTAACAAAGATGTAGGACAATCCGGTACATAGAGAAATTCATGATCTAATTCTTTACCCCTAAAATTTAGATGCAATGGCCGCAGAAAGGGCCGTTGCTCTGTTTTTCCTGTAGCTCCTACCACAGTTATCATCGTATCTCCTATCTTTCCTAAACAAGTATTTAAAACAGAATAAGTTGCCCCAGTATCTACCAATAATTGTTTCTCTTCCCCATCAATTTCTGTTGTCACTTTTAATCCATCACTTAGTCAGCTACTATGTTGCCCCAAATGTCCTAACATCATTGTTTCTGCCATTGGTGTTCCTCCTACTGAAGTCTGCTGGGCCAAATTCATTTTCACTGGGCACTCATTTTTCCAATGTCCCTGTTGTCTGCAAAACGCACACTGATTTATCCCTAGCTGATTTTGAGGTATTCCCCGCATGCCTCCTACCCTGTATCCTCCTCGACCTCGTCCTCTACTTCTGCCTCTTATTCCTTGATTTACTCGTTGTAACATTGCTAATAATCCTGCCTGATTTCTCTTTGTGGTTTTTTTTTTTTTCCCTATTATTGTACACTTTCCAGCTGATTGCTTCCAAATTACTAAATCTCCTGGGGAAAAAGGAACTTTCCCATATACTTTATCAGTCCCCGAAATTGCCTCTCGTAAAGGGGCTAATAATACTTTACTGTTTTGCTCTTGTTCCTTCCTCCCTTGTCTTGTTCTCTGTGCAATTGGGGTTCGTTGCGCTTGTCTTGGGCATGATGAATGCCCTGGCGAACCCTTCGGTGTTAACTTAATCTGGATCGCTCCAGTATTAATTGATTCTGACGGTTTTACCGCCTTAATACTATCAGTATCACTATCGTCCCCTGCATCTATATCGGACATCACAGGGGCCGTCGGTGATGCTAAAAGTGATACCTCCTCTGGCTCTCTTATTGAATTTTGTATTGCCAAACAAGTCATACACTTCTTATTACCTACACATCCTCCACATTTTGTTTTATCTTTTTTTCGGGATGTACCAACAACATTCCACATTCTCTCTGCATATCTGGATGATTACGTATATCATAAAATAGATCAACATATGGTACTTCATCCCATTTTTCAAGTTCTTAACAATATCTCATTAATGGACCTATAACACCCGGATCTAAACTTCCGTGTTCAGGCCACCGGGGTCCATCATACTCATATTGTGGCCACCAATTCGTACAATAATCTATAAATCGACTTTTACTCATACTCTGAAAATATCCCGCACTTTTCCAATGCTTTAATAAACATCCTAACGGAGAATTATCCGGTATTACCATGGTCTTACACACTCACTCCACACACACACACTAAATCTACGGGGTAGAAAACGGAAAGATAGCCTCTGATGGGAAACAAAAGACCAAACCAAACTCACGAGACAGCCACGTATGTCCGTGAGTGCTGGACCTGCGGGGCTTTCGCTCCGTCTGACGGCCAGCGCCTAGGCTTCCACAGACCAGACCTCGAGCTCGTTAGCCCAACCTTGCGTGAATCGCCGTCACGTCTTATTAGGCAGGCACCCGACCAAATATTACAATAAAGCACCTTCGGGCTTACCACTTTGGGACGTCAGGAGCAGCGCAGAGCGGGCGCAGCCGATGGCTCCCCGAGAATTCCTCGGTGCCGGCACGGAGCAAAATCGGAAAGCGAACCGTCAACACTACTCCCGAAGTCCCATCTGGGTCGCCAGAAAACTGTTGCCCGTAAAGAAACACATAACTACGAAAGCAGTTATATGCGGTGCTTTATTCGGGGCCCGGGGTCTCAGGGACTCATGTCCAAAGCTGAGAATCCCAAATCCCCGTTTAACTTGGTTAATATTTATAGTGTTCGGTTACGTAACATAATCAACAGAATTGCTAAGCTACATGATTGTTTCCCATTTATAGTTTCTTCAGTTACTGTTGCCAAGATTTGCTTATCATTTACCTAGTTCATCAGATTGTGCTGTACCCAGTTCATCAGATTGTACTGTACCCACTTCATCAGATTGTACTGTACCCAACACCTGCAATTATACCTTCATCTTGTCTACCAAGTATAACCTATTCTAATCAATATAATGTAACAATTCCCCCCTTTGAAAATACTTCAAGTCTTCCAGACTGCAAGGATTTTCATCATCAGTTCCGCAGATTTCCATATTCTTTGGACCGTCTCAAACTGATGATTGTAGCTGCAATGAATTATTTCCAATGTCTTCATATCTCGGGGGAAGTTCATGATTCTTCCTGGTAACAGCTTTTAAAATTTTCCCCAAGTGTTGCCGTTCCTTATTAACAATATTTTGAATCAAACGCAACACTCCCATAATAGCTAACATAATAATTATAATTATTATACACCATTGAATTAAAGATGCTACCCAACCAGAGATGTTCAATCCAAATGACTTTGCTAAAGCAGCCACCCAATTATGGGTACTTTCTTCTCTTTCTTCCTCAGTTGCACGTTCAATTTGCGTTAGCTGAGACAAATCACGTTCTACCGCGGCTGTAACATTCGGAATATGTACACAACAATGATCAATCTTATCTCGTAAATAACCACATACTCCATGTTCTTTTAGCAACAGCATATCTAATGCCATTCTATTTTGCAGGGTCATTTTTGTGGTTGCCTGTAATTGTAAGTTTATTTCCTTAAATCCTTCTTTAGTCACTCTTGCTAGCCTTTCCGTTTGTCCTAACAACCGGTACAACATTTCTCTATTCCGATAAGTACTAATTGGAGCAAACAATGATTCTAAAGCCCAACCTAACTTCACACCGGATGATGGTTCTTGCCAATCATCATCATCCTTTATTTCTCTCTTCATTATCCATAAATTTTCTAATCTACCCTTAAATGGCGCTTTCTTCCAAATTGGGCAGAGAGTTGGTAACCCTAAAGTTATTTCAGTCACCAACCCATCCAAGGGGAGGTGAGTCGTCCATTGTCCATCACTTGTAACCCAAACTAAATTTCCTGTGCTCCTGATCGTAGTTCTACAATCTATTCTCACTCCGAATTGTATTACAGGTTCACTCATGGAGTATTTAATTCCTCTACAGGCACAACCTGTCCTTAATGCAAGGACCACAGGTGGAAAGGTAACTTCACTTTCGGGGTGTCACAAGTGTATATTTTTGTACAGTTCTAGACTGGGTGTTTTTCAGCTAACTTTCTTTTGCATTGGATTTTCTTGTGTTTCCTGTTGTGGCGCCTGGATTATTTGTATTGGTTGCATTTCGTCTTTTTCCAAATCTTTTAACTCTCTCCTGGCTCTGTTTCTTTTCTGCATAGGTTCTGATTTTGCAGTAACCTCTAATGCCCTTTTTCCATAATCAAAACTCTCTTTAATCCAAACAATACAGGTGTAGTTTCCTACATCTGTCTTACTTACATTTCGCAATGATAAAATCATAGTACCCCTTCGTGTATCACTATCCCATCGGATTGTAAACCCACTTGACAATTTGGACTCATTCTTCTGCCAATAGCAACTAATGTCTTGGATTGAACTTCTCATATCTCCAACAAAATCACAAGTCAAATTTACATCCATTCGTTCTTCTATATGTACAGTAGCATATGTATGTATTATTTGAGCGAAACCATTACTTAATCCTACCCAGCATAGTATTACCAAGATGTAAATCTCAGTTTTGTAGGAGTGATCATTTTTACCCCCCATTGTGATGGTACCTTCTTCACTCTGGTATAATGAATCCAATTATCAATTCCTGCTACTTTCACAGCGGTAAATGTTATCAATAGCACCAAATAAAGTCCATGCCACTGTTCCTTTAAAGGCTCCGTTTGCCAGTTTCGAACATACGCTTGGTCTCCTGGTTGATTCTCCAACGGCAAAGGGCGATTCCAGATGATCGCGGCACGTAAGGCTGTGAGTAATCTGCTTAAAGAAATTATATAACTATAAACATCTTGATCTCCTTGGAGGTGTAAATCTGCACTTCCCATTCCCTTCGTTGGTGCAGTATATGGCTTACCGTACAGAATTTCATAGGGACTTACAGACAACCCTTCTCTAGGTTTTATACGAATTCTCAATAAAGCAAGGGGCAATGCCTGTGGCCATTGGATTTGAGCTTCCTGGCATATCTTTTTAATTTGTCCTTTTAATGTTTGATTCTTCCTTTCTACCTTTCCACTAGATTGTGGCCTCCACGGTGTATGTAAATCCCAGCTAATTCCAAGCATTTCACTAATTTCCTGTACTATTTTAGCTATAAAGTGTGGGCCTCGATCTGAAGAAATTCCTAAAGGTACCCCAAATCTAGGTATGATCTCTTTTAACAAAGTTTTTACTACTTCTCTAGCTTGATTCGTTCTACAGGGAAATGCTTCTAGCCACCCTGAAAAGGTACATACGTATACCAATAAATACTTAAACCCTTTTGATTTAGGTAATTCTGCAAAATCCACTTGCCAATAGTCACCTGGTTCTATTCCCACTTTCAAAGTTCCCATTGGAATTTGTTTTCGTATTACCGGATTATTCTTTAAACATACTGGACACTTCGCATTCACCCCTTTTGCTATTGTTAACATTTGTGCAGATATAATGCTCCGCTTTAAAAACTGCACCAATGCTTCTGCTCCCCAATGGCATTTATTATGTTCAGTTTGTATTATTCGTTTCATAATTGTAGCAGGCACTACTACTTGTCCATTACCTGTTACATACCATCCATGTGAATTCTTCTGTGCCTTTACCAAATCGGCTAATTTTTCATCTTCTTGGGTATAAAAGGGATTTACAGAGAGATGAGCAGTAATCGGGCTTACCTTAGTAGGTATTAGAGCTAATTCAGTCCATACTTGCCGTGCAGCAATTTTGGCTGCCTGGTCTGCCTTCATGTTTCCTTGTGCCACATCGCTGTCATCCCTCTGATGTCCTCGACAATGCATTACAGCCACTTGCTGAGGTAGTACCACAGCCTCTAATAACTGTAAGATCTCGGTTCGATATTTAGTAATACTACCTTGAGCCGTCAACAATCCTCTTTCCTTCCATAAAGCTCCATGTATATGTATTATTCCAAAAGCGTATTTAGAATCTGCCCAAATATTCACCCTCTTATCCGTACTCGGTATTAAAGCCCGAATTAGAGCGACCAGTTCTGCCTTTTGCGCTGACGTTCCTGGCATTAATGCCTTTGCTTCAATTACTTCAAGCTTAGTAACCACAGCATATCCAGAATATCGCGTTCCATTCTCAACAAAGCTGCTACCGTCTGTAAATAATGTCCAATCAGGATTTACAAGGGGAATATCTTTCAGATCTACCCTACTGGCGTAAGTTTGTTCGATCACCTCAATACAATCATGTTCCAGCTCGCCTTCCTCTATTTTGCTACCTAAAAATTCAGCGGGATTCAAACATGTTGTTATCTTTAAAAATATATCATCCTGTTCTCTCAATATTGCTTGATATTTCAACATTCTACTGGATGACAACCAATGACCCCCCTTTTGTTCCAAAACTGCAATCACCATGTGGGGCACAAATACTTCCATTTTTGTTCCCAATGTCAATTTTCTAGCTTCTTGGACTAACATTACAGTAGCAGCCACTGCTCGGAGGCAAGAAGGCCATCCGGCACTTACCATATCCAACTGCTTGGAAAAATAGCCCACCGGTCTCTTCCATGATCCAATTCGTTGAGTTAAAACTCCAAGCGCTAGTCGTTGCCGCTCATGTACAAAGAGTTGAAATGTTTTTGTCAAATCAGGCAATCCTAATGCTGGGGCTTCTTGCAGAGCCTGTTTTAAGTCTTGAAAAGCCCTTTTACACTCTAAACTCCAAACTAATTGTGGCTCTTTTAAAGCTGCATACAGTGGTTTGGCTAACAGTCCATAATTCAAAATCCAGAGTCTGCACCACCCTGTCATTCCTAGAAAAGTTCGTAACTCGTGCAAATTTCTAGGTTCAGGGATGGCACAAATCGCTTGTATTCTATTCACCCCCAACCGTCTTTGTCCTTGGGAAATTTCACATCCCAGATATATCACTTTTTCCCGGGCAATTTGGGCTTTTTCCTTAGAAACTCGATAACCGCTCTGTCCCAGTAAATTTAATCACGCAACTGTAACAGTAATGCAGTTTTCATACCTTTCTGTCGCCACAAAAATGTCATCCACATATTGCAACAATAAGTATGCTTTTGATGGTAATTGAAAATATCCTTGCTCCTTCCAATCCTCCAGTTCTCGTGCCAGCTGATTCCCAAATATTGTAGGACTGTTTTTGAAGCCTTGTGGTAACCTGGTCCAGGTCAGCTGTCGTTTTCGTCCTGTATCCGGATTTTCCCATTCAAACGCAAATAATTTCCTACTTTGTAATGCCAATGGGATGCAGAAGAAAGCATCTTTTAAATCAATTACAGAAAAGTATCTAAATTGTTCTGCCACAGATGTTAACAATGTATAAGGATTTGCTACTACTGGATGTATATCTTTAACTATTTCGTTTACAGCTCTTAAATCTTGAACTAACCTATAATCTCCGTTAGGTTTTCTTATAGGAAATATTGGTGTATTATATTCAGATTCACATTCTTCTAACACACTGTGCATCAAAAATTTTGCAATTAATGGTGCTACCCCTTTCCTAGCTTCTAACTGTATAGGATATTGTCTAACTCTTACCGGTTGGACACCTTCTTTCAATTCTACTATGACAGGTTTTGCTGCTTTCGCTAATCCCGGTACTTGTGTCTCCCATACCCATGGTACTACAGCGTTTTCTACCTCTATTGGTATTGTTGTATTAGCTATTTCTTTTACTATAAATATTCTAGCTATTTCTTCCTCAGGTATCTGCAACTTAGCTTTTCCATTTTCAAATATTATTTTAGCATTAAATCTTGACAATAAATCTCGTCCTAACAAAGATGTAGGACAATCCGGTACATAGAGAAATTCATGATCTAATTCTTTACCCCTAAAATTTAGATGCAATGGCCGCAGAAAGGGCCGTTGCTCTGTTTTTCCTGTAGCTCCTACCACAGTTATCATCGTATCTCCTATCTTTCCTAAACAAGTATTTAAAACAGAATAAGTTGCCCCAGCATCTACCAATAATTGTTTCTCTTCCCCATCAATTTCTGTTGTCACTTTTAATCCATCACTTAGTCAGCTACTATGTTGCCCCAAATGTCCTAACATCATTGTTTCTGCCATTGGTGTTCCTCCTACTGAAGTCTGCTGGGCCAAATTCATTTTCACTGGGCACTCATTTTTCCAATGTCCCTGTTGTCTGCAAAACGCACACTGATTTATCCCTAGCTGATTTTGAGGTATTCCCCGCATGCCTCCTACCCTGTATCCTCCTCGACCTCGTCCTCTACTTCTGCCTCTTATTCCTTGATTTACTCGTTGTAACATTGCTAATAATCCTGCCTGATTTCTCTTTGTGGTTTTTTTTTTTTTTTTCTCCCTATTATTGTACACTTTCCAGCTGATTGCTTCCAAATTACTAAATCTCCTGGGGAAAAAGGAACTTTCCCATATACTTTATCAGTCCCCGAAATTGCCTCTTGTAAAGGGGCTAATAATACTTTACTGTTTTGCTCTTGTTCCTTCCTCCCTTGTCTTGTTCTCTGTGCAATTGGGGTTCGTTGCGCTTGTCTTGGGCATGATGAATGCCCTGGCGAACCCTTCGGTGTTAACTTAATCTGGATCGCTCCAGTATTAATTGATTCTGACGGTTTTACCGCCTTAATACTATCAGTATCACTATCGTCCCCTGCATCTATATCGGACATCACAGGGGCCGTCGGTGATGCTAAAAGTGATACCTCCTCTGGCTCTCTTATTGAATTTTGTATTGCCAAACAAGTCATACACTTCTTATTACCTACACATCCTTCACATTTTGTTTTATCTTTTTTTCGGGATGTACCAACAACATTCCACATTCTCTCTGCATATCTGGATGATTACGTATATCATAAAATAGATCAACATATGGTACTTCATCCCATTTTTCAAGTTCTTAACAATATCTCATTAATGGACCTATAACACCCGGATCTAAACTTCCGTGTTCAGGCCACCGGGGTCCATCATACTCATATTGTGGCCACCAATTCGTACAATAATCTATAAATCGACTTTTACTCATACTCTGAAAATATCCCGCACTTTTCCAATGCTTTAATAAACATCCTAACGGAGAATTATCCGGTATTACCATGGTCTTACACACTCACTCCACACACACACACTAAATCTACGGGGTAGAAAACGGAAAGATAGCCTCTGATGGGAAACAAAAGACCAAACCAAACTCACGAGACAGCCACGTATGTCCGTGAGTGCTGGACCTGCGGGGCTTTCGCTCCGTCTGACGGCCAGCGCCTAGGCTTCCACAGACCAGACCTCGAGCTCGTTAGCCCAACCTTGCGTGAATCGCCGTCACGTCTTATTAGGCAGGCACCCGACCAAATATTACAATAAAGCACCTTCGGGCTTACCACTTTGGGACGTCAGGAGCAGCGCAGAGCGGGCGCAGCCGATGGCTCCCCGAGAATTCCTCGGTGCCGGCACGGAGCAAAATCGGAAAGCGAACCGTCAACACTACTCCCGAAGTCCCATCTGGGTCGCCAGAAAACTGTTGCCCGTAAAGAAACACATAACTACGAAAGCAGTTATATGCGGTGCTTTATTCGGGGCCCGGGGTCTCAGGGACTCATGTCCAAAGCTGAGAATCCCAAATCCCCGTTTAACTTGGTTAATATTTATAGTGTTCGGTTACGTAACATAATCAACAGAATTGCTAAGCTACATGATTGTTTCCCATTTATAGTTTCTTCAGTTACTGTTGCCAAGATTTGCTTATCATTTACCTAGTTCATCAGATTGTGCTGTACCCAGTTCATCAGATTGTACTGTACCCACTTCATCAGATTGTACTGTACCCAACACCTGCAATTATACCTTCATCTTGTCTACCAAGTATAACCTATTCTAATCAATATAATGTAACAATTCCCCCCTTTGAAAATACTTCAAGTCTTCCAGACTGCAAGGATTTTCATCATCAGTTCCGCAGATTTCCATATTCTTTGGACCGTCTCAAACTGGTGATTGTAGCTGCAATGAATTATTTCCAATGTCTTCATATCTCGGGGGAAGTTCATGATTCTTCCTGGTAACAGCTTTTAAAATTTTCCCCAAGTGTTGCCGTTCCTTATTAACAATATTTTGAATCAAACGCAACACTCCCATAATAGCTAACATAATAATTATAATTATTATACACCATTGAATTAAAGATGCTACCCAACCAGAGATGTTCAATCCAAATGACTTTGCTAAAGCAGCCACCCAATTATGGGCACTTTCTTCTCTTTCTTCCTCAGTTGCACGTTCAATTTGCGTTAGCTGAGACAAATCACGTTCTACCGCGGCTGTAACATTCGGAATATGTACACAACAATGATCAATCTTATCTCGTAAATAACCACATACTCCATGTTCTTTTAGCAACAGCATATCTAATGCCATTCTATTTTGCAGGGTCATTTTTGTGGTTGCCTGTAATTGTAAGTTTATTTCCTTAAATCCTTCTTTAGTCACTCTTGCTAGCCTTTCCGTTTGTCCTAACAACCGGTACAACATTTCTCTATTCCGATAAGTACTAATTGGAGCAAACAATGATTCTAAAGCCCAACCTAACTTCACACCGGATGATGGTTCTTGCCAATCATCATCATCCTTTATTTCTCTCTTCATTATCCATAAATTTTCTAATCTACCCTTAAATGGCGCTTTCTTCCAAATTGGGCAGAGAGTTGGTAACCCTAAAGTTATTTCAGTCACCAACCCATCCAAGGGGAGGTGAGTCGTCCATTGTCCATCACTTGTAACCCAAACTAAATTTCCTGTGCTCCTGATCGTAGTTCTACAATCTATTCCCACTCCGAATTGTATTACAGGTTCACTCATTGAGTATTTAATTCCTCTACAGGCACAACCTGTCCTTAATGCAAGGACCACAGGTGGAAAGGTAACTTCACTTTCGGGGTGTCACAAGTGTATACTTTTGTACAGTTCTAGACTGGGTGTTTTTCAGCTAACTTTCTTTTGCATTGGATTTTCTTGTGTTTCCTGTTGTGGCGCCTGGATTATTTGTATTGGTTGCATTTCGTCTTTTTCCAAATCTTTTAACTCTCTCCTGGCTCTGTTTCTTTTCTGCATAGGTTCTGATTTTGCAGTAACCTCTAATGCCCTTTTTCCATAATCAAAACTCTCTTTAATCCAAACAATACAGGTGTAGTTTCCTACATCTGTCTTACTTACATTTCGCAATGATAAAATCATAGTACCCCTTCGTGTATCACTATCCCATCGGATTGTAAACCCACTTGACAATTTGGACTCATTCTTCTGCCAATAGCAACTAATGTCTTGGATTGAACTTCTCATATCTCCAACAAAATCACAAGTCAAATTTACATCCATTCGTTCTTCTATATGTACAGTAGCATATGTATGTATTATTTGAGCGAAACCATTACTTAATCCTACCCAGCATAGTATTACCAAGATGTAAATCTCAGTTTTGTAGGAGTGATCATTTTTACCCCCCATTGTGATGGTACCTTCTTCACTCTGGTATAATGAATCCAATTATCAATTCCTGCTACTTTCACAGCGGTAAATGTTATCAATAGCACCAAATAAAGTCCATGCCACTGTTCCTTTAAAGGCTCCGTTTGCCAATTTCGAACATACGCTTGGTCTCCTGGTTGATTCTCCAACGGCAAAGGGCGATTCCAGATGATCGCGGCACGTAAGGCTGTGAGTAATCTGCTTAAAGAAATTATATAACTATAAACATCTTGATCTCCTTGGAGGTGTAAATCTGCACTTCCCATTCCCTTCGTTGGTGCAGTATATGGCTTACCGTACAGAATTTCATAGGGACTTACAGACAACCCTTCTCTAGGTTTTATACGAATTCTCAATAAAGCAAGGGGCAATGCCTGTGGCCATTGGATTTGAGCTTCCTGGCATATCTTTTTAATTTGTCCTTTTAATGTTTGATTCTTCCTTTCTACCTTTCCACTAGATTGTGGCCTCCACGGTGTATGTAAATCCCAGCTAATTCCAAGCATTTCACTAATTTCCTGTACTATTTTAGCTATAAAGTGTGGGCCTCGATCTGAAGAAATTCCTAAAGGTACCCCAAATCTAGGTATGATCTCTTTTAACAAAGTTTTTACTACTTCTCTAGCTTGATTCGTTCTACAGGGAAATGCTTCTAGCCACCCTGAAAAGGTACATACGTATACCAATAAATACTTAAACCCTTTTGATTTAGGTAATTCTGCAAAATCCACTTGCCAATAGTCACCTGGTTCTATTCCCACTTTCAAAGTTCCCATTGGAATTTGTTTTCGTATTACCGGATTATTCTTTAAACATACTGGACACTTCGCATTCACCCCTTTTGCTATTGTTAACATTTGTGCAGATATAATGCTCCGCTTTAAAAACTGCACCAATGCTTCTGCTCCCCAATGGCATTTATTATGTTCAGTTTGTATTATTCGTTTCATAATTGTAGCAGGCACTACTACTTGTCCATTACCTGTTACATACCATCCATGTGAATTCTTCTGTGCCTTTACCAAATCGGCTAATTTTTCATCTTCTTGGGTATAAAAGGGATTTACAGAGAGATGAGCAGTAATCGGGCTTACCTTAGTAGGTATTAGAGCTAATTCAGTCCATACTTGCCGTGCAGCAATTTTGGCTGCCTGGTCTGCCTTCATGTTTCCTTGTGCCACATCGCTGTCATCCCTCTGATGTCCTCGACAATGCATTACAGCCACTTGCTGAGGTAGTACCACAGCCTCTAATAACTGTAAGATCTCGGTTCGATATTTAGTAATACTACCTTGAGCCGTCAACAATCCTCTTTCCTTCCATAAAGCTCCATGTATATGTATTATTCCAAAAGCGTATTTAGAATCTGCCCAAATATTCACCCTCTTATCCGTACTCGGTATTAAAGCCCGAATTAGAGCGACCAGTTCTGCCTTTTGCGCTGACGTTCCTGGCATTAATGCCTTTGCTTCAATTACTTCAAGCTTAGTAACCACAGCATATCCAGAATATCGCGTTCCATTCTCAACAAAGCTGCTACCGTCTGTAAATAATGTCCAATCAGGATTTACAAGGGGAATATCTTTCAGATCTACCCTACTGGCGTAAGTTTGTTCGATCACCTCAATACAATCATGTTCCAGCTCGCCTTCCTCTATTTTGCTACCTAAAAATTCAGCGGGATTCAAACATGTTGTTATCTTTAAAAATATATCATCCTGTTCTCTCAATATTGCTTGATATTTCAACATTCTACTGGATGACAACCAATGACCCCCCTTTTGTTCCAAAACTGCAATCACCATGTGGGGCACAAATACTTCCATTTTTGTTCCCAATGTCAATTTTCTAGCTTCTTGGACTAACATTACAGTAGCAGCCACTGCTCGGAGGCAAGAAGGCCATCCGGCACTTACCATATCCAACTGCTTGGAAAAATAGCCCACCGGTCTCTTCCATGATCCAATTCGTTGAGTTAAAACTCCAAGCGCTAGTCGTTGCCGCTCATGTACAAAGAGTTGAAATGTTTTTGTCAAATCAGGCAATCCTAATGCTGGGGCTTCTTGCAGAGCCTGTTTTAAGTCTTGAAAAGCCCTTTTACACTCTAAACTCCAAACTAATTGTGGCTCTTTTAAAGCTGCATACAGTGGTTTGGCTAACAGTCCATAATTCAAAATCCAGAGTCTGCACCACCCTGTCATTCCTAGAAAAGTTCGTAACTCGTGCAAATTTCTAGGTTCAGGGATGGCACAAATCGCTTGTATTCTATTCACCCCCAACCGTCTTTGTCCTTGGGAAATTTCACATCCCAGATATATCACTTTTTCCCGGGCAATTTGGGCTTTTTCCTTAGAAACTCGATAACCGCTCTGTCCCAGTAAATTTAATCACGCAACTGTAACAGTAATGCAGTTTTCATACCTTTCTGTCGCCACGAAAATGTCATCCACATATTGCAACAATAAGTATGCTTTTGATGGTAATTGAAAATATCCTTGCTCCTTCCAATCCTCCAGTTCTCGTGCCAGCTGATTCCCAAATATTGTAGGACTGTTTTTGAAGCCTTGTGGTAACCTGGTCCAGGTCAGCTGTCGTTTTCGTCCTGTATCCGGATTTTCCCATTCAAACGCAAATAATTTCCTACTTTGTAATGCCAATGGGATGCAGAAGAAAGCATCTTTTAAATCAATTACAGAAAAGTATCTAAATTGTTCTGCCACAGATGTTAACAATGTATAAGGATTTGCTACTACTGGATGTATATCTTTAACTATTTCGTTTACAGCTCTTAAATCTTGAACTAACCTATAATCTCCGTTAGGTTTTCTTATAGGAAATATTGGTGTATTATATTCAGATTCACATTCTTCTAACACACTGTGCATCAAAAATTTTGCAATTAATGGTGCTACCCCTTTCCTAGCTTCTAACTGTATAGGATATTGTCTAACTCTTACCGGTTGGACACCTTCTTTCAATTCTACTATGACAGGTTTTGCTGCTTTCGCTAATCCCGGTACTTGTGTCTCCCATACCCATGGTACTACAGCGTTTTCTACCTCTATTGGTATTGTTGTATTAGCTATTTCTTTTACTATAAATATTCTAGCTATTTCTTCCTCAGGTATCTGCAACTTAGCTTTTCCATTTTCAAATATTATTTTAGCATTAAATCTTGACAATAAATCTCGTCCTAACAAAGATGTAGGACAATCCGGTACATAGAGAAATTCATGATCTAATTCTTTACCCCTAAAATTTAGATGCAATGGCCGCAGAAAGGGCCGTTGCTCTGTTTTTCCTGTAGCTCCTACCACAGTTATCATCGTATCTCCTATCTTTCCTAAACAAGTATTTAAAACAGAATAAGTTGCCCCAGTATCTACCAATAATTGTTTCTCTTCCCCATCAATTTCTGTTGTCACTTTTAATCCATCACTTAGTCAGCTACTATGTTGCCCCAAATGTCCTAACATCATTGTTTCTGCCATTGGTGTTCCTCCTACTGAAGTCTGCTGGGCCAAATTCATTTTCACTGGGCACTCATTTTTCCAATGTCCCTGTTGTCTGCAAAACGCACACTGATTTATCCCTAGCTGATTTTGAGGTATTCCCCGCATGCCTCCTACCCTGTATCCTCCTCGACCTCGTCCTCTACTTCTGCCTCTTATTCCTTGATTTACTCGTTGTAACATTGCTAATAATCCTGCCTGATTTCTCTTTGTGGTTTTTTTTTTTTTTTTTTCCCTATTATTGTACACTTTCCAGCTGATTGCTTCCAAATTACTAAATCTCCTGGGGAAAAAGGAACTTTCCCATATACTTTATCAGTCCCCGAAATTGCCTCTCGTAAAGGGGCTAATAATACTTTACTGTTTTGCTCTTGTTCCTTCCTCCCTTGTCTTGTTCTCTGTGCAATTGGGGTTCGTTGCGCTTGTCTTGGGCATGATGAATGCCCTGGCGAACCCTTCGGTGTTAACTTAATCTGGATCGCTCCAGTATTAATTGATTCTGACGGTTTTACCGCCTTAATACTATCAGTATCACTATCGTCCCCTGCATCTATATCGGACATCACAGGGGCCGTCGGTGATGCTAAAAGTGATACCTCCTCTGGCTCTCTTATTGAATTTTGTATTGCCAAACAAGTCATACGCTTCTTATTACCTACACATCCTTCACATTTTGTTTTATCTTTTTTTCGGGATGTACCAACAACATTCCACATTCTCTCTGCATATCTGGATGATTACGTATATCATAAAATAGATCAACATATGGTACTTCATCCCATTTTTCAAGTTCTTAACAATATCTCATTAATGGACCTATAACACCCGGATCTAAACTTCCGTGTTCAGGCCACCGGGGTCCATCATACTCATATTGTGGCCACCAATTCGTACAATAATCTATAAATCGACTTTTACTCATACTCTGAAAATATCCCGCACTTTTCCAATGCTTTAATAAACATCCTAACGGAGAATTATCCGGTATTACCATGGTCTTACACACTCACTCCACACACACACACTAAATCTACGGGGTAGAAAACGGAAAGATAGCCTCTGATGGGAAACAAAAGACCAAACCAAACTCACGAGACAGCCACGTATGTCCGTGAGTGCTGGACCTGCGGGGCTTTCGCTCCGTCTGACGGCCAGCGCCTAGGCTTCCACAGACCAGACCTCGAGCTCGTTAGCCCAACCTTGCGTGAATCGCCGTCACGTCTTATTAGGCAGGCACCCGACCAAATATTACAATAAAGCACCTTCGGGCTTACCACTTTGGGACGTCAGGAGCAGCGCAGAGCGGGCGCAGCCGATGGCTCCCCGAGAATTCCTCGGTGCCGGCACGGAGCAAAATCGGAAAGCGAACCGTCAACACTACTCCCGAAGTCCCATCTGGGTCGCCAGAAAACTGTTGCCCGTAAAGAAACACATAACTACGAAAGCAGTTATATGCGGTGCTTTATTCAGGGCCCGGGGTCTCAGGGACTCATGTCCAAAGCTGAGAATCCCAAATCCCCGTTTAACTTGGTTAATATTTATAGTGTTCGGTTACGTAACATAATCAACAGAATTGCTAAGCTACATGATTGTTTCCCATTTATAGTTTCTTCAGTTACTGTTGCCAAGATTTGCTTATCATTTACCTAGTTCATCAGATTGTGCTGTACCCAGTTCATCAGATTGTACTGTACCCACTTCATCAGATTGTACTGTACCCAACACCTGCAATTATACCTCCATCTTGTCTACCAAGTATAACCTATTCTAATCAATATAATGTAACAATTCCCCCCTTTGAAAATACTTCAAGTCTTCCAGACTGCAAGGATTTTCATCATCAGTTCCGCAGATTTCCATATTCTTTGGACCGTCTCAAACTGGTGATTGTAGCTGCAATGAATTATTTCCAATGTCTTCATATCTCGGGGGAAGTTCATGATTCTTCCTGGTAACAGCTTTTAAAATTTTCCCCAAGTGTTGCCGTTCCTTATTAACAATATTTTGAATCAAACGCAACACTCCCATAATAGCTAACATAATAATTATAATTATTATACACCATTGAATTAAAGATGCTACCCAACCAGAGATGTTCAATCCAAATGACTTTGCTAAAGCAGCCACCCAATTATGGGCACTTTCTTCTCTTTCTTCCTCAGTTGCACGTTCAATTTGCGTTAGCTGAGACAAATCACGTTCTACCGCGGCTGTAACATTCGGAATATGTACACAACAATGATCAATCTTATCTCGTAAATAACCACATACTCCATGTTCTTTTAGCAACAGCATATCTAATGCCATTCTATTTTGCAGGGTCATTTTTGTGGTTGCCTGTAATTGTAAGTTTATTTCCTTAAATCCTTCTTTAGTCACTCTTGCTAGCCTTTCCGTTTGTCCTAACAACCGGTACAACATTTCTCTATTCCGATAAGTACTAATTGGAGCAAACAATGATTCTAAAGCCCAACCTAACTTCACACCGGATGATGGTTCTTGCCAATCATCATCATCCTTTATTTCTCTCTTCATTATCCATAAATTTTCTAATCTACCCTTAAACGGCGCTTTCTTCCAAATTGGGCAGAGAGTTGGTAACCCTAAAGTTATTTCAGTCACCAACCCATCCAAGGGGAGGTGAGTCGTCCATTGTCCATCACTGGTAACCCAAACTAAATTTCCTGTGCTCCTGATCGTAGTTCTACAATCTATTCCCACTCCGAATTGTATTACAGGTTCACTCATGGAGTATTTAATTCCTCTACAGGCACAACCTGTCCTTAATGCAAGGACCACAGGTGGAAAGGTAACTTCACTTTCGGGGTGTCACAAGTGTATACTTTTGTACAGTTCTAGACTGGGTGTTTTTCAGCTAACTTTCTTTTGCATTGGATTTTCTTGTGTTTCCTGTTGTGGCGCCTGGATTATTTGTATTGGTTGCATTTCGTCTTTTTCCAAATCTTTTAACTCTCTCCTGGCTCTGTTTCTTTTCTGCATAGGTTCTGATTTTGCAGTAACCTCTAATGCCCTTTTTCCATAATCAAAACTCTCTTTAATCCAAACAATACAGGTGTGGTTTCCTACATCTGTCTTACTTACATTTCGCAATGATAAAATCATAGTACCCCTTCGTGTATCACTATCCCATCGGATTGTAAACCCAGTTGACAATTTGGACTCATTCTTCTGCCAATAGCAACTAATGTCTTGGATTGAACTTCTCATATCTCCAACAAAATCACAAGTCAAATTTACATCCATTCGTTCTTCTATATGTACAGTAGCATATGTATGTATTATTTGAGCGAAACCATTACTTAATCCTACCCAGCATAGTATTACCAAGATGTAAATCTCAGTTTTGTAGGAGTGATCATTTTTACCCCCCATTGTGATGGTACCTTCTTCACTCTGGTATAATGAATCCAATTATCAATTCCTGCTACTTTCACAGCGGTAAATGTTATCAATAGCACCAAATAAAGTCCATGCCACTGTTCCTTTAAAGGCTCCGTTTGCCAGTTTCGAACATACGCTTGGTCTCCTGGTTGATTCTCCAACGGCAAAGGGCGATTCCAGATGATCGCGGCACGTAAGGCTGTGAGTAATCTGCTTAAAGAAATTATATAACTATAAACATCTTGATCTCCTTGGAGGTGTAAATCTGCACTTCCCATTCCCTTCGTTGGTGCAGTATATGGCTTACCGTACAGAATTTCATAGGGACTTACAGACAACCCTTCTCTAGGTTTTATACGAATTCTCAATAAAGCAAGGGGCAATGCCTGTGGCCATTGGATTTGAGCTTCCTGGCATATCTTTTTAATTTGTCCTTTTAATGTTTGATTCTTCCTTTCTACCTTTCCACTAGATTGTGGCCTCCACGGTGTATGTAAATCCCAGCTAATTCCAAGCATTTCACTAATTTCCTGTACTATTTTAGCTATAAAGTGTGGGCCTCGATCTGAAGAAATTCCTAAAGGTACCCCAAATCTAGGTATGATCTCTTTTAACAAAGTTTTTACTACTTCTCTAGCTTGATTCGTTCTACAGGGAAATGCTTCTAGCCACCCTGAAAAGGTACATACGTATACCAATAAATACTTAAACCCTTTTGATTTAGGTAATTCTGCAAAATCCACTTGCCAATAGTCACCTGGTTCTATTCCCACTTTCAAAGTTCCCATTTGAATTTGTTTTCGTATTACCGGATTATTCTTTAAACATACTGGACACTTCGCATTCACCCCTTTTGCTATTGTTAACATTTGTGCAGATATAATGCTCCGCTTTAAAAACTGCACCAATGCTTCTGCTCCCCAATGGCATTTATTATGTTCAGTTTGTATTATTCGTTTCATAATTGTAGCAGGCACTACTACTTGTCCATTACCTGTTACATACCATCCATGTGAATTCTTCTGTGCCTTTACCAAATCGGCTAATTTTTCATCTTCTTGGGTATAAAAGGGATTTACAGAGAGATGAGCAGTAATCGGGCTTACCTTAGTAGGTATTAGAGCTAATTCAGTCCATACTTGCCGTGCAGCAATTTTGGCTGCCTGGTCTGCCTTCATGTTTCCTTGTGCCACATCGCTGTCATCCCTCTGATGTCCTCGACAATGCATTACAGCCACTTGCTGAGGTAGTACCACAGCCTCTAATAACTGTAAGATCTCGGTTCGATATTTAATAATACTACCTTGAGCCGTCAACAATCCTCTTTCCTTCCATAAAGCTCCATGTATATGTATTATTCCAAAAGCGTATTTAGAATCTGTCCAAATATTCACTCTCTTATCCGTACTCGGTATTAAAGCCCGAATTAGAGCGACCAGTTCTGCCTTTTGCGCTGACGTTCCTGGCATTAATGCCTTTGCTTCAATTACTTCAAGCTTAGTAACCACAGCATATCCAGAATATCGTGTTCCATTCTCAACAAAGCTGCTACCGTCTGTAAATAATGTCCAGTCAGGATTTACAAGGGGAATATCTTTCAGATCTACCCTACTGGCGTAAGTTTGTTCGATCACCTCAATACAATCATGTTCCAGCTCGCCTTCCTCTATTTTGCTACCTAAAAATTCAGCGGGATTCAAACATGTTGTTATCTTTAAAAATATATCATCCTGTTCTCTCAATATTGCCTGATATTTCAACATTCTACTGGATGACAACCAATGACCCCCCTTTTGTTCCAAAACTGCAATCACCATGTGGGGCACAAATACTTCCATTTTTGTTCCCAATGTCAATTTTCTAGCTTCCTGGACTAACGTTACAGTAGCAGCCACTGCTCGGAGGCAAGAAGGCCATCCGGCACTTACCATATCCAACTGCTTGGAAAAATAGCCCACCGGTCTCTTCCATGATCCAATTCGTTGAGTTAAAACTCCAAGCGCTAGTCGTTGCCGCTCATGTACAAAGAGTTGAAATGTTTTTGTCAAATCAGGCAATCCTAATGCTGGGGCTTCTTGCAGAGCCTGTTTTAAGTCTTGAAAAGCCCTTTTACACTCTAAACTCCAAACTAATTGTGGCTCTTTTAAAGCTGCATACAGTGGTTTGGCTAACAGTCCATAATTCAAAATCCAGAGTCTGCACCACCCTGTCATTCCTAGAAAAGTTCGTAACTCGTGCAAATTTCTAGGTTCAGGGATGGCACAAATCGCTTGTATTCTATTCACCCCCAACCGTCTTTGTCCTTGGGAAATTTCACATCCCAGATATATCACTTTTTCCCGGGCAATTTGGGCTTTTTCCTTAGAAACTCGATAACCGCTCTGTCCCAGTAAATTTAATCACGCAACTGTAACAGTAATGCAGTTTTCATACCTTTCTGTCGCCACGAAAATGTCATCCACATATTGCAACAATAAGTATGCTTTTGATGGTAATTGAAAATATCCTTGCTCCTTCCAATCCTCCAGTTCTCGTGCCAGCTGATTCCCAAATATTGTAGGACTGTTTTTGAAGCCTTGTGGTAACCTGGTCCAGGTCAGCTGTCGTTTTCTTCCTGTATCCGGATTTTCCCATTCAAACGCAAATAATTTCCTACTTTGTAATGCCAATGGGATGCAGAAGAAAGCATCTTTTAAATCAATTACAGAAAAGTATCTAAATTGTTCTGCCACAGATGTTAACAATGTATAAGGATTTGCTACTACTGGATGTATATCTTTAACTATTTCGTTTACAGCTCTTAAATCTTGAACTAACCTATAATCTCCGTTAGGTTTTCTTATAGGAAATATTGGTGTATTATATTCAGATTCACATTCTTCTAACACATTGTGCATCAAAAATTTTGCAATTAATGGTGCTACCCCTTTCCTAGCTTCTAACTGTATAGGATATTGTCTAACTCTTACCGGTTGGACACCTTCTTTCAATTCTACTATGACAGGTTTTGCTGCTTTCGCTAATCCCGGTACTTGTGTCTCCCATACCCATGGTACTACAGCGTTTTCTACCTCTATTGGTATTGTTGTATTAGCTATTTCTTTTACTATAAATATTCTAGCTATTTCTTCCTCAGGTATCTGCAACTTAGCTTTTCCATTTTCAAATATTATTTTAGCATTAAATCTTGACAATAAATCTCGTCCTAACAAAGATGTAGGACAATCCGGTACATAGAGAAATTCATGATCTAATTCTTTACCCCTAAAATTTAGATGCAATGGCCGCAGAAAGGGCCGTTGCTCTGTTTTTCCTGTAGCTCCTACCACAGTTATCATCGTATCTCCTATCTTTCCTAAACAAGTATTTAAAACAGAATAAGTTGCCCCAGTATCTACCAATAATTGTTTCTCTTCCCCATCAATTTCTGTTGTCACTTTTAATCCATCACTTAGTCAGCTACTATGTTGCCCCAAATGTCCTAACATCATTGTTTCTGCCATTGGTGTTCCTCCTACTGAAGTCTGCTGGGCCAAATTCATTTTCACTGGGCACTCATTTTTCCAATGTCCCTGTTGTCTGCAAAACGCACACTGATTTATCCCTAGCTGATTTTGAGGTATTCCCCGCATGCCTCCTACCCTGTATCCTCCTCGACCTCGTCCTCTACTTCTGCCTCTTATTCCTTGATTTACTCGTTGTAACATTGCTAATAATCCTGCCTGATTTCTCTTTGTGGTTTGTTTTTTTTTTTTTTTTTTTCCCTATTATTGTACACTTTCCAGCTGATTGCTTCCAAATTACTAAATCTCCTGGGGAAAAAGGAACTTTCCCATATACTTTATCAGTCCCCGAAATTGCCTCTCGTAAAGGGGCTAATAATACTTTACTGTTTTGCTCTTGTTCCTTCCTCCCTTGTCTTGTTCTCTGTGCAATTGGGGTTCGTTGCGCTTGTCTTGGGCATGATGAATGCCCTGGCGAACCCTTCGGTGTTAACTTAATCTGGATCGCTCCAGTATTAATTGATTCTGACGGTTTTACCGCCTTAATACTATCAGTATCACTATCGTCCCCTGCATCTATATCGGACATCACAGGGGCCGTCGGTGATGCTAAAAGTGATACATCCTCTGGCTCTCTTATTGAATTTTGTATTGCCAAACAAGTCATACACTTCTTATTACCTACACATCCTCCACATTTTGTTTTATCTTTTTTTCGGGATGTACCAACAACATTCCACATTCTCTCTGCATATCTGGATGATTACGTATATCATAAAATAGATCAACATATGGTACTTCATCCCATTTTTCAAGTTCTTAACAATATCTCATTAATGGACCTATAACACCTGGATCTAAACTTCCGTGTTCAGGCCACCGGGGTCCATCATACTCATATTGTGGCCACCAATTCGTACAATAATCTATAAATCGACTTTTACTCATACTCTGAAAATATCCCGCACTTTTCCAATGCTTTAATAAACATCCTAACGGAGAATTATCCGGTATTACCATGGTCTTACACATTCACTCCACACACACACACTAAATCTACGGGGTAGAAAACGGAAAGATAGCCTCTGATGGGAAACAAAAGACCAAACCAAACTCACGAGACAGCCACGTATGTCCGTGAGTGCTGGACCTGCGGGGCTTTCGCTCCGTCTGACGGCCAGCGCCTAGGCTTCCACAGACCAGACCTCGAGCTCGTTAGCCCAACCTTGCGTGAATCGCCGTCACGTCTTATTAGGCAGGCACCCGACCAAATATTACAATAAAGCACCTTCGGGCTTACCACTTTGGGACGTCAGGAGCAGCGCAGAGCGGGCGCAGCCGATGGCTCCCCGAGAATTCCTCGGTGCCGGCACGGAGCAAAATCGGAAAGCGAACCGTCAACACTACTCCCGAAGTCCCATCTGGGTCGCCAGAAAACTGTTGCCCGTAAAGAAACACATAACTACGAAAGCAGTTATATGCGGTGCTTTATTCGGGGCCCGGGGTCTCAGGGACTCATGTCCAAAGCTGAGAATCCCAAATCCCCGTTTAACTTGGTTAATATTTATAGTGTTCGGTTACGTAACATAATCAACAGAATTGCTAAGCTACATGATTGTTTCCCATTTATAGTTTCTTCAGTTACTGTTGCCAAGATTTGCTTATCATTTACCTAGTTCATCAGATTGTGCTGTACCCAGTTCATCAGATTGTACTGTACCCACTTCATCAGATTGTACTGTACCCAACACCTGCAATTATACCTCCATCTTGTCTACCAAGTATAACCTATTCTAATCAATATAATGTAACAATTCCCCCCTTTGAAAATACTTCAAGTCTTCCAGACTGCAAGGATTTTCATCATCAGTTCCGCAGATTTCCATATTCTTTGGACCGTCTCAAACTGGTGATTGTAGCTGCAATGAATTATTTCCAATGTCTTCATATCTCGGGGGAAGTTCATGATTCTTCCTGGTAACAGCTTTTAAAATTTTCCCCAAGTGTTGCCGTTCCTTATTAACAATATTTTGAATCAAACGCAACACTCCCATAATAGCTAACATAATAATTATAATTATTATACACCATTGAATTAAAGATGCTACCCAACCAGAGATGTTCAATCCAAATGACTTTGCTAAAGCAGCAACCCAATTATGGGCACTTTCTTCTCTTTCTTCCTCAGTTGCATGTTCAATTTGCGTTAGCTGAGACAAATCACGTTCTACCGCGGCTGTAACATTCGGAATATGTACACAACAATGATCAATCTTATCTCGTAAATAACCACATACTCCATGTTCTTTTAGCAACAGCATATCTAATGCCATTCTATTTTGCAGGGTCATTTTTGTGGTTGCCTGTAATTGTAAGTTTATTTCCTTAAATCCTTCTTTAGTCACTCTTGCTAGCCTTTCCGTTTGTCCTAACAACCGGTACAACATTTCTCTATTCCGATAAGCACTAATTGGAGCAAACAATGATTCTAAAGCCCAACCTAACTTCACACCAGATGATGGTTCTTGCCAATCATCATCATCCTTTATTTCTCTCTTCATTATCCATAAATTTTCTAATCTACCCTTAAATGGCGCTTTCTTCCAAATTGGGCAGAGAGTTGGTAACCCTAAAGTTATTTCAGTCACCAACCCATCCAAGGGGAGGTGAGTCGTCCATTGTCCATCACTTGTAACCCAAACTAAATTTCCTGTGCTCCTGATCGTAGTTCTACAATCTATTCCCACTCCGAATTGTATTACAGGTTCACTCATGGAGTATTTAATTCCTCTACAGGCACAACCTGTCCTTAATGCAAGGACCACAGGTGGAAAGGTAACTTCACTTTCGGGGTGTCACAAGTGTATACTTTTGTACAGTTCTAGACTGGGTGTTTTTCAGCTAACTTTCTTTTGCATTAGATTTTCTTGTGTTTCCTGTTGTGGCGCCTGGATTATTTGTATTGGTTGCATTTCGTCTTTTTCCAAATCTTTTAACTCTCTCCTGGCTCTGTTTCTTTTCTGCATAGGTTCTGATTTTGCAGTAACCTCTAATGCCCTTTTTCCATAATCAAAACTCTCTTTAATCCAAACAATACAGGTGTAGTTTCCTACATCTGTCTTACTTACATTTCGCAATGATAAAATCATAGTACCCCTTCGTGTATCACTGTCCCATCGGACTGTAAACCCAGTTGACAATTTGGACTCATTCTTCTGCCAATAGCAACTAATGTCTTGGATTGAACTTCTCATATCTCCAACAAAATCACAAGTCAAATTTACATCCATTCGTTCTTCTATATGTACAGTAGCATATGTATGTATTATTTGAGCGAAACCATTACTTAATCCTACCCAGCATAGTATTACCAAGATGTAAATCTCAGTTTTGTAGGAGTGATCATTTTTACCCCCCATTGTGATGGTACCTTCTTCACTCTGGTATAATGAATCCAATTATCAATTCCTGCTACTTTCACAGCGGTAAATGTTATCAATAGCACCAAATAAAGTCCATGCCACTGTTCCTTTAAAGGCTCCGTTTGCCAATTTCGAACATACGCTTGGTCTCCTGGTTGATTCTCCAACGGCAAAGGGCGATTCCAGATGATCGCGGCACGTAAGGCTGTGAGTAATCTGCTTAAAGAAATTATATAACTATAAACATCTTGATCTCCTTGGAGGTGTAAATCTGCACTTCCCATTCCCTTCGTTGGTGCAGTATATGGCTTACCGTACAGAATTTCATAGGGACTTACAGACAACCCTTCTCTAGGTTTTATACGAATTCTCAATAAAGCAAGGGGCAATGCCTGTGGCCATTGGATTTGAGCTTCCTGGCATATCTTTTTAATTTGTCCTTTTAATGTTTGATTCTTCCTTTCTACCTTTCCACTAGATTGTGGCCTCCACGGTGTATGTAAATCCCAGCTAATTCCAAGCATTTCACTAATTTCCTGTACTATTTTAGCTATAAAGTGTGGGCCTCGATCTGAAGAAATTCCTAAAGGTACCCCAAATCTAGGTATGATCTCTTTTAACAAAGTTTTTACTACTTCTCTAGCTTGATTCGTTCTACAGGGAAATGCTTCTAGCCACCCTGAAAAGGTACATACGTATACCAATAAATACTTAAACCCTTTTGATTTAGGTAATTCTGCAAAATCCACTTGCCAATAGTCACCTGGTTCTATTCCCACTTTCAAAGTTCCCATTGGAATTTGTTTTCGTATTACCGGATTATTCTTTAAACATACTGGACACTTCGCATTCACCCCTTTTGCTATTGTTAACATTTGTGCAGATATAATGCTCCGCTTTAAAAACTGCACCAATGCTTCTGCTCCCCAATGGCATTTATTATGTTCAGTTTGTATTATTCGTTTCATAATTGTAGCAGGCACTACTACTTGTCCATTACCTGTTACATACCATCCATGTGAATTCTTCTGTGCCTTTACCAAATCGGCTAATTTTTCATCTTCTTGGGTATAAAAGGGATTTACAGAGAGATGAGCAGTAATCGGGCTTACCTTAGTAGGTATTAGAGCTAATTCAGTCCATACTTGCCGTGCAGCAATTTTGGCTGCCTGGTCTGCCTTCATGTTTCCTTGTGCCACATCGCTGTCATCCCTCTGATGTCCTCGACAATGCATTACAGCCACTTGCTGAGGTAGTACCACAGCCTCTAATAACTGTAAGATCTCGGTTCGATATTTAATAATACTACCTTGAGCCGTCAACAATCCTCTTTCCTTCCATAAAGCTCCATGTATATGTATTATTCCAAAAGCGTATTTAGAATCTGTCCAAATATTCACTCTCTTATCCGCACTCGGTATTAAAGCCCGAATTAGAGCGACCAGTTCTGCCTTTTGCGCTGACGTTCCTGGCATTAATGCCTTTGCTTCAATTACTTCAAGCTTAGTAACCACAGCATATCCAGAATATCGTGTTCCATTCTCAACAAAGCTGCTACCGTCTGTAAATAATGTCCAGTCAGGATTTACAAGGGGAATATCTTTCAGATCTACCCTACTGGCGTAAGTTTGTTCGATCACCTCAATACAATCATGTTCCAGCTCGCCTTCCTCTATTTTGCTACCTAAAAATTCAGCGGGATTCAAACATGTTGTTATCTTTAAAAATATATCATCCTGTTCTCTCAATATTGCCTGATATTTCAACATTCTACTGGATGACAACCAATGACCCCCCTTTTGTTCCAAAACCGCAATCACCATGTGGGGCACAAATACTTCCATTTTTGTTCCCAATGTCAATTTTCTAGCTTCTTGGACTAACGTTACAGTAGCAGCCACTGCTCGGAGGCAAGAAGGCCATCCGGCACTTACCATATCCAACTGCTTGGAAAAATAGCCCACCGGTCTCTTCCATGATCCAATTCGTTGAGTTAAAACTCCAAGCGCTAGTCGTTGCCGCTCATGTACAAAGAGTTGAAATGTTTTTGTCAAATCAGGCAATCCTAATGCTGGGGCTTCTTGCAGAGCCTGTTTTAAGTCTTGAAAAGCCCTTTTACACTCTGAACTCCAAACTAATTGTGGCTCTTTTAAAGCTGCATACAGTGGTTTGGCTAACAGTCCGTAATTCAAAATCCAGAGTCTGCACCACCCTGTCATTCCTAGAAAAGTTCGTAACTCGTGCAAATTTCTAGGTTCAGGGATGGCACAAATCGCTTGTATTCTATTCACCCCCAACCGTCTTTGTCCTTGGGAAATTTCACATCCCAGATATATCACTTTTTCCCGGGCAATTTGGGCTTTTTCCTTAGAAACTCGATAACCGCTCTGTCCCAGTAAATTTAATCACGCAACTGTAACAGTAATGCAGTTTTCATACCTTTCTGTCGCCACGAAAATGTCATCCACATATTGCAACAATAAGTATGCTTTTGATGGTAATTGAAAATATCCTTGCTCCTTCCAATCCTCCAGTTCTCGTGCCAGCTGATTCCCAAATATTGTAGGACTGTTTTTGAAGCCTTGTGGTAACCTGGTCCAGGTCAGCTGTCGTTTTCGTCCTGTATCCGGATTTTCCCATTCAAACGCAAATAATTTCCTACTTTGTAATGCCAATGGGATGCAGAAGAAAGCATCTTTTAAATCAATTACAGAAAAGTATCTAAATTGTTCTGCCACAGATGTTAACAATGTATAAGGATTTGCTACTACTGGATGTATATCTTTAACTATTTCGTTTACAGCTCTTAAATCTTGAACTAACCTATAATCTCCGTTAGGTTTTCTTATAGGAAATATTGGTGTATTATATTCAGATTCACATTCTTCTAACACATTGTGCATCAAAAATTTTGCAATTAATGGTGCTACCCCTTTCCTAGCTTCTAACTGTATAGGATATTGTCTAACTCTTACCGGTTGGACACCTTCTTTCAATTCTACTATGACAGGTTTTGCTGCTTTCGCTAATCCCGGTACTTGTGTCTCCCATACCCATGGTACTACAGCGTTTTCTACCTCTATTGGTATTGTTGTATTAGCTATTTCTTTTACTATAAATATTCTAGCTATTTCTTCCTCAGGTATCTGCAACTTAGCTTTTCCATTTTCAAATATTATTTTAGCATTAAATCTTGACAATAAATCTCGTCCTAACAAAGATGTAGGACAATCCGGTACATAGAGAAATTCATGATCTAATTCTTTACCCCTAAAATTTAGATGCAATGGCCGCAGAAAGGGCCGTTGCTCTGTTTTTCCTGTAGCTCCTACCACAGTTATCATCGTATCTCCTATCTTTCCTAAACAAGTATTTAAAACAGAATAAGTTGCCCCAGTATCTACCAATAATTGTTTCTCTTCCCCATCAATTTCTGTTGTCACTTTTAATCCATCACTTAGTCAGCTACTATGTTGCCCCAAATGTCCTAACATCATTGTTTCTGCCATTGGTGTTCCTCCTACTGAAGTCTGCTGGGCCAAATTCATTTTCACTGGGCACTCATTTTTCCAATGTCCCTGTTGTCTGCAAAACGCACACTGATTTATCCCTAGCTGATTTTGAGGTATTCCCCGCATGCCTCCTACCCTGTATCCTCCTCGACCTCGTCCTCTACTTCTGCCTCTTATTCCTTGATTTACTCGTTGTAACATTGCTAATAATCCTGCCTGATTTCTCTTTGTGGTTTGTTTTTTTTTTTTTTTTTTTTTCCCTATTATTGTACACTTTCCAGCTGATTGCTTCCAAATTACTAAATCTCCTGGGGAAAAAGGAACTTTCCCATATACTTTATCAGTCCCCGAAATTGCCTCTCGTAAAGGGGCTAATAATACTTTACTGTTTTGCTCTTGTTCCTTCCTCCCTTGTCTTGTTCTCTGTGCAATTGGGGTTCGTTGCGCTTGTCTTGGGCATGATGAATGCCCTGGCGAACCCTTCGGTGTTAACTTAATCTGGATCGCTCCAGTATTAATTGATTCTGACGGTTTTACCGCCTTAATACTATCAGTATCACTATCGTCCCCTGCATCTATATCGGACATCACAGGGGCCGTCGGTGATGCTAAAAGTGATACATCCTCTGGCTCTCTTATTGAATTTTGTATTGCCAAACAAGTCATACACTTCTTATTACCTACACATCCTTCACGTTTTGTTTTATCTTTTTTTCGGGATGTACCAACAACATTCCACATTCTCTCTGCATATCTGGATGATTACGTATATCATAAAATAGATCAACACATGGTACTTCATCCCATTTTTCAAGTTCTTAACAATATCTCATTAATGGACCTATAACACCCGGATCTAAACTTCCGTGTTCAGGCCACCGGGGTCCATCATACTCACATTGTGGCCACCAATTCGTACAATAATCTATAAATCGACTTTTACTCATACTCTGAAAATATCCCGCACTTTTCCAATGCTTTAATAAACATCCTAACGGAGAATTATCCGGTATTACCATGGTCTTACACATTCACTCCACACACACACACTAAATCTACGGGGTAGAAAATGGAAAGATAGCCTCTGATGGGAAACAAAAGACCAAACCAAACTCACGAGACAGCCACGTATGTCCGTGAGTGCTGGACCTGCGGGGCTTTCGCTCCGTCTGACGGCCAGCGCCTAGGCTTCCACAGACCAGACCTCGAGCTCGTTAGCCCAACCTTGCGTGAATCGCCGTCACGTCTTATTAGGCAGGCACCCGACCAAATATTACAATAAAGCACCTTCGGGCTTACCACTTTGGGACGTCAGGAGCAGCGCAGAGCGGGCGCAGCCGATGGCTCCCCGAGAATTCCTCGGTGCCGGCACGGAGCAAAATCGGAAAGCGAACCGTCAACACTACTCCCGAAGTCCCATCTGGGTCGCCAGAAAACTGTTGCCCGTAAAGAAACACATAACTACGAAAGCAGTTATATGCGGTGCTTTATTCGGGGCCCGGGGTCTCAGGGACTCATGTCCAAAGCTGAGAATCCCAAATCCCCGTTTAACTTGGTTAATATTTATAGTGTTCGGTTACGTAACATAATCAACAGAATTGCTAAGCTACATGATTGTTTCCCATTTATAGTTTCTTCAGTTACTGTTGCCAAGATTTGCTTATCATTTACCTAGTTCATCAGATTGTGCTGTACCCAGTTCATCAGATTGTACTGTACCCACTTCATCAGATTGTACTGTACCCAACACCTGCAATTATACCTTCATCTTGTCTACCAAGTATAACCTATTCTAATCAATATAATGTAACAATTCCCCCCTTTGAAAATACTTCAAGTCTTCCAGACTGCAAGGATTTTCATCATCAGTTCCGCAGATTTCCATATTCTTTGGACCGTCTCAAACTGGTGATTGTAGCTGCAATGAATTATTTCCAATGTCTTCATATCTCGGGGGAAGTTCATGATTCTTCCTGGTAACAGCTTTTAAAATTTTCCCCAAGTGTTGCCGTTCCTTATTAACAATATTTTGAATCAAACGCAACACTCCCATAATAGCTAACATAATAATTATAATTATTATACACCATTGAATTAAAGATGCTACCCAACCAGAGATGTTCAATCCAAATGACTTTGCTAAAGCAGCAACCCAATTATGGGTACTTTCTTCTCTTTCTTCCTCAGTTGCATGTTCAATTTGCGTTAGCTGAGACAAATCACGTTCTACCGCGGCTGTAACATTCGGAATATGTACACAACAATGATCAATCTTATCTCGTAAATAACCACATACTCCATGTTCTTTTAGCAACAGCATATCTAATGCCATTCTATTTTGCAGGGTCATTTTTGTGGTTGCCTGTAATTGTAAGTTTATTTCCTTAAATCCTTCTTTAGTCACTCTTGCTAGCCTTTCCGTTTGTCCTAACAACCGGTACAACATTTCTCTATTCCGATAAGCACTAATTGGAGCAAACAATGATTCTAAAGCCCAACCTAACTTCACACCGGATGATGGTTCTTGCCAATCATCATCATCCTTTATTTCTCTCTTCATTATCCATAAATTTTCTAATCTACCCTTAAATGGCGCTTTCTTCCAAACTGGGCAGAGAGTTGGTAACCCTAAAGTTATTTCAGTCACCAACCCATCCAAGGGGAGGTGAGTCGTCCATTGTCCATCACTTGTAACCCAAACTAAATTTCCTGTGCTCCTGATCGTAGTTCTACAATCTATTCTCACTCCGAATTGTATTACAGGTTCACTCATGGAGTATTTAATTCCTCTACAGGCACAACCTGTCCTTAATGCAAGGACCACAGGTGGAAAGGTAACTTCACTTTCGGGGTGTCACAAGCGTATACTTTTGTACAGTTCTAGACTGGGTGTTTTTCAGCTAACTTTCTTTTGCATTAGATTTTCTTGTGTTTCCTGTTGTGGCGCCTGGATTATTTGTATTGGTTGCATTTCGTCTTTTTCCAAATCTTTTAACTCTCTCCTGGCTCTGTTTCTTTTCTGCATAGGTTCTGATTTTGCAGTAACCTCTAATGCCCTTTTTCCATAATCAAAACTCTCTTTAATCCAAACAATACAGGTGTGGTTTCCTACATCTGTCTTACTTACATTTCGCAATGATAAAATCATAGTACCCCTTCGTGTATCACTATCCCATCGGATTGTAAACCCAGTTGACAATTTGGACTCATTCTTCTGCCAATAGCAACTAATGTCTTGGATTGAACTTCTCATATCTCCAACAAAATCACAAGTCAAATTTACATCCATTCGTTCTTCTATATGTACAGTAGCATATGTATGTATTATTTGAGCGAAACCATTACTTAATCCTACCCAGCATAGTATTACCAAGATGTAAATCTCAGTTTTGTAGGAGTGATCATTTTTACCCCCCATTGTGATGGTACCTTCTTCACTCTGGTATAATGAATCCAATTATCAATTCCTGCTACTTTCACAGCGGTAAATGTTATCAATAGCACCAAATAAAGTCCATGCCACTGTTCCTTTAAAGGCTCCGTTTGCCAATTTCGAACATACGCTTGGTCTCCTGGTTGATTCTCCAACGGCAAAGGGCGATTCCAGATGATCGCGGCACGTAAGGCTGTGAGTAATCTGCTTAAAGAAATTATATAACTATAAACATCTTGATCTCCTTGGAGGTGTAAATCTGCACTTCCCATTCCCTTCGTTGGTGCAGTATATGGCTTACCGTACAGAATTTCATAGGGACTTACAGACAACCCTTCTCTAGGTTTTATACGAATTCTCAATAAAGCAAGGGGCAATGCCTGTGGCCATTGGATTTGAGCTTCCTGGCATATCTTTTTAATTTGTCCTTTTAATGTTTGATTCATCCTTTCTACCTTTCCACTAGATTGTGGCCTCCACGGTGTATGTAAATCCCAGCTAATTCCAAGCATTTCACTAATTTCCTGTACTATTTTAGCTATAAAGTGTGGGCCTCGATCTGAAGAAATTCCTAAAGGTACCCCAAATCTAGGTATGATCTCTTTTAACAAAGTTTTTACTACTTCTCTAGCTTGATTCGTTCTACAGGGAAATGCTTCTAGCCACCCTGAAAAGGTACATACGTATACCAATAAATACTTAAACCCTTTTGATTTAGGTAATTCTGCAAAATCCACTTGCCAATAGTCACCTGGTTCTATTCCCACTTTCAAAGTTCCCATTGGAATTTGTTTTCGTATTACCGGATTATTCTTTAAACATACTGGACACTTCGCATTCACCCCTTTTGCTATTGTTAACATTTGTGCAGATATAATGCTCCGCTTTAAAAACTGCACCAATGCTTCTGCTCCCCAATGGCATTTATTATGTTCAGTTTGTATTATTCGTTTCATAATTGTAGCAGGCACTACTACTTGTCCATTACCTGTTACATACCATCCATGTGAATTCTTCTGTGCCTTTACCAAATCGGCTAATTTTTCATCTTCTTGGGTATAAAAGGGATTTACAGAGAGATGAGCAGTAATCGGGCTTACCTTAGTAGGTATTAGAGCTAATTCAGTCCATACTTGCCGTGCAGCAATTTTGGCTGCCTGGTCTGCCTTCATGTTTCCTTGTGCCACATCGCTGTCATCCCTCTGATGTCCTCGACAATGCATTACAGCCACTTGCTGAGGTAGTACCACAGCCTCTAATAACTGTAAGATCTCGGTTCGATATTTAATAATACTACCTTGAGCCGTCAACAATCCTCTTTCCTTCCATAAAGCTCCATGTATATGTATTATTCCAAAAGCGTATTTAGAATCTGTCCAAATATTCACTCTCTTATCCGCACTCGGTATTAAAGCCCGAATTAGAGCGACCAGTTCTGCCTTTTGCGCTGACGTTCCTGGCATTAATGCCTTTGCTTCAATTACTTCAAGCTTAGTAACCACAGCATATCCAGAATATCGTGTTCCATTCTCAACAAAGCTGCTACCGTCTGTAAATAATGTCCAGTCAGGATTTACAAGGGGAATATCTTTCAGATCTACCCTACTGGCGTAAGTTTGTTCGATCACCTCAATACAATCATGTTCCAGCTCGCCTTCCTCTATTTTGCTACCTAAAAATTCAGCGGGATTCAAACATGTTGTTATCTTTAAAAATATATCATCCTGTTCTCTCAATATTGCCTGATATTTCAACATTCTACTGGATGACAACCAATGACCCCCCTTTTGTTCCAAAACCGCAATCACCATGTGGGGCACAAATACTTCCATTTTTGTTCCCAATGTCAATTTTCTAGCTTCTTGGACTAACGTTACAGTAGCAGCCACTGCTCGGAGGCAAGAAGGCCATCCGGCACTTACCATATCCAACTGCTTGGAAAAATAGCCCACCGGTCTCTTCCATGATCCAATTCGTTGAGTTAAAACTCCAAGCGCTAGTCGTTGCCGCTCATGTACAAAGAGTTGAAATGTTTTTGTCAAATCAGGCAATCCTAATGCTGGGGCTTCTTGCAGAGCCTGTTTTAAGTCTTGAAAAGCCCTTTTACACTCTAAACTCCAAACTAATTGTGGCTCTTTTAAAGCTTCATACAGTGGTTTGGCTAACAGTCCATAATTCAAAATCCAGAGTCTGCACCACCCTGTCATTCCTAGAAAAGTTCGTAACTCGTGCAAATTTCTAGGTTCAGGGATGGCACAAATCGCTTGTATTCTATTCACCCCCAACCGTCTTTGTCCTTGGGAAATTTCACATCCCAGATATATCACTTTTTCCCGGGCAATTTGGGCTTTTTCCTTAGAAACTCGATAACCGCTCTGTCCCAGTAAATTTAATCACGCAACTGTAACAGTAATGCAGTTTTCATACCTTTCTGTCGCCACGAAAATGTCATCCACATATTGCAACAATAAGTATGCTTTTGATGGTAATTGAAAATATCCTTGCTCCTTCCAATCCTCCAGTTCTCGTGCCAGCTGATTCCCAAATATTGTAGGACTGTTTTTGAAGCCTTGTGGTAACCTGGTCCAGGTCAGCTGTCGTTTTCGTCCTGTATCCGGATTTTCCCATTCAAACGCAAATAATTTCCTACTTTGTAATGCCAATGGGATGCAGAAGAAAGCATCTTTTAAATCAATTACAGAAAAGTATCTAAATTGTTCTGCCACAGATGTTAACAATGTATAAGGATTTGCTACTACTGGATGTATATCTTTAACTATTTCGTTTACAGCTCTTAAATCTTGAACTAACCTATAATCTCCGTTAGGTTTTCTTATAGGAAATATTGGTGTATTATATTCAGATTCACATTCTTCTAACACATTGTGCATCAAAAATTTTGCAATTAATGGTGCTACCCCTTTCCTAGCTTCTAACTGTATAGGATATTGTCTAACTCTTACCGGTTGGACACCTTCTTTCAATTCTACTATGACAGGTTTTGCTGCTTTCGCTAATCCCGGTACTTGTGTCTCCCATACCCATGGTACTACAGCGTTTTCTACCTCTATTGGTATTGTTGTATTAGCTATTTCTTTTACTATAAATATTCTAGCTATTTCTTCCTCAGGTATCTGCAACTTAGCTTTTCCATTTTCAAATATTATTTTAGCATTAAATCTTGACAATAAATCTCGTCCTAACAAAGATGTAGGACAATCCGGTACATAGAGAAATTCATGATCTAATTCTTTACCCCTAAAATTTAGATGCAATGGCCGCAGAAAGGGCCGTTGCTCTGTTTTTCCTGTAGCTCCTACCACAGTTATCATCGTATCTCCTATCTTTCCTAAACAAGTATTTAAAACAGAATAAGTTGCCCCAGTATCTACCAATAATTGTTTCTCTTCCCCATCAATTTCTGTTGTCACTTTTAATCCATCACTTAGTCAGCTACTATGTTGCCCCAAATGTCCTAACATCATTGTTTCTGCCATTGGTGTTCCTCCTACTGAAGTCTGCTGGGCCAAATTCATTTTCACTGGGCACTCATTTTTCCAATGTCCCTGTTGTCTGCAAAACGCACACTGATTTATCCCTAGCTGATTTTGAAGTATTCCCCGCATGCCTCCTACCCTGTATCCTCCTCGACCTCGTCCTCTACTTCTGCCTCTTATTCCTTGATTTACTCGTTGTAACATTGCTAATAATCCTGCCTGATTTCTCTTTGTGGTTTGTTTTTTTTTTTTTTTTTTTTTCCCTATTATTGTACACTTTCCAGCTGATTGCTTCCAAATTACTAAATCTCCTGGGGAAAAAGGAACTTTCCCATATACTTTATCAGTCCCCGAAATTGCCTCTCGTAAAGGGGCTAATAATACTTTACTGTTTTGCTCTTGTTCCTTCCTCCCTTGTCTTGTTCTCTGTGCAATTGGGGTTCGTTGCGCTTGTCTTGGGCATGATGAATGCCCTGGCGAACCCTTCGGTGTTAACTTAATCTGGATCGCTCCAGTATTAATTGATTCTGACGGTTTTACCGCCTTAATACTATCAGTATCACTATCGTCCCCTGCATCTATATCGGACATCACAGGGGCCGTCGGTGATACTAAAAGTGATACATCCTCTGGCTCTCTTATTGAATTTTGTATTGCCAAACAAGTCATACACTTCTTATTACCTACACATCCTCCACATTTTGTTTTATCTTTTTTTCGGGATGTACCAACAACATTCCACATTCTCTCTGCATATCTGGATGATTACGTATATCATAAAATAGATCAACATATGGTACTTCATCCCATTTTTCAAGTTCTTAACAATATCTCATTAATGGACCTATAACACCCGGATCTAAACTTCCGTGTTCAGGCCACCGGGGTCCATCATACTCATATTGTGGCCACCAATTCGTACAATAACCTATAAATCGACTTTTACTCATACTCTGAAAATATCCCGCACTTTTCCAATGCTTTAATAAACATCCTAACGGAGAATTATCCGGTATTACCATGGTCTTACACATTCACTCCACACACACACACTAAATCTACGGGGTAGAAAACGGAAAGATAGCCTCTGATGGGAAACAAAAGACCAAACCAAACTCACGAGACAGCCACGTATGTCCGTGAGTGCTGGACCTGCGGGGCTTTCGCTCCGTCTGACGGCCAGCGCCTAGGCTTCCACAGACCAGACCTCGAGCTCGTTAGCCCAACCTTGCGTGAATCGCCGTCACGTCTTATTAGGCAGGCACCCGACCAAATATTACAATAAAGCACCTTCGGGCTTACCACTTTGGGACGTCAGGAGCAGCGCAGAGCGGGCGCAGCCGATGGCTCCCCGAGAATTCCTCGGTGCCGGCACGGAGCAAAATCGGAAAGCGAACCGTCAACACTACTCCCGAAGTCCCATCTGGGTCGCCAGAAAACTGTTGCCCGTAAAGAAACACATAACTACGAAAGCAGTTATATGCGGTGCTTTATTCGGGGCCCGGGGTCTCAGGGACTCATGTCCAAAGCTGAGAATCCCAAATCCCCGTTTAACTTGGTTAATATTTATAGTGTTCGGTTACGTAACATAATCAACAGAATTGCTAAGCTACATGATTGTTTCCCATTTATAGTTTCTTCAGTTACTGTTGCCAAGATTTGCTTATCATTTACCTAGTTCATCAGATTGTGCTGTACCTAGTTCATCAGATTGTACTGTACCCACTTCATCAGATTGTACTGTACCCAACACCTGCAATTATACCTTCATCTTGTCTACCAAGTATAACCTATTCTAATCAATATAATGTAACAATTCCCCCCTTTGAAAATACTTCAAGTCTTCCAGACTGCAAGGATTTTCATCATCAGTTCCGCAGATTTCCATATTCTTTGGACCGTCTCAAACTGGTGATTGTAGCTGCAATGAATTATTTCCAATGTCTTCATATCTCGGGGGAAGTTCATGATTCTTCCTGGTAACAGCTTTTAAAATTTTCCCCAAGTGTTGCCGTTCCTTATTAACAATATTTTGAATCAAACACAACACTCCCATAATAGCTAACATAATAATTATAATTATTATACACCATTGAATTAAAGATGCTACCCAACCAGAGATGTTCAATCCAAATGACTTTGCTAAAGCAGCCACCCAATTATGGGTACTTTCTTCTCTTTCTTCCTCAGTTGCACGTTCAATTTGCGTTAGCTGAGACAAATCACGTTCTACCGCGGCTGTAACATTCGGAATATGTACACAACAATGATCAATCTTATCTCGTAAATAACCACATACTCCATGTTCTTTTAGCAACAGCATATCTAATGCCATTCTATTTTGCAGGGTCATTTTTGTGGTTGCCTGTAATTGTAAGTTTATTTCCTTAAATCCTTCTTTAGTCACTCTTGCTAGCCTTTCCGTTTGTCCTAACAACCGGTACAACATTTCTCTATTCCGATAAGCACTAATTGGAGCAAACAATGATTCTAAAGCCCAACCTAACTTCACACCAGATGATGGTTCTTGCCAATCATCATCATCCTTTATTTCTCTCTTCATTATCCATAAATTTTCTAATCTACCCTTAAATGGCGCTTTCTTCCAAATTGGGCAGAGAGTTGGTAACCCTAAAGTTATTTCAGTCACCAACCCATCCAAGGGGAGGTGAGTCGTCCATTGTCCATCACTTGTAACCCAAACTAAATTTCCTGTGCTCCTGATCGTAGTTCTACAATCTATTCTCACTCCGAATTGTATTACAGGTTCACTCATGGAGTATTTAATTCCTCTACAGGCACAACCTGTCCTTAATGCAAGGACCACAGGTGGAAAGGTAACTTCACTTTCGGGGTGTCACAAGTGTATACTTTTGTACAGTTCTAGACTGGGTGTTTTTCAGCTAACTTTCTTTTGCATTAGATTTTCTTGTGTTTCCTGTTGTGGCGCCTGGATTATTTGTATTGGTTGCATTTCGTCTTTTTCCAAATCTTTTAACTCTCTCCTGGCTCTGTTTCTTTTCTGCATAGGTTCTGATTTTGCAGTAACCTCTAATGCCCTTTTTCCATAATCAAAACTCTCTTTAATCCAAACAATACAGGTGTAGTTTCCTACATCTGTCTTACTTACATTTCGCAATGATAAAATCATAGTACCCCTTCGTGTATCACTATCCCATCGGATTGTAAACCCACTTGACAATTTGGACTCATTCTTCTGCCAATAGCAACTAATGTCTTGGATTGAACTTCTCATATCTCCAACAAAATCACAAGTCAAATTTACATCCATTCGTTCTTCTATATGTACAGTAGCATATGTATGTATTATTTGAGCGAAACCATTACTTAATCCTACCCAGCATAGTATTACCAAGATGTAAATCTCAGTTTTGTAGGAGTGATCATTTTTACCCCCCATTGTGATGGTACCTTCTTCACTCTGGTATAATGAATCCAATTATCAATTCCTGCTACTTTCACAGCGGTAAATGTTATCAATAGCACCAAATAAAGTCCATGCCACTGTTCCTTTAAAGGCTCCGTTTGCCAATTTCGAACATACGCTTGGTCTCCTGGTTGATTCTCCAACGGCAAAGGGCGATTCCAGATGATCGCGGCACGTAAGGCTGTGAGTAATCTGCTTAAAGAAATTATATAACTATAAACATCTTGATCTCCTTGGAGGTGTAAATCTGCACTTCCCATTCCCTTCGTTGGTGCAGTATATGGCTTACCGTACAGAATTTCATAGGGACTTACAGACAACCCTTCTCTAGGTTTTATACGAATTCTCAATAAAGCAAGGGGCAATGCCTGTGGCCATTGGATTTGAGCTTCCTGGCATATCTTTTTAATTTGTCCTTTTAATGTTTGATTCATCCTTTCTACCTTTCCACTAGATTGTGGCCTCCACGGTGTATGTAAATCCCAGCTAATTCCAAGCATTTCACTAATTTCCTGTACTATTTTAGCTATAAAGTGTGGGCCTCGATCTGAAGAAATTCCTAAAGGTACCCCAAATCTAGGTATGATCTCTTTTAACAAAGTTTTTACTACTTCTCTAGCTTGATTCGTTCTACAGGGAAATGCTTCTAGCCACCCTGAAAAGGTACATACGTATACCAATAAATACTTAAACCCTTTTGATTTAGGTAATTCTGCAAAATCCACTTGCCAATAGTCACCTGGTTCTATTCCCACTTTCAAAGTTCCCATTGGAATTTGTTTTCGTATTACCGGATTATTCTTTAAACATACTGGACACTTCGCATTCACCCCTTTTGCTATTGTTAACATTTGTGCAGATATAATGCTCCGCTTTAAAAACTGCACCAATGCTTCTGCTCCCCAATGGCATTTATTATGTTCAGTTTGTATTATTCGTTTCATAATTGTAGCAGGCACTACTACTTGTCCATTACCTGTTACATACCATCCATGTGAATTCTTCTGTGCCTTTACCAAATCGGCTAATTTTTCATCTTCTTGGGTATAAAAGGGATTTACAGAGAGATGAGCAGTAATCGGGCTTACCTTAGTAGGTATTAGAGCTAATTCAGTCCATACTTGCCGTGCAGCAATTTTGGCTGCCTGGTCTGCCTTCATGTTTCCTTGTGCCACATCGCTGTCATCCCTCTGATGTCCTCGACAATGCATTACAGCCACTTGCTGAGGTAGTACCACAGCCTCTAATAACTGTAAGATCTCGGTTCGATATTTAATAATACTACCTTGAGCCGTCAACAATCCTCTTTCCTTCCATAAAGCTCCATGTATATGTATTATTCCAAAAGCGTATTTAGAATCTGTCCAAATATTCACTCTCTTATCCGTACTCGGTATTAAAGCCCGAATTAGAGCGACCAGTTCTGCCTTTTGCGCTGACGTTCCTGGCATTAATGCCTTTGCTTCAATTACTTCAAGCTTAGTAACCACAGCATATCCAGAATATCGTGTTCCATTCTCAACAAAGCTGCTACCGTCTGTAAATAATGTCCAGTCAGGATTTACAAGGGGAATATCTTTCAGATCTACCCTACTGGCGTAAGTTTGTTCGATCACCTCAATACAATCATGTTCCAGCTCGCCTTCCTCTATTTTGCTACCTAAAAATTCAGCGGGATTCAAACATGTTGTTATCTTTAAAAATATATCATCCTGTTCTCTCAATATTGCCTGATATTTCAACATTCTACTGGATGACAACCAATGACCCCCCTTTTGTTCCAAAACCGCAATCACCATGTGGGGCACAAATACTTCCATTTTTGTTCCCAATGTCAATTTTCTAGCTTCTTGGACTAACATTACAGTAGCAGCCACTGCTCGGAGGCAAGAAGGCCATCCGGCACTTACCATATCCAACTGCTTGGAAAAATAGCCCACCGGTCTCTTCCATGATCCAATTCGTTGAGTTAAAACTCCAAGCGCTAGTCGTTGCCGCTCATGTACAAAGAGTTGAAATGTTTTTGTCAAATCAGGCAATCCTAATGCTGGGGCTTCTTGCAGAGCCCGTTTTAAGTCTTGAAAAGCCCTTTTACACTCTAAACTCCAAACTAATTGTGGCTCTTTTAAAGCTGCATACAGTGGTTTGGCTAACAGTCCATAATTCAAAATCCAGAGTCTGCACCACCCTGTCATTCCTAGAAAAGTTCGTAACTCGTGCAAATTTCTAGGTTCAGGGATGGCACAAATCGCTTGTATTCTATTCACCCCCAACCGTCTTTGTCCTTGGGAAATTTCACATCCCAGATATATCACTTTTTCCCGGGCAATTTGGGCTTTTTCCTTAGAAACTCGATAACCGCTCTGTCCCAGTAAATTTAATCACGCAACTGTAACAGTAATGCAGTTTTCATACCTTTCTGTCGCCACGAAAATGTCATCCACATATTGCAACAATAAGTATGCTTTTGATGGTAATTGAAAATATCCTTGCTCCTTCCAATCCTCCAGTTCTCGTGCCAGCTGATTCCCAAATATTGTAGGACTGTTTTTGAAGCCTTGTGGTAACCTGGTCCAGGTCAGCTGTCGTTTTCGTCCTGTATCCGGATTTTCCCATTCAAACGCAAATAATTTCCTACTTTGTAATGCCAATGGGATGCAGAAGAAAGCATCTTTTAAATCAATTACAGAAAAGTATCTAAATTGTTCTGCCACAGATGTTAACAATGTATAAGGATTTGCTACTACTGGATGTATATCTTTAACTATTTCGTTTACAGCTCTTAAATCTTGAACTAACCTATAATCTCCGTTAGGTTTTCTTATAGGAAATATTGGTGTATTATATTCAGATTCACATTCTTCTAACACATTGTGCATCAAAAATTTTGCAATTAATGGTGCTACCCCTTTCCTAGCTTCTAACTGTATAGGATATTGTCTAACTCTTACCGGTTGGACACCTTCTTTCAATTCTACTATGACAGGTTTTGCTGCTTTCGCTAATCCCGGTACTTGTGTCTCCCATACCCATGGTACTACAGCGTTTTCTACCTCTATTGGTATTGTTGTATTAGCTATTTCTTTTACTATAAATATTCTAGCTATTTCTTCCTCAGGTATCTGCAACTTAGCTTTTCCATTTTCAAATATTATTTTAGCATTAAATCTTGACAATAAATCTCGTCCTAACAAAGATGTAGGACAATCCGGTACATAGAGAAATTCATGATCTAATTCTTTACCCCTAAAATTTAGATGCAATGGCCGCAGAAAGGGCCGTTGCTCTGTTTTTCCTGTAGCTCCTACCACAGTTATCATCGTATCTCCTATCTTTCCTAAACAAGTATTTAAAACAGAATAAGTTGCCCCAGTATCTACCAATAATTGTTTCTCTTCCCCATCAATTTCTGTTGTCACTTTTAATCCATCACTTAGTCAGCTACTATGTTGCCCCAAATGTCCTAACATCATTGTTTCTGCCATTGGTGTTCCTCCTACTGAAGTCTGCTGGGCCAAATTCATTTTCACTGGGCACTCATTTTTCCAATGTCCCTGTTGTCTGCAAAACGCACACTGATTTATCCCTAGCTGATTTTGAGGTATTCCCCGCATGCCTCCTACCCTGTATCCTCCTCGACCTCGTCCTCTACTTCTGCCTCTTATTCCTTGATTTACTCGTTGTAACATTGCTAATAATCCTGCCTGATTTCTCTTTGTGGTTTGTTTTTTTTTTTTTTTTTTTTTTCCTATTATTGTACACTTTCCAGCTGATTGCTTCCAAATTACTAAATCTCCTGGGGAAAAAGGAACTTTCCCATATACTTTATCAGTCCCCGAAATTGCCTCTCGTAAAGGGGCTAATAATACTTTACTGTTTTGCTCTTGTTCCTTCCTCCCTTGTCTTGTTCTCTGTGCAATTGGGGTTCGTTGCGCTTGTCTTGGGCATGATGAATGCCCTGGCGAACCCTTCGGTGTTAACTTAATCTGGATCGCTCCAGTATTAATTGATTCTGACGGTTTTACCGCCTTAATACTATCAGTATCACTATCGTCCCCTGCATCTATATCGGACATCACAGGGGCCGTCGGTGATGCTAAAAGTGATACATCCTCTGGCTCTCTTATTGAATTTTGTATTGCCAAACAAGTCATACACTTCTTATTACCTACACATCCTTCACGTTTTGTTTTATCTTTTTTTCGGGATGTACCAACAACATTCCACATTCTCTCTGCATATCTGGATGATTACGTATATCATAAAATAGATCAACACATGGTACTTCATCCCATTTTTCAAGTTCTTAACAATATCTCATTAATGGACCTATAACACCCGGATCTAAACTTCCGTGTTCAGGCCACCGGGGTCCATCATACTCATATTGTGGCCACCAATTCGTACAATAATCTATAAATCGACTTTTACTCATACTCTGAAAATATCCCGCACTTTTCCAATGCTTTAATAAACATCCTAACGGAGAATTATCCGGTATTACCATGGTCTTACACATTCACTCCACACACACACACTAAATCTACGGGGTAGAAAATGGAAAGATAGCCTCTGATGGGAAACAAAAGACCAAACCAAACTCACGAGACAGCCACGTATGTCCGTGAGTGCTGGACCTGCGGGGCTTTCGCTCCGTCTGACGGCCAGCGCCTAGGCTTCCACAGACCAGACCTCGAGCTCGTTAGCCCAACCTTGCGTGAATCGCCGTCACGTCTTATTAGGCAGGCACCCGACCAAATATTACAATAAAGCACCTTCGGGCTTACCACTTTGGGACATCAGGAGCAGCGCAGAGCGGGCGCAGCCGATGGCTCCCCGAGAATTCCTCGGTGCCGGCACGGAGCAAAATCGGAAAGCGAACCGTCAACACTACTCCCGAAGTCCCATCTGGGTCGCCAGAAAACTGTTGCCCGTAAAGAAACACATAACTACGAAAGCAGTTATATGCGGTGCTTTATTCGGGGCCCGGGGTCTCAGGGACTCATGTCCAAAGCTGAGAATCCCAAATCCCCGTTTAACTTGGTTAATATTTATAGTGTTCGGTTACGTAACATAATCAACAGAATTGCTAAGCTACATGATTGTTTCCCATTTATAGTTTCTTCAGTTACTGTTGCCAAGATTTGCTTATCATTTACCTAGTTCATCAGATTGTGCTGTACCCAGTTCATCAGATTGTACTGTACCCACTTCATCAGATTGTACTGTACCCAACACCTGCAATTATACCTTCATCTTGTCTACCAAGTATAACCTATTCTAATCAATATAATGTAACAATTCCCCCCTTTGAAAATACTTCAAGTCTTCCAGACTGCAAGGATTTTCATCATCAGTTCCGCAGATTTCCATATTCTTTGGACCGTCTCAAACTGGTGATTGTAGCTGCAATGAATTATTTCCAATGTCTTCATATCTCGGGGGAAGTTCATGATTCTTCCTGGTAACAGCTTTTAAAATTTTCCCCAAGTGTTGCCGTTCCTTATTAACAATATTTTGAATCAAACGCAACACTCCCATAATAGCTAACATAATAATTATAATTATTATACACCATTGAATTAAAGATGCTACCCAACCAGAGATGTTCAATCCAAATGACTTTGCTAAAGCAGCAACCCAATTATGGGTACTTTCTTCTCTTTCTTCCTCAGTTGCATGTTCAATTTGCGTTAGCTGAGACAAATCACGTTCTACCGCGGCTGTAACATTCGGAATATGTACACAACAATGATCAATCTTATCTCGTAAATAACCACATACTCCATGTTCTTTTAGCAACAGCATATCTAATGCCATTCTATTTTGCAGGGTCATTTTTGTGGTTGCCTGTAATTGTAAGTTTATTTCCTTAAATCCTTCTTTAGTCACTCTTGCTAGCCTTTCCGTTTGTCCTAACAACCGGTACAACATTTCTCTATTCCGATAAGCACTAATTGGAGCAAACAATGATTCTAAAGCCCAACCTAACTTCACACCGGATGATGGTTCTTGCCAATCATCATCATCCTTTATTTCTCTCTTCATTATCCATAAATTTTCTAATCTACCCTTAAATGGCGCTTTCTTCCAAACTGGGCAGAGAGTTGGTAACCCTAAAGTTATTTCAGTCACCAACCCATCCAAGGGGAGGTGAGTCGTCCATTGTCCATCACTTGTAACCCAAACTAAATTTCCTGTGCTCCTGATCGTAGTTCTACAATCTATTCTCACTCCGAATTGTATTACAGGTTCACTCATGGAGTATTTAATTCCTCTACAGGCACAACCTGTCCTTAATGCAAGGACCACAGGTGGAAAGGTAACTTCACTTTCGGGGTGTCACAAGCGTATACTTTTGTACAGTTCTAGACTGGGTGTTTTTCAGCTAACTTTCTTTTGCATTAGATTTTCTTGTGTTTCCTGTTGTGGCGCCTGGATTATTTGTATTGGTTGCATTTCGTCTTTTTCCAAATCTTTTAACTCTCTCCTGGCTCTGTTTCTTTTCTGCATAGGTTCTGATTTTGCAGTAACCTCTAATGCCCTTTTTCCATAATCAAAACTCTCTTTAATCCAAACAATACAGGTGTAGTTTCCTACATCTGTCTTACTTACATTTCGCAATGATAAAATCATAGTACCCCTTCGTGTATCACTATCCCATCGGATTGTAAACCCACTTGACAATTTGGACTCATTCTTCTGCCAATAGCAACTAATGTCTTGGATTGAACTTCTCATATCTCCAACAAAATCACAAGTCAAATTTACATCCATTCGTTCTTCTATATGTACAGTAGCATACGTATGTATTATTTGAGCGAAACCATTACTTAATCCTACCCAGCATAGTATTACCAAGATGTAAATCTCAGTTTTGTAGGAGTGATCATTTTTACCCCCCATTGTGATGGTACCTTCTTCACTCTGGTATAATGAATCCAATTATCAATTCCTGCTACTTTCACAGCGGTAAATGTTATCAATAGCACCAAATAAAGTCCATGCCACTGTTCCTTTAAAGGCTCCGTTTGCCAATTTCGAACATACGCTTGGTCTCCTGGTTGATTCTCCAACGGCAAAGGGCGATTCCAGATGATCGCGGCACGTAAGGCTGTGAGTAATCTGCTTAAAGAAATTATATAACTATAAACATCTTGATCTCCTTGGAGGTGTAAATCTGCACTTCCCATTCCCTTCGTTGGTGCAGTATATGGCTTACCGTACAGAATTTCATAGGGACTTACAGACAACCCTTCTCTAGGTTTTATACGAATTCTCAATAAAGCAAGGGGCAATGCCTGTGGCCATTGGATTTGAGCTTCCTGGCATATCTTTTTAATTTGTCCTTTTAATGTTTGATTCATCCTTTCTACCTTTCCACTAGATTGTGGCCTCCACGGTGTATGTAAATCCCAGCTAATTCCAAGCATTTCACTAATTTCCTGTACTATTTTAGCTATAAAGTGTGGGCCTCGATCTGAAGAAATTCCTAAAGGTACCCCAAATCTAGGTATGATCTCTTTTAACAAAGTTTTTACTACTTCTCTAGCTTGATTCGTTCTACAGGGAAATGCTTCTAGCCACCCTGAAAAGGTACATACGTATACCAATAAATACTTAAACCCTTTTGATTTAGGTAATTCTGCAAAATCCACTTGCCAATAGTCACCTGGTTCTATTCCCACTTTCAAAGTTCCCATTGGAATTTGTTTTCGTATTACCGGATTATTCTTTAAACATACTGGACACTTCGCATTCACCCCTTTTGCTATTGTTAACATTTGTGCAGATATAATGCTCCGCTTTAAAAACTGCACCAATGCTTCTGCTCCCCAATGGCATTTATTATGTTCAGTTTGTATTATTCGTTTCATAATTGTAGCAGGCACTACTACTTGTCCATTACCTGTTACATACCATCCATGTGAATTCTTCTGTGCCTTTACCAAATCGGCTAATTTTTCATCTTCTTGGGTATAAAAGGGATTTACAGAGAGATGAGCAGTAATCGGGCTTACCTTAGTAGGTATTAGAGCTAATTCAGTCCATACTTGCCGTGCAGCAATTTTGGCTGCCTGGTCTGCCTTCATGTTTCCTTGTGCCACATCGCTGTCATCCCTCTGATGTCCTCGACAATGCATTACAGCCACTTGCTGAGGTAGTACCACAGCCTCTAATAACTGTAAGATCTCGGTTCGATATTTAGTAATACTACCTTGAGCCGTCAACAATCCTCTTTCCTTCCATAAAGCTCCATGTATATGTATTATTCCAAAAGCGTATTTAGAATCTGTCCAAATATTCACCCTCTTATCCGTACTCGGTATTAAAGCCCGAATTAGAGCGACCAGTTCTGCCTTTTGCGCTGACGTTCCTGGCATTAATGCCTTTGCTTCAATTACTTCAAGCTTAGTAACCACAGCATATCCAGAATATCGTGTTCCATTCTCAACAAAGCTGCTACCGTCTGTAAATAATGTCCAGTCAGGATTTACAAGGGGAATATCTTTCAGATCTACCCTACTGGCGTAAGTTTGTTCGATCACCTCAATACAATCATGTTCCAGCTCGCCTTCCTCTATTTTGCTACCTAAAAATTCAGCGGGATTCAAACATGTTGTTATCTTTAAAAATATATCATCCTGTTCTCTCAATATTGCCTGATATTTCAACATTCTACTGGATGACAACCAATGACCCCCCTTTTGTTCCAAAACCGCAATCACCATGTGGGGCACAAATACTTCCATTTTTGTTCCCAATGTCAATTTTCTAGCTTCTTGGACTAACATTACAGTAGCAGCCACTGCTCGGAGGCAAGAAGGCCATCCGGCACTTACCATATCCAACTGCTTGGAAAAATAGCCCACCGGTCTCTTCCATGATCCAATTCGTTGAGTTAAAACTCCAAGCGCTAGTCGTTGCCGCTCATGTACAAAGAGTTGAAATGTTTTTGTCAAATCAGGCAATCCTAATGCTGGGGCTTCTTGCAGAGCCCGTTTTAAGTCTTGAAAAGCCCTTTTACACTCTAAACTCCAAACTAATTGTGGCTCTTTTAAAGCTGCATACAGTGGTTTGGCTAACAGTCCATAATTCAAAATCCAGAGTCTGCACCACCCTGTCATTCCTAGAAAAGTTCGTAACTCGTGCAAATTTCTAGGTTCAGGGATGGCACAAATCGCTTGTATTCTATTCACCCCCAACCGTCTTTGTCCTTGGGAAATTTCACATCCCAGATATATCACTTTTTCCCGGGCAATTTGGGCTTTTTCCTTAGAAACTCGATAACCGCTCTGTCCCAGTAAATTTAATCACGCAACTGTAACAGTAATGCAGTTTTCATACCTTTCTGTCGCCACGAAAATGTCATCCACATATTGCAACAATAAGTATGCTTTTGATGGTAATTGAAAATATCCTTGCTCCTTCCAATCCTCCAGTTCTCGTGCCAGCTGATTCCCAAATATTGTAGGACTGTTTTTGAAGCCTTGTGGTAACCTGGTCCAGGTCAGCTGTCGTTTTCGTCCTGTATCCGGATTTTCCCATTCAAACGCAAATAATTTCCTACTTTGTAATGCCAATGGGATGCAGAAGAAAGCATCTTTTAAATCAATTACAGAAAAGTATCTAAATTGTTCTGCCACAGATGTTAACAATGTATAAGGATTTGCTACTACTGGATGTATATCTTTAACTATTTCGTTTACAGCTCTTAAATCTTGAACTAACCTATAATCTCCGTTAGGTTTTCTTATAGGAAATATTGGTGTATTATATTCAGATTCACATTCTTCTAACACATTGTGCATCAAAAATTTTGCAATTAATGGTGCTACCCCTTTCCTAGCTTCTAACTGTATAGGATATTGTCTAACTCTTACCGGTTGGACACCTTCTTTCAATTCTACTATGACAGGTTTTGCTGCTTTCGCTAATCCCGGTACTTGTGTCTCCCATACCCATGGTACTACAGCGTTTTCTACCTCTATTGGTATTGTTGTATTAGCTATTTCTTTTACTATAAATATTCTAGCTATTTCTTCCTCAGGTATCTGCAACTTAGCTTTTCCATTTTCAAATATTATTTTAGCATTAAATCTTGACAATAAATCTCGTCCTAACAAAGATGTAGGACAATCCGGTACATAGAGAAATTCATGATCTAATTCTTTACCCCTAAAATTTAGATGCAATGGCCGCAGAAAGGGCCGTTGCTCTGTTTTTCCTGTAGCTCCTACCACAGTTATCATCGTATCTCCTATCTTTCCTAAACAAGTATTTAAAACAGAATAAGTTGCCCCAGTATCTACCAATAATTGTTTCTCTTCCCCATCAATTTCTGTTGTCACTTTTAATCCATCACTTAGTCAGCTACTATGTTGCCCCAAATGTCCTAACATCATTGTTTCTGCCATTGGTGTTCCTCCTACTGAAGTCTGCTGGGCCAAATTCATTTTCACTGGGCACTCATTTTTCCAATGTCCCTGTTGTCTGCAAAACGCACACTGATTTATCCCTAGCTGATTTTGAGGTATTCCCCGCATGCCTCCTACCCTGTATCCTCCTCGACCTCGTCCTCTACTTCTGCCTCTTATTCCTTGATTTACTCGTTGTAACATTGCTAATAATCCTGCCTGATTTCTCTTTGTGGTTTGTTTTTTTTTTTTTTTTTTTTTCCCTATTATTGTACACTTTCCAGCTGATTGCTTCCAAATTACTAAATCTCCTGGGGAAAAAGGAACTTTCCCATATACTTTATCAGTCCCCGAAATTGCCTCTCGTAAAGGGGCTAATAATACTTTACTGTTTTGCTCTTGTTCCTTCCTCCCTTGTCTTGTTCTCTGTGCAATTGGGGTTCGTTGCGCTTGTCTTGGGCATGATGAATGCCCTGGCGAACCCTTCGGTGTTAACTTAATCTGGATCGCTCCAGTATTAATTGATTCTGACGGTTTTACCGCCTTAATACTATCAGTATCACTATCGTCCCCTGCATCTATATCGGACATCACAGGGGCCGTCGGTGATACTAAAAGTGATACATCCTCTGGCTCTCTTATTGAATTTTGTATTGCCAAACAAGTCATACACTTCTTATTACCTACACATCCTCCACATTTTGTTTTATCTTTTTTTCGGGATGTACCAACAACATTCCACATTCTCTCTGCATATCTGGATGATTACGTATATCATAAAATAGATCAACATATGGTACTTCATCCCATTTTTCAAGTTCTTAACAATATCTCATTAATGGACCTATAACACCCGGATCTAAACTTCCGTGTTCAGGCCACCGGGGTCCATCATACTCATATTGTGGCCACCAATTCGTACAATAACCTATAAATCGACTTTTACTCATACTCTGAAAATATCCCGCACTTTTCCAATGCTTTAATAAACATCCTAACGGAGAATTATCCGGTATTACCATGGTCTTACACATTCACTCCACACACACACACTAAATCTACGGGGTAGAAAACGGAAAGATAGCCTCTGATGGGAAACAAAAGACCAAACCAAACTCACGAGACAGCCACGTATGTCCGTGAGTGCTGGACCTGCGGGGCTTTCGCTCCGTCTGACGGCCAGCGCCTAGGCTTCCACAGACCAGACCTCGAGCTCGTTAGCCCAACCTTGCGTGAATCGCCGTCACGTCTTATTAGGCAGGCACCCGACCAAATATTACAATAAAGCACCTTCGGGCTTACCACTTTGGGACGTCAGGAGCAGCGCAGAGCGGGCGCAGCCGATGGCTCCCCGAGAATTCCTCGGTGCCGGCACGGAGCAAAATCGGAAAGCGAACCGTCAACACTACTCCCGAAGTCCCATCTGGGTCGCCAGAAAACTGTTGCCCGTAAAGAAACACATAACTACGAAAGCAGTTATATGCGGTGCTTTATTCGGGGCCCGGGGTCTCAGGGACTCATGTCCAAAGCTGAGAATCCCAAATCCCCGTTTAACTTGGTTAATATTTATAGTGTTCGGTTACGTAACATAATCAACAGAATTGCTAAGCTACATGATTGTTTCCCATTTATAGTTTCTTCAGTTACTGTTGCCAAGATTTGCTTATCATTTACCTAGTTCATCAGATTGTGCTGTACCCAGTTCATCAGATTGTACTGTACCCACTTCATCAGATTGTACTGCACCCACTTCATCAGATTGTACTGCACCCACTTCATCAGATTGTACTGTACCCAACACCTACAATTATACCTTCATCTTGTCTACCAAGTATAACCTATTCTAATCAATATAATGTAACACGTGTTTTTTTTTTTTTTCTTTCCCCCCTTTCTTTCTTTTTCCTTCTTTCCCTCAAAGGAAAGGTCTTAATACACCGCTTTGCATCGTACGTTACGGGGTAAGCCGTTTGGAAACACTACAGGGCCGACGCCGCGCCGCAACCCTGCTCCGGGGCCCGCCTGCCCCCCCGCTCCGCTCCGCCGCGCCGCCTCCGCAGGGGCGAGCGCGTGCCCCGGCCCGCGCTGCCAACGAACTGGCGCCCTAAACGCCGCGCACGCAAAACGCAAAGTCACACCCGCGCTCCCGGCGCGGCGCCGGGTCCCAGCCCGCCCCCCCACTCGCCCCGCACCGCCGCCTCCACGCAGCGACGGCCGCAGCGGGCAGGATGCAGCCCGACGCCCCCCGAACCTATGCGTTCGCCTCACCCGGGGGCCCCACATCCTTCACTCCACGCCACCTCCGCACTCACCCGCCGCCGCCGCCGCCAAGCGAAAACGCCCTCCCTGCTCGCCGCCATCTTGCTTCCCCGCCGCCGCGCATGCGCCGCTCGCCAACGGACTGCGGCGGCAGTGACGCTTGAGCACCGCGCACGTGCCGGCTCGGACAGCGCGGGGGGGGGGGAGCGAGGGGAGCGGGAGGGGAGCAGAGGGAGCCCGAGGGGCGGGGCGGAGTGCGAGGGGAGCGCGAGAGGCGGGGGGGAGCGTGAGGGGAGCAGGGGGGCCCGAGGAGCGGGGGGAGCACGAGGGGAGCCCGAGAAGCGGGGGGGAGCGCGGGGGCGGGGGGGAGCGCGAGGGGACCAGGGGGAGCGCGAGGGGCGGGGCGGAGCGCGAGGGGAGCAAGGGGAGCCCGAGAGGAGCCTGAGAAGCAGGGGGGAGCGCGAGGGGAGCAGGGGGAGTGCGAGGGGCGGGGCAGAGCGCGAGGGGAGCTGGGGGGGCCCGAGGAGCGGGGGGGAGCGTGAGAGGAGCCTGAGAAGCAGGGGGGAGCGCGAGGGGAGCAGGGGGAGCCCGAGGGGCGGGGCGGAGCGCGAGGGGAGCGCGAGGGGCGGGGCGGAGCGCGAGGGGAGCAGGGGGAGCGCGAGGGGAGCAGGGGGAGCGCGAGGGGAGCAGGGGGAGCCCGAGGGGAGCCCGAGAAGCGGGGGGGAGCGCGGGGGTGGGGGGGAGCGCGAGGGGAGCAGGGGGAGCCCGAGGAGCGGGGGGGGAGCGCGAGGGGAGCCCGAGAAGCAGGGGGGAGCGCGGGGGTGGGGGGGAGCGCGAGGGGAGCCCGAGAAGCGGGGGGGAGCGCGAGGGGCGGGTGGAGCGGGGAATCCCGAGGGGCGGGGGGGAGCCGGGGGAGCCCGAGGGGCGGGGGGGAGCACGAAGGGAGGCGAGACCCGCAATGGCATGCTCGCGCCGCGGCGCTGCAGCCGGGCGGCTCACGCGTGCGAACCGCAGCCCGCCGCGGCAGCCCGGGACTCCCAGCGAGCGCCCCGAGGCTGCCCGAGCCCGTGGCCGCTCCAAGAGCACCGGGAAGGGGCGACGAGCACGCTCCATTCGCTTACCCGTTACCGAAACGGCGGAGAGCAGCAGCAAACATGGCGACCGGCACTGAGCATGTGCGCGCCGGCTGTCTGCGCATGCGCGCCCCCCCCCACCGGGTGCAGTACCGCTTTTTGGACACAGGGTGGCAGCAGTGAGCGCGGCGGAACGCTGTGCGCGTGCGCGCCCCCCCCACAGGGTGCAGTACCGATTTTTGGACACAGGGTGGCAGCAGTGAGCACGGCGGAACCCAGTGCGCATGCGCGCCCCCCTTTATCGTGCCGTACCGCTTTCTTGACGCCCCGAGGGCAGCAGGGCGCGCGGCCGCCCCCGGCACGCGCACACCGCTGCAGAGCCCCCCCGCCCGCCCTTTGCAGACATTTCACCACCCTCGCCTCGGCTCATCTGCCCTTACTTACAGCGCCTGCTGCGAGGCGCAGCGTCGCCGCGTGTCGTGCTCGAGCCGCTGCTCCTAGAGGCTTCCGTAACAGCGCTTTCCTTTGAACATCGTTGCAAAATACTCCACAGACAAAAAAGAGTCAGAGGCTGCACTTAAAAAAACAAAACGAAAACAAAAAAACCACCCACCTACTTAACGGGACAATTTGCAAGCGTTCCAAGAAGCAGCCGTTCTTCTTTAGAACTTTCGACCTCTCGCCTTTACTGATCGTTAAACAAAATAAACAGCCCAAAGCAAGCCGCGCTATTTGCTTGACAGACTGCTCGGTTTTTATTATTAAACGGTACGAGATGCTGGCACGCGGCATGTCTTCTTCGGATTCTTGGGCTGACGTTCCTTCGGCCGCACGCACGCGGTCAAAGGCGTCTTTTTCACGTCCCGCCGTCAGGGCCTCCCCAGCAATTCCCGCAGCGACTCCCCCCTCGGGACAAACAGCTCGAGGACACGCACGGTCTTGCTAAAAGAACGGGGGGGGGGGGGGGGGGAAACAAACGCGTGCGCTGAGCGCGGCACTCGCAGACCTGATCTTCGGGTCCAAAAGAAAACTCTCTAAAGCGGACCAGGCGGGCCAAAGAGGTCCCTTCTTTGCGCCACGCTTCTTTCCTCGCACAGACGTCGGCCGCCTCTGCCCGCTCTCACGGTATCCCCTACCGGCAAGGACACGGCGAAACGTTTCGGAAACGACGGCGTTTCCCAGAAGCGTTTCCGCCGCCTTGGGAAAACGGCCGAAGGAGAGGCTCACGCGGGGCGCGTAGCTAGAAAGAACGCTCCGCACAAAGGCCTAAAATGACCAGCCCGGAGCAGGGATCCCGGGCTCTCCGGGAGCGCAGGAGTTCTCACGTCCTTACTGAGCAGAGACCGCTGCCCGTGAAACACGAGACGCCGCAGCGACGCCGATCGTTGGAGGGAAGCCTGCAATAAGAGCGAAAGAAAAGCAGACGTTGAGGACAAAGACCAAGTTACGAGCCCCTCGCGATTCAGACACGCTTCTAGATTTACCGCCTATTTCAAGGCGCGCCTTCGGCAATTCCGTCCAATTGATTTTCCCCAAAGCCCGAGACGCGGACGAAACGCCTCTCAAAGGAAGGTACGGCATAACCGCTCTGGCCTATAAACTACCGCTTTCGACGCAGGAAAAGCACAGGGAAAGCACTAGCGTTCCCCCCAAGAAACCACGTCCAAGCGGACCGATGAAGTAGGCCCCAAGTCTGAAAGCGGACCTAAAGGAGCCCGTTTGGCGGTCGCGAGCTGGAATACACCGTTCTCCTTCTCACTAACAACCTCCCGGAGAGACCGGCAGCTGTACAGCGCCTTCTACGCTACACGGAGGAGTCGGATAGCGGGCAGATGCCGCGTCCCGAATGCGCAACTAGAGATTGGAACGCACGGACGTAAACAAACGCCCGTGACGTAGCGGAGGTCTAGCGTATTCACGTTTACCGTGCGTCAGTTCTCCTCTGCGGACAGGCCGTTCCATCTTCTTTACTCGTTAGCTGACAGACGCCCTAGGAGAAAGCAAAGAAAGGAAGAAATTCAAAAGGAAATGAAACAGATCGGAGGGAGCCTCAAAGGCTTTGATCCATCCCCCCAGGCAGCCGAACCACCTTCGCAAAGGCACACCTCAAAAGACACGTCCTTCCGGGATCGCTGCACAGCCCAGCCAGAAAAGAGGAACAGAAACAAACAGAACGAGAAGGCTGCAGAGGGGGACGGAGGGCCGGAAAGGAGCCTGCTGTCCAGCGATGGTATCTTACCGCTCCTTGCGCGTTAGCAGCCCCTTTCAGATGCTTAAGCCCAAATTCTCTCAGCCCTTAACAGCTTCAGTACCCGCGGCACCTAGTTTTTCCACGCTCTCCAGTCTTCCTCGCTCTTTCCCGTCTCGGGCGAAAAGCCTCCCAGACCCCGTCTGCACTTACGCGCTTCCTTAAAACAGGATCGCCGAAATCAACCGAACGGGCTGAGCTGCTCCTCTTCCGCTCGCCGGCCCTCGGAACGTCAGCCTGCAAACGAATCGGACCACCGAGGTCACCGGCAGAGTCTCCTTTCGGAGCTCGCCCCCCCCCCAAGCTTTAACGACGGTTTCCCAAGCGGGGCAAACGCAGGGCCTCCCTTCGGCCCCGGAACGGTTTTTATCGCGGGCTCCCAAGTCGCCGTTACGACACTAAGCGGCAAAGCAAGGCAAAGACAGCTGGGGTCGCAGCTTACCCACCTAGGCACGAAAATTCTTCTTTGAGGCCTCCCTCGCTGCTTTTGCCAGGTAAACACACCAAAACAAAGCTCCCGACAGGCAGCTGAGGCTTCGCATGGACCTCGGGGCCCCGCTAGCAACGGCGACGCCGGAGCCGCCGGGCTACCAGGCGCTATTCCCCCCCCCTCCCCTCCCCTCCCCTCCCCTCCCCTCCCCTCCCCTCCCCTGCCGGCCCGCGAACCGCGGCTTATTACTCACGAGTCCGGGAAGGACGCCGCCGACCTTCCCGCGGCCGAAGGCTCCTCGTCAGGAGCGGGCAGAGAACCTTTCCGCCGGCATTCGGAGTCTCCCGGCCGCTCTCGACACCCGATAACTTGCCGAGAAAGGGCTGAGGGCGGGAGCCTGCAGTTCTTCACGGCAGCACACAGTCATTCCCCGATGTGCCGAACGCCTAGCATTAACACAATTTAGAAATACAAAAATACCACCGCTACAGGGTGCAAAGCCAAGCTGAAATTTCGGCAGCCAAAGCAAACCTCTGCGCGCCCGACAGAACGAGCCACGTGCATCGGCGCCTACAGCTCCTCAAGGCTAGCGAGGCCTCGTGGGCGACGTTCCTCTGGCAGGCTGCGCAGCTGAACTCCCCCGTGTCGCCTAAGAGTCCGTGACGTGACGTATTCAAAGCTCAGCAGAAATTAACAATCCAAAGTTGTTTCTAAGCACAAAAGCGGATCTACTACACGAGAAGGAAGGAGTCCTAATTCCGCAAGGCTTTACCTTTTCTTCGAGCTGCCGTCTTCCTGCTGCCCCAAAGACCATTGCCAGGCAATTAACCTGGGGTCGCGCTAAATGAGCCTTCCTGAAAGCCACCTCTTCGTTTTACAATTCGCACGCTTGCCTCTCCCTCTCTCGCTGGCCACCTGACCGCTGTTCCCCGAAGACGGGAATTTGCCGTCTTGGAGCTCTTAAAGCACGACGCTTCACAGATGCAGAGAGTCACGCGCACGGAAACGGATGGACGCAGCGTCCTTTCCGTAACGCGTACGCACCTTCCGTTAGATGTCGCTCATCTGTTATTCCGATCGCTATTACCGGCGAACCTTCCTCACCGGGAGGAACGGGCTTTCCCTTTCGGGGCGACGGAGACGGCTCTCGCTCGGTTCCCTTTAATTTTATTACTTCGGCTCGCTTACGTTTCTCTGTCTCTTCAGCTTCAGCCGTGGCAACGAACCTAAAAATTAAATATCCTATCTTTCCTTTTCTACGTACGCGTGTACGATAACAAAACAAAATACAAACGACCGAAGCAAAACTAAGGCAGCTACGGTTAACAAGAGGCGCAGGGCAGCAACGGGTCGCTTAGTCCTCAGCGCTGCCTCCGGGAGGGAGGCCGAAAGAACGAACGTTCCGCATCAAGAGTTACCTTGGTTACCCGGGCCAGAACGCCTCCTACTGTCGCAGCTTCTGGGGAGATCGAGGGTCCGCTGCTGCATTTTTGCTGCCTCCTTTCAGCCCTCCCCTTCGGGTGTAAGCGCAAAAAACCGCTCGCTCGTCCGGCTTTGCTCTTTGTCAGCATTTGCTATTGTCGGTTCCGCCTCTGTAACAAAGACAGAAAATTGCATTTCGCTTCCAACAAAACACTTCGATTTACACGCGTTCTTTTTCTCTTTCCCGTGGTTTTTTTTTTTTTTTTTTCTTTCCCCCCTTTCTTTCTTTTTCCTTCTTTCCCTCAAAGGAAAGGTCTTAATACACCGCTTTGCATCGTACGTTACGGGGTAAGCCGTTTGGAAACACTACAGGGCCGACGCCGCGCCGCAACCCTGCTCCGGGGCCCGCCTGCCCCCCCGCTCCGCTCCGCCGCGCCGCCTCCGCAGGGGCGAGCGCGTGCCCCGGCCCGCGCTGCCAACGAACTGGCGCCCTAAACGCCGCGCACGCAAAACGCAAAGTCACACCCGCGCTCCCGGCGCGGCGCCGGGTCCCAGCCCGCCCCCCCCCCCACTCGCCCCGCACCGCCGCCTCCACGCAGCGACGGCCGCAGCGGGCAGGATGCAGCCCGACGCCCCCCGAACCTATGCGTTCGCCTCACCCGGGGGCCCCACATCCTTCACTCCACGCCACCTCCGCACTCACCCGCCGCCGCCGCCGAGCGAAAACGCCCTCCCTGCTCGCCGCCATCTTGCTTCCCCGCCGCCGCGCATGCGCCGCTCGCCAACGGACTGCGGCGGCAGTGACGCTTGAGCACCGCGCACGTGCCGGCTCGGACAGCGCGGGGGGGGGGAGCGAGGGGAGCGGGAGGGGCGGGGGGGAGCGAGGGGAGCGGGAGGGGAGCAGAGGGAGCCCGAGGGGCGGGGGGGAGCGAGGGGAGCCCGAGGGGCGGGGCGGAGTGCGAGGGGAGCGCGAGAGGCGGGGGGGAGCGGGAGGGGAGCAGGGGGGCCCGAGGAGCGGGGGGAGCACGAGGGGAGCCCGAGAAGCGGGGGGGAGCGCGGGGGCGGGGGGGAGCGCGAGGGGACCAGGGGGAGCGCGAGGGGCGGGGCGGAGCGCGAGGGGAGCAAGGGGAGCCCGAGAGGAGCCTGAGAAGCAGGGGGGAGCCCGAGAAGCGGGGGGGAGCGCGAGGGGAGCAGGGGGAGTGCAAGGGGCGGGGCAGAGCGCGAGGGGAGCAAGGGGAGCCCGAGGAGCGGGGGGGAGCGTGAGAGGAGCCTGAGAAGCAGGGGGGAGCCCGAGAAGCGGGGGGGAGCGCGAGGAGAGCCCGAGAAGCGGGGGGGAGCGCGAGGGGAGCAGGGGGAGCCCGAGGGGCGGGGCGGAGCGCGAGGGGAGCCCGAGAAGCGGGGGGGAGCGCGAGGGGAGCAGGGGGAGCCCGAGGAGCGAGGGGGGAGCGCGAGGGGAGCCCGAGAAACGGGGGGGAGCGCGGGGGCGGGGGGGGAGCGCGAAGGGAGCCCGAGAAGCGGGGGGGAGCGCGAGGGGCGGGTGGAGCGGGGAATCCCGAGGGGCGGGGGGGAGCCGGGGGAGCCCGAGGGGCGGGGGGGAGCACGAAGGGAGGCGAGACCCGCAATGGCATGCTCGCGCCGCGGCGCTGCAGCCGGGCGGCTCACGCGTGCGAACCGCAGCCCGCCGCGGCAGCCCGGGACTCCCAGCGAGCGCCCCGAGGCTGCCCGAGCCCGTGGCCGCTCCAAGAGCACCGGGAAGGGGCGACGAGCACGCTCCATTCGCTTACCCGTTACCGAAACGGCGGAGAGCAGCAGCAAACATGGCGACCGGCACTGAGCATGTGCGCGCCGGCTGTCTGCGCATGCGCGCCCCCCCCACCGGGTGCAGTACCGCTTTTTGGACACAGGGTGGCATCAGTGAGCGCGGCGGAACGCTGTGCGCACGCGAGCCCCCCCCACAGGGTGCAGTACCGATTTTTGGACACAGGGTGGCAGCAGTGAGCACGGCAGAACCCAGTGCGCACGCGCGCCCCCCCCACAGGGTGCAGTACCGATTTTTGGACACAGGGTGGCAGCAGTGAGCGCGGCGGAACCCAGTGCGCACGCGCGCCCCCCTTTATCGTGCCGTACCGCTTTTTTGACGCCCCGAGGGCAGCAGGGCGCGCGGCCGGCCGCCGTGCGCCCGCGCGCCCCCCTTTCCGTGCCGTACCGCTTTTTTGACGCCCCAAGGGCAGCAGGGCGCGCGGCCGCCCCCGGCACGCACACACCGCTGCAGAGCCCCCCCGCCCGCCCTTTGCAGACATTTCACCACCCTCGCCTCGGCTCATCTGCCCTTACTTACAGCGCCTGCTGCGAGGCGCAGCGTCGCCGCGTGTCGTGCTCGAGCCGCTGCTCCTAGAGGCTTCCGTAACAGCGCTTTCCTTTGAACATCGTTGCAAAATACTCCACAGACAAAAAAGAGTCAGAGGCTGCACTTAAAAAAACAAAACGAAAACAAAAAAACCACCCACCTACTTAACGGGACAATTTGCAAGCGTTCCAAGAAGCAGCCGTTCTTCTTTAGAACTTTCGACCTCTCGCCTTTACTGATCGTTAAACAAAATAAACAGCCCAAAGCAAGCCGCGCTATTTGCTTGACAGACTGCTCGGTTTTTATTATTAAACGGTACGAGATGCTGGCACGCGGCATGTCTTCTTCGGATTCTTGGGCTGACGTTCCTTCGGCCGCACGCACGCGGTCAAAGGCGTCTTTTTCACGTCCCGCCGTCAGGGCCTCCCCAGCAATTCCCGCAGCGACTCCCCCCTCGGGACAAACAGCTCGAGGACACGCACGGTCTTGCTAAAAGAACGGGGGGGGGGGGGGAACAAACGCGTGCGCTGAGCGCGGCACTCGCAGACCCGATCTTCGGGTCCAAAAGAAAACTCTCTAAAGCGGACCAGGCGGGCCAAAGAGGTCCCTTCTTTGCGCCACGCTTCTTTCCTCGCACAGACGTCGGCCGCCTCTGCCCGCTCTCACGGTATCCCCTACCGGCAAGGACACGGCGAAACGTTTCGGAAACGACGGCGTTTCCCAGAAGCGTTTCCGCCGCCTTGGGAAAACGGCCGAAGGAGAGGCTCACGCGGGGCGCGTAGCTAGAAAGAACGCTCCGCACAAAGGCCTAAAATGACCAGCCCGGAGCAGGGATCCCGGGCTCTCCGGGAGCGCAGGAGTTCTCACGTCCTTACTGAGCAGAGACCGCTGCCCGTGAAACACGAGACGCCGCAGCGACGCCGATCGTTGGAGGGAAGCCTGCAATAAGAGCGAAAGAAAAGCAGACGTTGAGGACAAAGACCAAGTTACGAGCCCCTCGCGATTCAGACACGCTTCTAGATTTACCGCCTATTTCAAGGCGCGCCTTCGGCAATTCCGTCCAATTGATTTTCCCCGAAGCCCGAGACGCGGACGAAACGCCTCTCAAAGGAAGGTACGGCATAACCGCTCTGGCCTATAAACTACCGGTTTCGACGCAGGAAAAGCACAGGGAAAGCACTAGCGTTCCCCCCAAGAAACCACGTCCAAGCGGACCGATGAAGTAGGCCCCAAGTCTGAAAGCGGACCTAAAGGAGCCCGTTTGGCGGTCGCGAGCTGGAATACACCGTTCTCCTTCTCACTAACAACCTCCCGTAGAGACCGGCAGCTGTACAGCGCCTTCTACGCTACACGGAGGAGTCGGATAGCGGGCAGATGCCGCGTCCCGAATGCGCAACTAGAGATTGGAACGCACGGACGTAAACAAACGCCCGTGACGTAGCGGAGGTCTAGCGTATTCACGTTTACCGTGCGTCAGTTCTCCTCTGCGGACAGGCCGTTCCATCTTCTTTACTCGTTAGCTGACAGACGCCCTAGGAGAAAGCAAAGAAAGGAAGAAATTCAAAAGGAAATGAAACAGATCGGAGGGAGCCTCAAAGGCTTTGATCCATCCCCCCAGGCAGCCGAACCACCTTCGCAAAGGCACACCTCAAAAGACACGTCCTTCCGGGATCGCTGCACAGCCCAGCCAGAAAAGAGGAACAGAAACAAACAGAACGAGAAGGCTGCAGAGGGGGACGGAGGGCCGGAAAGGAGCCTGCTGTCCAGCGATGGTATTTTACCGCTCCTTGCGCGTTAGCAGCCCCTTTCAGATGCTTAAGCCCAAATTCTCTCAGCCCTTAACAGCTTCAGTACCCGCGGCACCTAGTTTTTCCACGCTCTCCAGTCTTCCTCGCTCTTTCCCGTCTCGGGCGAAAAGCCTCCCAGACCCCGTCTGTACTTACGCGCTTCCTTAAAACAGGATCGCCGAAATCAACCGAACGGGCTGAGCTGCTCCTCTTCCGCTCGCCGGCCCTCGGAACGTCAGCCTGCAAACGAATCGGACCACCGAGGTCACCGGCAGAGTCTCCTTTCGGAGCTCGCCCCCCCCCCAAGCTTTAACGACGGTTTCCCAAGCGGGGCAAACGCAGGGCCTCCCTTCGGCCCCGGAACGGTTTTTATCGCGGGCTCCCAAGTCGCCGTTACGACACTAAGCGGCAAAGCAAGGCAAAGACAGCTGGGGTCGCAGCTTACCCACCTAGGCACGAAAATTCTTCTTTGAGGCCTCCCTCGCTGCTTTTGCCAGGTAAACACACCAAAACAAAGCTCCCGACAGGCAGCTGAGGCTTCGCATGGACCTCGGGGCCCCGCTAGCAACGGCGACGCCGGAGCCGCCGGGCTACCAGGCGCTATTCCCCCCCCCTCCCCTCCCCTCCCCTCCCCTCCCCTCCCCTCCCCTCCCCTGCCGGCCCGCGAACCGCGGCTTATTACTCACGAGTCCGGGAAGGACGCCGCCGACCTTCCCGCGGCCGAAGGCTCCTCGTCAGGAGCGGGCAGAGAACCTTTCCGCCGGCATTCGGAGTCTCCCGGCCGCTCTCGACACCCGATAACTTGCCGAGAAAGGGCTGAGGGCGGGAGCCTGCAGTTCTTCACGGCAGCACACAGTCATTCCCCGATGTGCCGAACGCCTAGCATTAACACAATTTAGAAATACAAAAATACCACCGCTACAGGGTGCAAAGCCAAGCTGAAATTTCGGCAGCCAAAGCAAACCTCTGCGCGCCCGACAGAACGAGCCACGTGCATCGGCGCCTACAGCTCCTCAAGGCTAGCGAGGCCTCGTGGGCGACGTTCCTCTGGCAGGCTGCGCAGCTGAACTCCCCCGTGTCGCCTAAGAGTCCGTGACGTGACGTATTCAAAGCTCAGCAGAAATTAACAATCCAAAGTTGTTTCTAAGCACAAAAGCGGATCTACTACACGAGAAGGAAGGAGTCCTAATTCCGCAAGGCTTTACCTTTTCTTCGAGCTGCCGTCTTCCTGCTGCCCCAAAGACCATTGCCAGGCAATTAACCTGGGGTCGCGCTAAATGAGCCTTCCTGAAAGCCACCTCTTCGTTTTACAATTCGCACGCTTGCCTCTCCCTCTCTCGCTGGCCACCTGACCGCCGTTCCCCGAAGACGGGAATTTGCCGTCTTGGAGCTCTTAAAGCACGACGCTTCACAGATGCAGAGAGTCACGCGCACGGAAACGGATGGACGCAGCGTCCTTTCCGTAACGCGTACGCACCTTCCGTTAGATGTCGCTCATCTGTTATTCCGATCGCTATTACCGGCGAACCTTCCTCACCGGGAGGAACGGGCTTTCCCTTTCGGGGCGACGGAGACGGCTCTCGCTCGGTTCCCTTTAATTTTATTACTTCGGCTCGCTTACGTTTCTCTGTCTCTTCAGCTTCAGCCGTGGCAACGAATCTAAAAATTAAATATCCTATCTTTCCTTTTCTACGTACGCGTGTACGATAACAAAACAAAATACAAACGACCGAAGCAAAACTAAGGCAGCTACGGTTAACAAGAGGCGCAGGGCAGCAACGGGTCGCTTAGTCCTCAGCGCTGCCTCCGGGAGGGAGGCCGAAAGAACGAACGTTCCGCATCAAGAGTTACCTTGGTTACCCGGGCCAGAACGCCTCCTACTGTCGCAGCTTCTGGGGAGATCGAGGGTCCGCTGCTGCATTTTTGCTGCCTCCTTTCAGCCCTCCCCTTCGGGTGTAAGCGCAAAAAACCGCTCGCTCGTCCGGCTTTGCTCTTTGTCAGCATTTGCTATTGTCGGTTCCGCCTCTGTAACAAAGACAGAAAATTGCATTTCGCTTCCAACAAAACACTTCGATTTACACGCGTTCTTTTTCTCTTTCCCGTGGTTTTTTTTTTTTTTTTTTCTTTCCCCCCTTTCTTTCTTTTTCCTTCTTTCCCTCAAAGGAAAGGTCTTAATACACCGCTTTGCATCGTACGTTACGGGGTAAGCCGTTTGGAAACGCTACAGGGCCGACGCCGCGCCGCAACCCTGCTCCGGGGCCCGCCTGCCCCCCCGCTCCGCTCCGCCGCGCCGCCTCCGCAGGGGCGAGCGCGTGCCCCGGCCCGCGCTGCCAACGAACTGGCGCCCTAAACGCCGCGCACGCAAAACGCAAAGTCACACCCGCGCTCCCGGCGCGGCGCCGGGTCCCAGCCCGCCCCCCCCCCCACTCGCCCCGCACCGCCGCCTCCACGCAGCGACGGCCACAGCGGGCAGGATGCAGCCCGACGCCCCCCGAACCTATGCGTTCGCCTCACCCGGGGGCCCCACATCCTTCACTCCACGCCACCTCCGCACTCACCCGCCGCCGCCGCCGAGCGAAAACGCCCTCCCTGCTCGCCGCCATCTTGCTTCCCCGCCGCCGCGCATGCGCCGCTCGCCAACGGACTGCGGCGGCAGTGACGCTTGAGCACCGCGCACGTGCCGGCTCGGACAGCGCGGGGGGGGGGAGCGAGGGGAGCGGGAGGGGCGGGGGGGAGCGAGGGGAGCGGGAGGGGAGCAGAGGGAGCCCGAGGGGCGGGGGGGAGCGAGGGGAGCCCGAGGGGCGGGGCGGAGTGCGAGGGGAGCGCGAGAGGCGGGGGGGAGCGGGAGGGGAGCAGGGGGGCCCGAGGAGCGGGGGGGAGCACGAGGGGAGCCCGAGAAGCGGGGGGGAGCGCGGGGGCGGGGGGGAGCGCGAGGGGACCAGGGGGAGCGCGAGGGGCGGGGCGGAGCGCGAGGGGAGCAAGGGGAGCCCGAGAGGAGCCTGAGAAGCAGGGGGGAGCCCGAGAAGCGGGGGGGAGCGCGAGGGGAGCAGGGGGAGTGCAAGGGGCGGGGCAGAGCGCGAGGGGAGCAAGGGGAGCCCGAGGAGCGGGGGGGAGCGTGAGAGGAGCCTGAGAAGCAGGGGGGAGCCCGAGAAGCGGGGGGGAGCGCGAGGAGAGCCCGAGAAGCGGGGGGGAGCGCGAGGGGAGCAGGGGGAGCCCGAGGGGCGGGGCGGAGCGCGAGGGGAGCCCGAGAAGCGGGGGGGAGCGCGAGGGGAGCAGGGGGAGCCCGAGGAGCGAGGGGGGAGCGCGAGGGGAGCCCGAGAAACGGGGGGGAGCGCGGGGGCGGGGGGGGAGCGCGAAGGGAGCCCGAGAAGCGGGGGGGAGCGCGAGGGGCGGGTGGAGCGGGGAATCCCGAGGGGCGGGGGGGAGCCGGGGGAGCCCGAGGGGCGGGGGGGAGCACGAAGGGAGGCGAGACCCGCAATGGCATGCTCGCGCCGCGGCGCTGCAGCCGGGCGGCTCACGCGTGCGAACCGCAGCCCGCCGCGGCAGCCCGGGACTCCCAGCGAGCGCCCCGAGGCTGCCCGAGCCCGTGGCCGCTCCAAGAGCACCGGGAAGGGGCGACGAGCACGCTCCATTCGCTTACCCGTTACCGAAACGGCGGAGAGCAGCAGCAAACATGGCGACCGGCACTGAGCATGTGCGCGCCGGCTGTCTGCGCATGCGCGCCCCCCCCACCGGGTGCAGTACCGCTTTTTGGACACAGGGTGGCATCAGTGAGCGCGGCGGAACGCTGTGCGCACGCGAGCCCCCCCCACAGGGTGCAGTACCGATTTTTGGACACAGGGTGGCAGCAGTGAGCACGGCAGAACCCAGTGCGCACGCGCGCCCCCCCCACAGGGTGCAGTACCGATTTTTGGACACAGGGTGGCAGCAGTGAGCGCGGCGGAACCCAGTGCGCACGCGCGCCCCCCTTTATCGTGCCGTACCGCTTTTTTGACGCCCCGAGGGCAGCAGGGCGCGCGGCCGGCCGCCGTGCGCCCGCGCGCCCCCCTTTCCGTGCCGTACCGCTTTTTTGACGCCCCAAGGGCAGCAGGGCGCGCGGCCGCCCCCGGCACGCACACACCGCTGCAGAGCCCCCCCGCCCGCCCTTTGCAGACATTTCACCACCCTCGCCTCGGCTCATCTGCCCTTACTTACAGCGCCTGCTGCGAGGCGCAGCGTCGCCGCGTGTCGTGCTCGAGCCGCTGCTCCTAGAGGCTTCCGTAACAGCGCTTTCCTTTGAACATCGTTGCAAAATACTCCACAGACAAAAAAGAGTCAGAGGCTGCACTTAAAAAAACAAAACGAAAACAAAAAAACCACCCACCTACTTAACGGGACAATTTGCAAGCGTTCCAAGAAGCAGCCGTTCTTCTTTAGAACTTTCGACCTCTCGCCTTTACTGATCGTTAAACAAAATAAACAGCCCAAAGCAAGCCGCGCTATTTGCTTGACAGACTGCTCGGTTTTTATTATTAAACGGTACGAGATGCTGGCACGCGGCATGTCTTCTTCGGATTCTTGGGCTGACGTTCCTTCGGCCGCACGCACGCGGTCAAAGGCGTCTTTTTCACGTCCCGCCGTCAGGGCCTCCCCAGCAATTCCCGCAGCGACTCCCCCCTCGGGACAAACAGCTCGAGGACACGCACGGTCTTGCTAAAAGAACGGGGGGGGGGGGGAACAAACGCGTGCGCTGAGCGCGGCACTCGCAGACCCGATCTTCGGGTCCAAAAGAAAACTCTCTAAAGCGGACCAGGCGGGCCAAAGAGGTCCCTTCTTTGCGCCACGCTTCTTTCCTCGCACAGACGTCGGCCGCCTCTGCCCGCTCTCACGGTATCCCCTACCGGCAAGGACACGGCGAAACGTTTCGGAAACGACGGCGTTTCCCAGAAGCGTTTCCGCCGCCTTGGGAAAACGGCCGAAGGAGAGGCTCACGCGGGGCGCGTAGCTAGAAAGAACGCTCCGCACAAAGGCCTAAAATGACCAGCCCGGAGCAGGGATCCCGGGCTCTCCGGGAGCGCAGGAGTTCTCACGTCCTTACTGAGCAGAGACCGCTGCCCGTGAAACACGAGACGCCGCAGCGACGCCGATCGTTGGAGGGAAGCCTGCAATAAGAGCGAAAGAAAAGCAGACGTTGAGGACAAAGACCAAGTTACGAGCCCCTCGCGATTCAGACACGCTTCTAGATTTACCGCCTATTTCAAGGCGCGCCTTCGGCAATTCCGTCCAATTGATTTTCCCCGAAGCCCGAGACGCGGACGAAACGCCTCTCAAAGGAAGGTACGGCATAACCGCTCTGGCCTATAAACTACCGGTTTCGACGCAGGAAAAGCACAGGGAAAGCACTAGCGTTCCCCCCAAGAAACCACGTCCAAGCGGACCGATGAAGTAGGCCCCAAGTCTGAAAGCGGACCTAAAGGAGCCCGTTTGGCGGTCGCGAGCTGGAATACACCGTTCTCCTTCTCACTAACAACCTCCCGTAGAGACCGGCAGCTGTACAGCGCCTTCTACGCTACACGGAGGAGTCGGATAGCGGGCAGATGCCGCGTCCCGAATGCGCAACTAGAGATTGGAACGCACGGACGTAAACAAACGCCCGTGACGTAGCGGAGGTCTAGCGTATTCACGTTTACCGTGCGTCAGTTCTCCTCTGCGGACAGGCCGTTCCATCTTCTTTACTCGTTAGCTGACAGACGCCCTAGGAGAAAGCAAAGAAAGGAAGAAATTCAAAAGGAAATGAAACAGATCGGAGGGAGCCTCAAAGGCTTTGATCCATCCCCCCAGGCAGCCGAACCACCTTCGCAAAGGCACACCTCAAAAGACACGTCCTTCCGGGATCGCTGCACAGCCCAGCCAGAAAAGAGGAACAGAAACAAACAGAACGAGAAGGCTGCAGAGGGGGACGGAGGGCCGGAAAGGAGCCTGCTGTCCAGCGATGGTATTTTACCGCTCCTTGCGCGTTAGCAGCCCCTTTCAGATGCTTAAGCCCAAATTCTCTCAGCCCTTAACAGCTTCAGTACCCGCGGCACCTAGTTTTTCCACGCTCTCCAGTCTTCCTCGCTCTTTCCCGTCTCGGGCGAAAAGCCTCCCAGACCCCGTCTGTACTTACGCGCTTCCTTAAAACAGGATCGCCGAAATCAACCGAACGGGCTGAGCTGCTCCTCTTCCGCTCGCCGGCCCTCGGAACGTCAGCCTGCAAACGAATCGGACCACCGAGGTCACCGGCAGAGTCTCCTTTCGGAGCTCGCCCCCCCCCCAAGCTTTAACGACGGTTTCCCAAGCGGGGCAAACGCAGGGCCTCCCTTCGGCCCCGGAACGGTTTTTATCGCGGGCTCCCAAGTCGCCGTTACGACACTAAGCGGCAAAGCAAGGCAAAGACAGCTGGGGTCGCAGCTTACCCACCTAGGCACGAAAATTCTTCTTTGAGGCCTCCCTCGCTGCTTTTGCCAGGTAAACACACCAAAACAAAGCTCCCGACAGGCAGCTGAGGCTTCGCATGGACCTCGGGGCCCCGCTAGCAACGGCGACGCCGGAGCCGCCGGGCTACCAGGCGCTATTCCCCCCCCCTCCCCTCCCCTCCCCTCCCCTCCCCTCCCCTGCCGGCCCGCGAACCGCGGCTTATTACTCACGAGTCCGGGAAGGACGCCGCCGACCTTCCCGCGGCCGAAGGCTCCTCGTCAGGAGCGGGCAGAGAACCTTTCCGCCGGCATTCGGAGTCTCCCGGCCGCTCTCGACACCCGATAACTTGCCGAGAAAGGGCTGAGGGCGGGAGCCTGCAGTTCTTCACGGCAGCACACAGTCGTTCCCCGATGTGCCGAACGCCTAGCATTAACACAATTTAGAAATACAAAAATACCACCGCTACAGGGCGCAAAGCCAAGCTGAAATTTCGGCAGCCAAAGCAAACCTCTGCGCGCCCGACAGAACGAGCCACGTGCATCGGCGCCTACAGCTCCTCAAGGCTAGCGAGGCCTCGTGGGCGACGTTCCTCTGGCAGGCTGCGCAGCTGAACTCCCCCGTGTCGCCTAAGAGTCCGTGACGTGACGTATTCAAAGCTCAGCAGAAATTAACAATCCAAAGTTGTTTCTAAGCACAAAAGCGGATCTACTACACGAGAAGGAAGGAGTCCTAATTCCGCAAGGCTTTACCTTTTCTTCGAGCTGCCGTCTTCCTGCTGCCCCAAAGACCATTGCCAGGCAATTAACCTGGGGTCGCGCTAAATGAGCCTTCCTGAAAGCCACCTCTTCGTTTTACAATTCGCACGCTTGCCTCTCCCTCTCTCTCTGGCCACCTGACCGCCGTTCCCCGAAGACGGGAATTTGCCGTCTTGGAGCTCTTAAAGCACGACGCTTCACAGATGCAGAGAGTCACGCGCACGGAAACGGATGGACGCAGCGTCCTTTCCGTAACGCGTACGCACCTTCCGTTAGATGTCGCTCATCTGTTATTCCGATCGCTATTACCGGCGAACCTTCCTCACCGGGAGGAACGGGCTTTCCCTTTCGGGGCGACGGAGACGGCTCTCGCTCGGTTCCCTTTAATTTTATTACTTCGGCTCGCTTACGTTTCTCTGTCTCTTCAGCTTCAGCCGTGGCAACGAATCTAAAAATTAAATATCCTATCTTTCCTTTTCTACGTACGCGTGTACGATAACAAAACAAAATACAAACGACCGAAGCAAAACTAAGGCAGCTACGGTTAACAAGAGGCGCAGGGCAGCAACGGGTCGCTTAGTCCTCAGCGCTGCCTCCGGGAGGGAGGCCGAAAGAACGAACGTTCCGCATCAAGAGTTACCTTGGTTACCCGGGCCAGAACGCCTCCTACTGTCGCAGCTTCTGGGGAGATCGAGGGTCCGCTGCTGCATTTTTGCTGCCTCCTTTCAGCCCTCCCCTTCGGGTGTAAGCGCAAAAAACCGCTCGCTCGTCCGGCTTTGCTCTTTGTCAGCATTTGCTATTGTCGGTTCCGCCTCTGTAACAAAGACAGAAAATTGCATTTCGCTTCCAACAAAACACTTCGATTTACACGCGTTCTTTTTCTCTTTCCCGTGGTTTTTTTTTTTTTTTTTCTTTCCCCCCTTTCTTTCTTTTTCCTTCTTTCCCTCAAAGGAAAGGTCTTAATACACCGCTTTGCATCGTACGTTACGGGGTAAGCCGTTTGGAAACGCTACAGGGCCGACGCCGCGCCGCAACCCTGCTCCGGGGCCCGCCTGCCCCCCCGCTCCGCTCCGCCGCGCCGCCTCCGCAGGGGCGAGCGCGTGCCCCGGCCCGCGCTGCCAACGAACTGGCGCCCTAAACGCCGCGCACGCAAAACGCAAAGTCACACCCGCGCTCCCGGCGCGGCGCCGGGTCCCAGCCCGCCCCCCCCCCCACTCGCCCCGCACCGCCGCCTCCACGCAGCGACGGCCGCAGCGGGCAGGATGCAGCCCGACGCCCCCCGAACCTATGCGTTCGCCTCACCCGGGGGCCCCACATCCTTCACTCCACGCCACCTCCGCACTCACCCGCCGCCGCCGCCGAGCGAAAACGCCCTCCCTGCTCGCCGCCATCTTGCTTCCCCGCCGCCGCGCATGCGCCGCTCGCCAACGGACTGCGGCGGCAGTGACGCTTGAGCACCGCGCACGTGCCGGCTCGGACAGCGCGGGGGGGGGGAGCGAGGGGAGTGGGAGGGGCGGGGGGGAGCGAGGGGAGCGGGAGGGGAGCAGAGGGAGCCCGAGGGGCGGGGGGGAGCGAGGGGAGCCCGAGGGGCGGGGCGGAGTGCGAGGGGAGCGCGAGAGGCGGGGGGGAGCGGGAGGGGAGCAGGGGGGCCCGAGGAGCGGGGGGGAGCACGAGGGGAGCCCGAGAAGCGGGGGGGAGCGCGGGGGCGGGGGGGAGCGCGAGGGGACCAGGGGGAGCGCGAGGGGCGGGGCGGAGCGCGAGGGGAGCAAGGGGAGCCCGAGAGGAGCCTGAGAAGCAGGGGGGAGCCCGAGAAGCGGGGGGGAGCGCGAGGGGAGCAGGGGGAGTGCAAGGGGCGGGGCAGAGCGCGAGGGGAGCAAGGGGAGCCCGAGGAGCGGGGGGGAGCGTGAGAGGAGCCTGAGAAGCAGGGGGGAGCCCGAGAAGCGGGGGGGAGCGCGAGGAGAGCCCGAGAAGCGGGGGGGAGCGCGAGGGGAGCAGGGGGAGCCCGAGGGGCGGGGCGGAGCGCGAGGGGAGCCCGAGAAGCGGGGGGGAGCGCGAGGGGAGCAGGGGGAGCGCGAGGGGAGCAGGGGGAGCCCGAGGAGTGGGGGGGGGAGCGCGAGGGGAGCCCGAGAAGCAGGGGGGAGCGCGGGGGTGGGGGGGAGCGCGAGGGGAGCCCGAGAAGCGGGGGGGAGCGCGAGGGGCGGGTGGAGCGGGGAATCCCGAGGGGCGGGGGGGAGCCGGGGGAGCCCGAGGGGCGGGGGGGAGCACGAAGGGAGGCGAGACCCGCAATGGCATGCTCGCGCCGCGGCGCTGCAGCCGGGCGGCTCACGCGTGCGAACCGCAGCCCGCCGCGGCAGCCCGGGACTCCCAGCGAGCGCCCCGAGGCTGCCCGAGCCCGTGGCCGCTCCAAGAGCACCGGGAAGGGGCGACGAGCACGCTCCATTCGCTTACCCGTTACCGAAACGGCGGAGAGCAGCAGCAAACATGGCGACCGGCACTGAGCATGTGCGCGCCGGCTGTCTGCGCATGCGCGCCCCCCCCACCGGGTGCAGTACCGCTTTTTGGACACAGGGTGGCAGCAGTGAGCGCGGCGGAACGCTGTGCGCGTGCGCGCCCCCCCCACAGGGTGCAGTACCGATTTTTGGACACAGGGTGGCAGCAGTGAGCGCGGCGGAACGCTGTGCGCGTGCGCGCCCCCCCCACAGGGTGCAGTACCGATTTTTGGACACAGGGTGGCAGCAGTGAGCACGGCAGAACCCAGTGCGCACGCGCGCCCCCCCCACAGGGTGCAGTACCGATTTTTGGACACAGGGTGGCAGCAGTGAGCGCGGCGGAACCCAGTGCGCACGCGAGCCCCCCCACAGTGTGCAGTACCGATTTTTGGACACAGGGTGGCAGCAGTGAGCACGGCAGAACCCAGTGCGCACGCGCGCCCCCCCCACAGGGTGCAGTACCGATTTTTGGACACAGGGTGGCAGCAGTGAGCGCGGCGGAACCCAGTGCGCACGCGCGCCCCCCTTTATCGTGCCGTACCGCTTTTTTGACGCCCCGAGGGCAGCAGGGCGCGCGGCCGGCCGCCGTGCGCCCGCGCGCCCCCCTTTCCGTGCCGTACCGCTTTTTTGACGCCCCAAGGGCAGCAGGGCGCGCGGCCGCCCCCGGCACGCACACACCGCTGCAGAGCCCCCCCCGCCCGTCCGCCCTTTGCAGAGATTTCACCACCCTCGCCTCGGCTCATCTGCCCTTATTTACAGCGCCTGCTGCGAGGCGCAGCGTCGCCGCGTGTCGTGCTCGAGCCGCTGCTCCTAGAGGCTTCCGTAACAGCGCTTTCCTTTGAACATCGTTGCAAAATACTCCACAGACAAAAAAGAGTCAGAGGCTGCACTTAAAAAAACAAAACGAAAACAAAAAAACCACCCACCTACTTAACGGGACAATTTGCAAGCGTTCCAAGAAGCAGCCGTTCTTCTTTAGGACTTTCGACCTCTCGCCTTTACTGATCGTTAAACAAAATAAACAGCCCAAAGCAAGCCGCGCTATTTGCTTGACAGACTGCTCGGTTTTTATTATTAAACGGTACGAGATGCTGGCACGCGGCATGTCTTCTTCGGATTCTTGGGCTGACGTTCCTTCGGCCGCACGCACGCGGTCAAAGGCGTCTTTTTCACGTCCCGCCGTCAGGGCCTCCCCAGCAATTCCCGCAGCGACTCCCCCCTCGGGACAAACAGCTCGAGGACACGCACGGTCTTGCTAAAAGAACGGGGGGGGGGGGGGGGGAACAAACGCGTGCGCTGAGCGCGGCACTCGCAGACCCGATCTTCGGGTCCAAAAGAAAACTCTCTAAAGCGGACCCGGCGGGCCAAAGAGGTCCCTTCTTTGCGCCACGCTTCTTTCCTCGCACAGACGTCGGCCGCCTCTGCCCGCTCTCACGGTATCCCCTACCGGCAAGGACACGGCGAAACGTTTCGGAAACGACGGCGTTTCCCAGAAGCGTTTCCGCCGCCTTGGGAAAACGGCCGAAGGAGAGGCTCACGCGGGGCGCGTAGCTAGAAAGAACGCTCCGCACAAAGGCCTAAAATGACCAGCCCGGAGCAGGGATCCCGGGCTCTCCGGGAGCGCAGGAGTTCTCACGTCCTTACTGAGCAGAGACCGCTGCCCGTGAAACACGAGACGCCGCAGCGACGCCGATCGTTGGAGGGAAGCCTGCAATAAGAGCGAAAGAAAAGCAGACGTTGAGGACAAAGACCAAGTTACGAGCCCCTCGCGATTCAGACACGCTTCTAGATTTACCGCCTATTTCAAGGCGCGCCTTCGGCAATTCCGTCCGATTGATTTTCCCCGAAGCCCGAGACGCGGACGAAACGCCTCTCAAAGGAAGGTACGGCATAACCGCTCTGGCCTATAAACTACCGGTTTCGACGCAGGAAAAGCACAGGGAAAGCACTAGCGTTCCCCCCAAGAAACCACGTCCAAGCGGACCGATGAAGTAGGCCCCAAGTCTGAAAGCGGACCTAAAGGAGCCCGTTTGGCGGTCGCGAGCTGGAATACACCGTTCTCCTTCTCACTAACAACCTCCCGTAGAGACCGGCAGCTGTACAGCGCCTTCTACGCTACACGGAGGAGTCGGATAGCGGGCAGATGCCGCGTCCCGAATGCGCAACTAGAGATTGGAACGCACGGACGTAAACAAACGCCCGTGACGTAGCGGAGGTCTAGCGTATTCACGTTTACCGTGCGTCAGTTCTCCTCTGCGGACAGGCCGTTCCATCTTCTTTACTCGTTAGCTGACAGACGCCCTAGGAGAAAGCAAAGAAAGGAAGAAATTCAAAAGGAAATGAAACAGATCGGAGGGAGCCTCAAAGGCTTTGATCCATCCCCCCAGGCAGCCGAACCACCTTCGCAAAGGCACACCTCAAAAGACACGTCCTTCCGGGATCGCTGCACAGCCCAGCCAGAAAAGAGGAACAGAAACAAACAGAACGAGAAGGCTGCAGAGGGGGACGGAGGGCCGGAAAGGAGCCTGCTGTCCAGCGATGGTATTTTACCGCTCCTTGCGCGTTAGCAGCCCCTTTCAGATGCTTAAGCCCAAATTCTCTCAGCCCTTAACAGCTTCAGTACCCGCGGCACCTAGTTTTTCCACGCTCTCCAGTCTTCCTCGCTCTTTCCCGTCTCGGGCGAAAAGCCTCCCAGACCCCGTCTGTACTTACGCGCTTCCTTAAAACAGGATCGCCGAAATCAACCGAACGGGCTGAGCTGCTCCTCTTCCGCTCGCCGGCCCTCGGAACGTCAGCCTGCAAACGAATCGGACCACCGAGGTCACCGGCAGAGTCTCCTTTCGGAGCTCGCCCCCCCCCCAAGCTTTAACGACGGTTTCCCAAGCGGGGCAAACGCAGGGCCTCCCTTCGGCCCCGGAACGGTTTTTATCGCGGGCTCCCAAGTCGCCGTTACGACACTAAGCGGCAAAGCAAGGCAAAGACAGCTGGGGTCGCAGCTTACCCACCTAGGCACGAAAATTCTTCTTTGAGGCCTCCCTCGCTGCTTTTGCCAGGTAAACACACCAAAACAAAGCTCCCGACAGGCAGCTGAGGCTTCGCATGGACCTCGGGGCCCCGCTAGCAACGGCGACGCCGGAGCCGCCGGGCTACCAGGCGCTATTCCCCCCCCCTCCCCTCCCCTCCCCTCCCCTCCCCTCCCCTCCCCTGCCCTGCCGGCCCGCGAACCGCGGCTTATTACTCACGAGTCCGGGAAGGACGCCGCCGACCTTCCCGCGGCCGAAGGCTCCTCGTCAGGAGCGGGCAGAGAACCTTTCCGCCGGCATTCGGAGTCTCCCGGCCGCTCTCGACACCCGATAACTTGCCGAGAAAGGGCTGAGGGCGGGAGCCTGCAGTTCTTCACGGCAGCACACAGTCGTTCCCCGATGTGCCGAACGCCTAGCATTAACACAATTTAGAAATACAAAAATACCACCGCTACAGGGCGCAAAGCCAAGCTGAAATTTCGGCAGCCAAAGCAAACCTCTGCGCGCCCGACAGAACGAGCCACGTGCATCGGCGCCTACAGCTCCTCAAGGCTAGCGAGGCCTCGTGGGCGACGTTCCTCTGGCAGGCTGCGCAGCTGAACTCCCCCGTGTCGCCTAAGAGTCCGTGACGTGACGTATTCAAAGCTCAGCAGAAATTAACAATCCAAAGTTGTTTCTAAGCACAAAAGCGGATCTACTACACGAGAAGGAAGGAGTCCTAATTCCGCAAGGCTTTACCTTTTCTTCGAGCTGCCGTCTTCCTGCTGCCCCAAAGACCATTGCCAGGCAATTAACCTGGGGTCGCGCTAAATGAGCCTTCCTGAAAGCCACCTCTTCGTTTTACAATTCGCACGCTTGCCTCTCCCTCTCTCTCTGGCCACCTGACCGCCGTTCCCCGAAGACGGGAATTTGCCGTCTTGGAGCTCTTAAAGCACGACGCTTCACAGATGCAGAGAGTCACGCGCACGGAAACGGATGGACGCAGCGTCCTTTCCGTAACGCGTACGCACCTTCCGTTAGATGTCGCTCATCTGTTATTCCGATCGCTATTACCGGCGAACCTTCCTCACCGGGAGGAACGGGCTTTCCCTTTCGGGGCGACGGAGACGGCTCTCGCTCGGTTCCCTTTAATTTTATTACTTCGGCTCGCTTACGTTTCTCTGTCTCTTCAGCTTCAGCCGTGGCAACGAATCTAAAAATTAAATATCCTATCTTTCCTTTTCTACGTACGCGTGTACGATAACAAAACAAAATACAAACGACCGAAGCAAAACTAAGGCAGCTACGGTTAACAAGAGGCGCAGGGCAGCAACGGGTCGCTTAGTCCTCAGCGCTGCCTCCGGGAGGGAGGCCGAAAGAACGAACGTTCCGCATCAAGAGTTACCTTGGTTACCCGGGCCAGAACGCCTCCTACTGTCGCAGCTTCTGGGGAGATCGAGGGTCCGCTGCTGCATTTTTGCTGCCTCCTTTCAGCCCTCCCCTTCGGGTGTAAGCGCAAAAAACCGCTCGCTCGTCCGGCTTTGCTCTTTGTCAGCATTTGCTATTGTCGGTTCCGCCTCTGTAACAAAGACAGAAAATTGCATTTCGCTTCCAACAAAACACTTCGATTTACACGCGTTCTTTTTCTCTTTCCCGTGGTTTTTTTTTTTTTTTTTCTTTCCCCCCTTTCTTTCTTTTTCCTTCTTTCCCTCAAAGGAAAGGTCTTAATACACCGCTTTGCATCGTACGTTACGGGGTAAGCCGTTTGGAAACGCTACAGGGCCGACGCCGCGCCGCAACCCTGCTCCGGGGCCCGCCTGCCCCCCCGCTCCGCTCCGCCGCGCCGCCTCCGCAGGGGCGAGCGCGTGCCCCGGCCCGCGCTGCCAACGAACTGGCGCCCTAAACGCCGCGCACGCAAAACGCAAAGTCACACCCGCGCTCCCGGCGCGGCGCCGGGTCCCAGCCCGCCCCCCCCCCCCACTCGCCCCGCACCGCCGCCTCCACGCAGCGACGGCCGCAGCGGGCAGGATGCAGCCCGACGCCCCCCGAACCTATGCGTTCGCCTCACCCGGGGGCCCCACATCCTTCACTCCACGCCACCTCCGCACTCACCCGCCGCCGCCGCCGAGCGAAAACGCCCTCCCTGCTCGCCGCCATCTTGCTTCCCCGCCGCCGCGCATGCGCCGCTCGCCAACGGACTGCGGCGGCAGTGACGCTTGAGCACCGCGCACGTGCCGGCTCGGACAGCGCGGGGGGGGGGAGCGAGGGGAGCGGGAGGGGCGGGGGGGAGCGAGGGGAGCGGGAGGGGAGCAGAGGGAGCCCGAGGGGCGGGGGGGAGCGAGGGGAGCCCGAGGGGCGGGGCGGAGTGCGAGGGGAGCGCGAGAGGCGGGGGGGAGCGGGAGGGGAGCAGGGGGGCCCGAGGAGCGGGGGGGAGCACGAGGGGAGCCCGAGAAGCGGGGGGGGAGCGCGGGGGCGGGGGGGAGCGCGAGGGGACCAGGGGGAGCGCGAGGGGCGGGGCGGAGCGCGAGGGGAGCAAGGGGAGCCCGAGAGGAGCCTGAGAAGCAGGGGGGAGCCCGAGAAGCGGGGGGGAGCGCGAGGGGAGCAGGGGGAGTGCAAGGGGCGGGGCAGAGCGCGAGGGGAGCAAGGGGAGCCCGAGGAGCGGGGGGGAGCGTGAGAGGAGCCTGAGAAGCAGGGGGGAGCCCGAGAAGCGGGGGGGAGCGCGAGGAGAGCCCGAGAAGCGGGGGGGAGCGCGAGGGGAGCAGGGGGAGCCCGAGGGGCGGGGCGGAGCGCGAGGGGAGCCCGAGAAGCGGGGGGGAGCGCGAGGGGAGCAGGGGGAGCGCGAGGGGAGCAGGGGGAGCCCGAGGAGTGGGGGGGGGAGCGCGAGGGGAGCCCGAGAAGCAGGGGGGAGCGCGGGGGTGGGGGGGAGCGCGAGGGGAGCCCGAGAAGCGGGGGGGAGCGCGAGGGGCGGGTGGAGCGGGGAATCCCGAGGGGCGGGGGGGAGCCGAGGGAGCCCGAGGGGCGGGGGGGAGCACGAAGGGAGGCGAGACCCGCAATGGCATGCTCGCGCCGCGGCGCTGCAGCCGGGCGGCTCACGCGTGCGAACCGCAGCCCGCCGCGGCAGCCCGGGACTCCCAGCGAGCGCCCCGAGGCTGCCCGAGCCCGTGGCCGCTCCAAGAGCACCGGGAAGGGGCGACGAGCACGCTCCATTCGCTTACCCGTTACCGAAACGGCGGAGAGCAGCAGCAAACATGGCGACCGGCACTGAGCATGTGCGCGCCGGCTGTCTGCGCATGCGCGCCCCCCCCACCGGGTGCAGTACCGCTTTTTGGACACAGGGTGGCAGCAGTGAGCGCGGCGGAACGCTGTGCGCGTGCGCGCCCCCCCCACAGAGTGCAGTACCGATTTTTGGACACAGGGTGGCAGCAGTGAGCGCGGCGGAACGCTGTGCGCGTGCGCGCCCCCCCCACAGGGTGCAGTACCGATTTTTGGACACAGGGTGGCAGCAGTGAGCACGGCAGAACCCAGTGCGCACGCGCGCCCCCCCCACAGGGTGCAGTACCGATTTTTGGACACAGGGTGGCAGCAGTGAGCGCGGCGGAACCCAGTGCGCACGCGAGCCCCCCCACAGGGTGCAGTACCGATTTTTGGACACAGGGTGGCAGCAGTGAGCACGGCAGAACCCAGTGCGCACGCGCGCCCCCCCCACAGGGTGCAGTACCGATTTTTGGACACAGGGTGGCAGCAGTGAGCGCGGCGGAACCCAGTGCGCACGCGCGCCCCCCTTTATCGTGCCGTACCGCTTTTTTGACGCCCCGAGGGCAGCAGGGCGCGCGGCCGGCCGCCGTGCGCCCGCGCGCCCCCCTTTCCGTGCCGTACCGCTTTTTTGACGCCCCAAGGGCAGCAGGGCGCGCGGCCGCCCCCGGCACGCACACACCGCTGCAGAGCCCCCCCCGCCCGTCCGCCCTTTGCAGAGATTTCACCACCCTCGCCTCGGCTCATCTGCCCTTATTTACAGCGCCTGCTGCGAGGCGCAGCGTCGCCGCGTGTCGTGCTCGAGCCGCTGCTCCTAGAGGCTTCCGTAACAGCGCTTTCCTTTGAACATCGTTGCAAAATACTCCACAGACAAAAAAGAGTCAGAGGCTGCACTTAAAAAAACAAAACGAAAACAAAAAAACCACCCACCTACTTAACGGGACAATTTGCAAGCGTTCCAAGAAGCAGCCGTTCTTCTTTAGGACTTTGGACCTCTCGCCTTTACTGATCGTTAAACAAAATAAACAGCCCAAAGCAAGCCGCGCTATTTGCTTGACAGACTGCTCGGTTTTTATTATTAAACGGTACGAGATGCTGGCACGCGGCATGTCTTCTTCGGATTCTTGGGCTGACGTTCCTTCGGCCGCACGCACGCGGTCAAAGGCGTCTTTTTCACGTCCCGCCGTCAGGGCCTCCCCAGCAATTCCCGCAGCGACTCCCCCCTCGGGACAAACAGCTCGAGGACACGCACGGTCTTGCTAAAAGAACGGGGGGGGGGGGGGAACAAACGCGTGCGCTGAGCGCGGCACTCGCAGACCCGATCTTCGGGTCCAAAAGAAAACTCTCTAAAGCGGACCAGGCGGGCCAAAGAGGTCCCTTCTTTGCGCCACGCTTCTTTCCTCGCACAGACGTCGGCCGCCTCTGCCCGCTCTCACGGTATCCCCTACCGGCAAGGACACGGCGAAACGTTTCGGAAACGACGGCGTTTCCCAGAAGCGTTTCCGCCGCCTTGGGAAAACGGCCGAAGGAGAGGCTCACGCGGGGCGCGTAGCTAGAAAGAACGCTCCGCACAAAGGCCTAAAATGACCAGCCCGGAGCAGGGATCCCGGGCTCTCCGGGAGCGCAGGAGTTCTCACGTCCTTACTGAGCAGAGACCGCTGCCCGTGAAACACGAGACGCCGCAGCGACGCCGATCGTTGGAGGGAAGCCTGCAATAAGAGCGAAAGAAAAGCAGACGTTGAGGACAAAGACCAAGTTACGAGCCCCTCGCGATTCAGACACGCTTCTAGATTTACCGCCTATTTCAAGGCGCGCCTTCGGCAATTCCGTCCGATTGATTTTCCCCGAAGCCCGAGACGCGGACGAAACGCCTCTCAAAGGAAGGTACGGCATAACCGCTCTGGCCTATAAACTACCGGTTTCGACGCAGGAAAAGCACAGGGAAAGCACTAGCGTTCCCCCCAAGAAACCACGTCCAAGCGGACCGATGAAGTAGGCCCCAAGTCTGAAAGCGGACCTAAAGGAGCCCGTTTGGCGGTCGCGAGCTGGAATACACCGTTCTCCTTCTCACTAACAACCTCCCGTAGAGACCGGCAGCTGTACAGCGCCTTCTACGCTACACGGAGGAGTCGGATAGCGGGCAGATGCCGCGTCCCGAATGCGCAACTAGAGATTGGAACGCACGGACGTAAACAAACGCCCGTGACGTAGCGGAGGTCTAGCGTATTCACGTTTACCGTGCGTCAGTTCTCCTCTGCGGACAGGCCGTTCCATCTTCTTTACTCGTTAGCTGACAGACGCCCTAGGAGAAAGCAAAGAAAGGAAGAAATTCAAAAGGAAATGAAACAGATCGGAGGGAGCCTCAAAGGCTTTGATCCATCCCCCCAGGCAGCCGAACCACCTTCGCAAAGGCACACCTCAAAAGACACGTCCTTCCGGGATCGCTGCACAGCCCAGCCAGAAAAGAGGAACAGAAACAAACAGAACGAGAAGGCTGCAGAGGGGGACGGAGGGCCGGAAAGGAGCCTGCTGTCCAGCGATGGTATTTTACCGCTCCTTGCGCGTTAGCAGCCCCTTTCAGATGCTTAAGCCCAAATTCTCTCAGCCCTTAACAGCTTCAGTACCCGCGGCACCTAGTTTTTCCACGCTCTCCAGTCTTCCTCGCTCTTTCCCGTCTCGGGCGAAAAGCCTCCCAGACCCCGTCTGTACTTACGCGCTTCCTTAAAACAGGATCGCCGAAATCAACCGAACGGGCTGAGCTGCTCCTCTTCCGCTCGCCGGCCCTCGGAACGTCAGCCTGCAAACGAATCGGACCACCGAGGTCACCGGCAGAGTCTCCTTTCGGAGCTCGGCCCCCCCCAAGCTTTAACGACGGTTTCCCAAGCGGGGCAAACGCAGGGCCTCCCTTCGGCCCCGGAACGGTTTTTATCGCGGGCTCCCAAGTCGCCGTTACGACACTAAGCGGCAAAGCAAGGCAAAGACAGCTGGGGTCGCAGCTTACCCACCTAGGCATGAAAATTCTTCTTTGAGGCCTCCCTCGCTGCTTTTGCCAGGTAAACACACCAAAACAAAGCTCCCGACAGGCAGCTGAGGCTTCGCATGGACCTCGGGGCCCCGCTAGCAACGGCGACGCCGGAGCCGCCGGGCTACCAGGCGCTATTCCCCCCCCCTCCCCTCCCCTCCCCTCCCCTCCCCTGCCGGCCCGCGAACCGCGGCTTATTACTCACGAGTCCGGGAAGGACGCCGCCGACCTTCCCGCGGCCGAAGGCTCCTCGTCAGGAGCGGGCAGAGAACCTTTCCGCAGGCATTCGGAGTCTCCCGGCCGCTCTCGACACCCGATAACTTGCCGAGAAAGGGCTGAGGGCGGGAGCCTGCAGTTCTTCACGGCAGCACCCAGTCGTTCCCCGATGTGCCGAACGCCTAGCATTAACACAATTTAGAAATACAAAAATACCACCGCTACAGGGCGCAAAGCCAAGCTGAAATTTCGGCAGCCAAAGCAAACCTCTGCGCGCCCGACAGAACGAGCCACGTGCATCGGCGCCTACAGCTCCTCAAGGCTAGCGAGGCCTCGTGGGCGACGTTCCTCTGGCAGGCTGCGCAGCTGAACTCCCCCGTGTCGCCTAAGAGTCCGTGACGTGACGTATTCAAAGCTCAGCAGAAATTAACAATCCAAAGTTGTTTCTAAGCACAAAAGCGGATCTACTACACGAGAAGGAAGGAGTCCTAATTCCGCAAGGCTTTACCTTTTCTTCGAGCTGCCGTCTTCCTGCTGCCCCAAAGACCATTGCCAGGCAATTAACCTGGGGTCGCGCTAAATGAGCCTTCCTGAAAGCCACCTCTTCGTTTTACAATTCGCACGCTTGCCTCTCCCTCTCTCTCTGGCCACCTGACCGCCGTTCCCCGAAGACGGGAATTTGCCGTCTTGGAGCTCTTAAAGCACGACGCTTCACAGATGCAGAGAGTCACGCGCACGGAAACGGATGGACGCAGCGTCCTTTCCGTAACGCGTACGCACCTTCCGTTAGATGTCGCTCATCTGTTATTCCGATCGCTATTACCGGCGAACCTTCCTCACCGGGAGGAACGGGCTTTCCCTTTCGGGGCGACGGAGACGGCTCTCGCTCGGTTCCCTTTAATTTTATTACTTCGGCTCGCTTACGTTTCTCTGTCTCTTCAGCTTCAGCCGTGGCAACGAATCTAAAAATTAAATATCCTATCTTTCCTTTTCTACGTACGCGTGTACGATAACAAAACAAAATACAAACGACCGAAGCAAAACTAAGGCAGCTACGGTTAACAAGAGGCGCAGGGCAGCAACGGGTCGCTTAGTCCTCAGCGCTGCCTCCGGGAGGGAGGCCGAAAGAACGAACGTTCCGCATCAAGAGTTACCTTGGTTACCCGGGCCAGAACGCCTCCTACTGTCGCAGCTTCTGGGGAGATCGAGGGTCCGCTGCTGCATTTTTGCTTCCTCCTTTCAGCCCGCCCCTTCGGGAGTAAGCGCAAAAAACCGCTCGCTCGTCCGGCTTTGCTCTTTGTCAGCATTTGCTATTGTCGGTTCCGCCTCTGTAACAAAGACAGAAAATTGCATTTCGCTTCCAACAAAACACTTCGATTTACACGCGTTCTTTTTCTCTTTCCCGTGGTTTTTTTTTTTTTTTTTTTCTTTCCCCCCTTTCTTTCTTTTTCCTTCTTTCCCTCAAAGGAAAGGTCTTAATACACCGCTTTGCATCGTACGTTACGGGGTAAGCCGTTTGGAAACGCTACAGGGCCGACGCCGCGCCGCAACCCTGCTCCGGGGCCCGCCTGCCCCCCCGCTCCGCTCCGCCGCGCCGCCTCCGCAGGGGCGAGCGCGTGCCCCGGCCCGCGCTGCCAACGAACTGGCGCCCTAAACGCCGCGCACGCAAAACGCAAAGTCACACCCGCGCTCCCGGCGCGGCGCCGGGTCCCAGCCCGCCCCCCCCCCCACTCGCCCCGCACCGCCGCCTCCACGCAGCGACGGCCGCAGCGGGCAGGATGCAGCCCGACGCCCCCCGAACCTATGCGTTCGCCTCACCCGGGGGCCCCACATCCTTCACTCCACGCCACCTCCGCACTCACCCGCCGCCGCCGCCGAGCGAAAACGCCCTCCCTGCTCGCCGCCATCTTGCTTCCCCGCCGCCGCGCATGCGCCGCTCGCCAACGGACTGCGGCGGCAGTGACGCTTGAGCACCGCGCACGTGCCGGCTCGGACAGCGCGGGGGGGGGGAGCGAGGGGAGCGGGAGGGGCGGGGGGGAGCGAGGGGAGCGGGAGGGGAGCAGAGGGAGCCCGAGGGGCGGGGGGGAGCGAGGGGAGCCCGAGGGGCGGGGCGGAGTGCGAGGGGAGCGCGAGAGGCGGGGGGGAGCGTGAGGGGAGCAGGGGGGCCCGAGGAGCGGGGGGGAGCGCGAGGGGACCAGGGGGAGCGCGAGGGGCGGGGCGGAGCGCGAGGGGAGCAAGGGGAGCCCGAGAGGAGCCTGAGAAGCAGGGGGGAGCCCGAGAAGCGGGGGGGAGCGCGAGGGGAGCAGGGGGAGTGCAAGGGGCGGGGCAGAGCGCGAGGGGAGCAAGGGGAGCCCGAGGAGCGGGGGGGAGCGTGAGAGGAGCCTGAGAAGCAGGGGGGAGCCCGAGAAGCGGGGGGGAGCGCGAGGAGAGCCCGAGAAGCGGGGGGGAGCGCGAGGGGAGCAGGGGGAGCCCGAGGGGCGGGGCGGAGCGCGAGGGAAGCGCGAGAAGCGGGGGGGAGCGCGAGGGGCGGGGCGGAGCGCGAGGGGAGCAGGGGGAGCCCGAGGGGCGGGGCGGAGCGCGAGGGGAGCCCGAGAAGCGGGGGGGAGCGCGAGGGGAGCAGGGGGAGCGCGAGGGGAGCAGGGGGAGCCCGAGGAGCGGGGGGGGGAGCGCGAGGGGAGCCCGAGAAGCAGGGGGGAGCGCGGGGGTGGGGGGGAGCGCGAGGGGAGCCCGAGAAGCGGGGGGGAGCGCGAGGGGCGGGTGGAGCGGGGAATCCCGAGGGGCGGGGGGGAGCCGGGGGAGCCCGAGGGGCGGGGGGGAGCACGAAGGGAGGCGAGACCCGCAATGGCATGCTCGCGCCGCGGCGCTGCAGCCGGGCGGCTCACGCGTGCGAACCGCAGCCCGCCGCGGCAGCCCGGGACTCCCAGCGAGCGCCCCGAGGCTGCCCGAGCCCGTGGCCGCTCCAAGAGCACCGGGAAGGGGCGACGAGCACGCTCCATTCGCTTACCCGTTACCGAAACGGCGGAGAGCAGCAGCAAACATGGCGACCGGCACTGAGCATGTGCGCGCCGGCTGTCTGCGCATGCGCGCCCCCCCACCGGGTGCAGTACCGCTTTTTGGACACAGGGTGGCAGCAGTGAGCGCGGCGGAACGCTGTGCGCGTGCGCGCCCCCCCCACAGGGTGCAGTACCGATTTTTGGACACAGGGTGGCAGCAGTGAGCACGGCAGAACCCAGTGCGCACGCGCGCCCCCCCCACAGGGTGCAGTACCGATTTTTGGACACAGGGTGGCAGCAGTGAGCGCGGCGGAACCCAGTGCGCACGCGAGCCCCCCCCACAGGGTGCAGTACCGATTTTTGGACACAGGGTGGCAGCAGTGAGCACGGCAGAACCCAGTGCGCACGCGCGCCCCCCCCACAGGGTGCAGTACCGATTTTTGGACACAGGGTGGCAGCAGTGAGCGCGGCGGAACCCAGTGCGCGTGCGCGCCCCCCTTTATCGTGCCCAACCGCTTTTTGACGCCCCGAGGGCAGCAGGGCGCGCGGCCGGCCGCCGTGCGCCCGCGCGCCACCCTTTCCGTGCCGTACCGCTTTTTTGACGCCCCGAGGGCAGCAGGGCGCGCGGCCGCCCCCGGCACGCGCACACCGCTGCAGAGCCCCCCCGCCCGTCCGCCCTTTGCAGAGATTTCACCACCCTCGCCTCGGCTCATCTGCCCTTATTTACAGCGCCTGCTGCGAGGCGCAGCGTCGCCGCGTGTCGTGCTCGAGCCGCTGCTCCTAGAGGCTTCCGTAACAGCGCTTTCCTTTGAACATCGTTGCAAAATACTCCACAGACAAAAAAGAGTCAGAGGCTGCACTTAAAAAAACAAAACGAAAACAAAAAAACCACCCACCTACTTAACGGGACAATTTGCAAGCGTTCCAAGAAGCAGCCGTTCTTCTTTAGAACTTTCGACCTCTCGCCTTTACTGATCGTTAAACAAAATAAACAGCCCAAAGCAAGCCGCGCTATTTGCTTGACAGACTGCTCGGTTTTTATTATTAAACGGTACGAGATGCTGGCACGCGGCATGTCTTCTTCGGATTCTTGGGCTGACGTTCCTTCGGCCGCACGCACGCGGTCAAAGGCGTCTTTTTCACGTCCCGCCGTCAGGGCCTCCCCAGCAATTCCCGCAGCGACTCCCCCCTCGGGACAAACAGCTCGAGGACACGCACGGTCTTGCTAAAAGAACGGGGGGGGGGGGGGAACAAACGCGTGCGCTGAGCGCGGCACTCGCAGACCCGATCTTCGGGTCCAAAAGAAAACTCTCTAAAGCGGACCAGGCGGGCCAAAGAGGTCCCTTCTTTGCGCCACGCTTCTTTCCTCGCACAGACGTCGGCCGCCTCTGCCCGCTCTCACGGTATCCCCTACCGGCAAGGACACGGCGAAACGTTTCGGAAACGACGGCGTTTCCCAGAAGCGTTTCCGCCGCCTTGGGAAAACGGCCGAAGGAGAGGCTCACGCGGGGCGCGTAGCTAGAAAGAACGCTCCGCACAAAGGCCTAAAATGACCAGCCCGGAGCAGGGATCCCGGGCTCTCCGGGAGCGCAGGAGTTCTCACGTCCTTACTGAGCAGAGACCGCTGCCCGTGAAACACGAGACGCCGCAGCGACGCCGATCGTTGGAGGGAAGCCTGCAATAAGAGCGAAAGAAAAGCAGACGTTGAGGACAAAGACCAAGTTACGAGCCCCTCGCGATTCAGACACGCTTCTAGATTTACCGCCTATTTCAAGGCGCGCCTTCGGCAATTCCGTCCAATTGATTTTCCCCGAAGCCCGAGACGCGGACGAAACGCCTCTCAAAGGAAGGTACGGCATAACCGCTCTGGCCTATAAACTACCGGTTTCGACGCAGGAAAAGCACAGGGAAAGCACTAGCGTTCCCCCCAAGAAACCACGTCCAAGCGGACCGATGAAGTAGGCCCCAAGTCTGAAAGCGGACCTAAAGGAGCCCGTTTGGCGGTCGCGAGCTGGAATACACCGTTCTCCTTCTCACTAACAACCTCCCGTAGAGACCGGCAGCTGTACAGCGCCTTCTACGCTACACGGAGGAGTCGGATAGCGGGCAGATGCCGCGTCCCGAATGCGCAACTAGAGATTTGAACGCACGGACGTAAACAAACGCCCGTGACGTAGCGGAGGTCTAGCGTATTCACGTTTACCGTGCGTCAGTTCTCCTCTGCGGACAGGCCGTTCCATCTTCTTTACTCGTTAGCTGACAGACGCCCTAGGAGAAAGCAAAGAAAGGAAGAAATTCAAAAGGAAATGAAACAGATCGGAGGGAGCCTCAAAGGCTTTGATCCATCCCCCCAGGCAGCCGAACCACCTTCGCAAAGGCACACCTCAAAAGACACATCCTTCCGGGATCGCTGCACAGCCCAGCCAGAAAAGAGGAACAGAAACAAACAGAACGAGAAGGCTGCAGAGGGGGACGGAGGGCCGGAAAGGAGCCTGCTGTCCAGCGATGGTATCTTACCGCTCCTTGCGCGTTAGCAGCCCCTTTCAGATGCTTAAGCCCAAATTCTCTCAGCCCTTAACAGCTTCAGTACCCGCGGCACCTAGTTTTTCCACGCTCTCCAGTCTTCCTCGCTCTTTCCCGTCTCGGGCGAAAAGCCTCCCAGACCCCGTCTGCACTTACGCGCTTCCTTAAAACAGGATCGCCGAAATCAACCGAACGGGCTGAGCTGCTCCTCTTCCGCTCGCCGGCCCTCGGAACGTCAGCCTGCAAACGAATCGGACCACCGAGGTCACCGGCAGAGTCTCCTTTCGGAGCTCGGCCCCCCCCAAGCTTTAACGACGGTTTCCCAAGCGGGGCAAACGCAGGGCCTCCCTTCGGCCCCGGAACGGTTTTTATCGCGGGCTCCCAAGTCGCCGTTACGACACTAAGCGGCAAAGCAAGGCAAAGACAGCTGGGGTCGCAGCTTACCCACCTAGGCACGAAAATTCTTCTTTGAGGCCTCCCTCGCTGCTTTTGCCAGGTAAACACACCAAAACAAAGCTCCCGACAGGCAGCTGAGGCTTCACATGGACCTCGGGGCCCCGCTAGCAACGGCGACGCCGGAGCCGCCGGGCTACCAGGCGCTATTCCCCCCCCCTCCCCTCCCCTCCCCTCCCCTGCCCTGCCGGCCCGCGAACCGCGGCTTATTACTCACGAGTCCGGGAAGGACGCCGCCGACCTTCCCGCGGCCGAAGGCTCCTCGTCAGGAGCGGGCAGAGAACCTTTCCGCCGGCATTCGGAGTCTCCCGGCCGCTCTCGACACCCGATAACTTGCCGAGAAAGGGCTGAGGGCGGGAGCCTGCAGTTCTTCACGGCAGCACACAGTCGTTCCCCGATGTGCCGAACGCCTAGCATTAACACAATTTAGAAATACAAAAATACCACCGCTACAGGGCGCAAAGCCAAGCTGAAATTTCGGCAGCCAAAGCAAACCTCTGCGCGCCCGACAGAACGAGCCACGTGCATCGGCGCCTACAGCTCCTCAAGGCTAGCGAGGCCTCGTGGGCGACGTTCCTCTGGCAGGCTGCGCAGCTGAACTCCCCCGTGTCGCCTAAGAGTCCGTGACGTGACGTATTCAAAGCTCAGCAGAAATTAACAATCCAAAGTTGTTTCTAAGCACAAAAGCGGATCTACTACACGAGAAGGAAGGAGTCCTAATTCCGCAAGGCTTTACCTTTTCTTCGAGCTGCCGTCTTCCTGCTGCCCCACATACCATTGCCAGGCAATTAACCTGGGGTCGCGCTAAATGAGCCTTCCTCTTCGTTTTACAATTCGCACGCTTGCCTCTCCCTCTCTCGCTGGCCACCTGACCGCCGTTCCCCGAAGACGGGAATTTGCCGTCTTGGAGCTCTTAAAGCACGACGCTTCACAGATGCAGAGAGTCACGCGCACGGAAACGGATGGACGCAGCGTCCTTTCCGTAACGCGTACGCACCTTCCGTTAGATGTCGCTCATCTGTTATTCCGATCGCTATTACCGGCGAACCTTCCTCACCGGGAGGAACGGGCTTTCCCTTTCGGGGCGACGGAGACGGCTCTCGCTCGGTTCCCTTTAATTTTATTACTTCGGCTCGCTTACGTTTCTCTGTCTCTTCAGCTTCAGCCGTGGCAACGAATCTAAAAATTAAATATCCTATCTTTCCTTTTCTACGTACGCGTGTACGATAACAAAACAAAATACAAACGACCGAAGCAAAACTAAGGCAGCTACGGTTAACAAGAGGCGCAGGGCAGCAACGGGTCGCTTAGTCCTCAGCGCTGCCTCCGGGAGGGAGGCCGAAAGAACGAACGTTCCGCATCAAGAGTTACCTTGGTTACCCGGGCCAGAACGCCTCCTACTGTCGCAGCTTCTGGGGAGATCGAGGGTCCGCTGCTGCATTTTTGCTTCCTCCTTTCAGCCCGCCCCTTCGGGAGTAAGCGCAAAAAACCGCTCGCTCGTCCGGCTTTGCTCTTTGTCAGCATTTGCTATTGTCGGTTCCGCCTCTGTAACAAAGACAGAAAATTGCATTTCGCTTCCAACAAAACACTTCGATTTACACGCGTTCTTTTTCTCTTTCCCGTGGTTTTTTTTTTTTTTTTTTCTTTCCCCCCTTTCTTTCTTTTTCCTTCTTTCCCTCAAAGGAAAGGTCTTAATACACCGCTTTGCATCGTACGTTACGGGGTAAGCCGTTTGGAAACGCTACAGGGCCGACGCCGCGCCGCAACCCTGCTCCGGGGCCCGCCTGCCCCCCCGCTCCGCTCCGCCGCGCCGCCTCCGCAGGGGCGAGCGCGTGCCCCGGCCCGCGCTGCCAACGAACTGGCGCCCTAAACGCCGCGCACGCAAAACGCAAAGTCACACCCGCGCTCCCGGCGCGGCGCCGGGTCCCAGCCCGCCCCCCCACTCGCCCCGCACCGCCGCCTCCACGCAGCGACGGCCGCAGCGGGCAGGATGCAGCCCGACGCCCCCCGAACCTATGCGTTCGCCTCACCCGGGGGCCCCACATCCTTCACTCCACGCCACCTCCGCACTCACCCGCCGCCGCCGCCGAGCGAAAACGCCCTCCCTGCTCGCCGCCATCTTGCTTCCCCGCCGCCGCGCATGCGCCGCTCGCCAACGGACTGCGGCGGCAGTGACGCTTGAGCACCGCGCACGTGCCGGCTCGGACAGCGCGGGGGGGGGGAGCGAGGGGAGCGGGAGGGGCGGGGGGGAGCGAGGGGAGCGGGAGGGGAGCAGAGGGAGCCCGAGGGGCGGGGGGGAGCGAGGGGAGCCCGAGGGGCGGGGCGGAGTGCAAGGGGAGCGCGAGAGGCGGGGGGGAGCGTGAGGGGAGCAGGGGGGCCCGAGGAGCGGGGGGGAGCGCGAGGGGACCAGGGGGAGCGCGAGGGGCGGGGCGGAGCGCGAGGGGAGCAAGGGGAGCCCGAGAGGAGCCTGAGAAGCAGGGGGGAGCCCGAGAAGCGGGGGGGAGCGCGAGGGGAGCAGGGGGAGTGCAAGGGGCGGGGCAGAGCGCGAGGGGAGCAAGGGGAGCCCGAGGAGCGGGGGGAGCGTGAGAGGAGCCTGAGAAGCAGGGGGGAGCCCGAGAAGCGGGGGGGAGCGCGAGGGGCGGGTGGAGCGGGGAATCCCGAGGGGCGGGGGGGAGCCGGGGAGCCCGAGGGGCGGGGGGGAGCACGAAGGGAGGCGAGACCCGCAATGGCATGCTCGCGCCGCGGCGCTGCAGCCGGGCGGCTCACGCGTGCGAACCGCAGCCCGCCGCGGCAGCCCGGGACTCCCAGCGAGCGCCCCGAGGCTGCCCGAGCCCGTGGCCGCTCCAAGAGCACCGGGAAGGGGCGACGAGCACGCTCCATTCGCTTACCCGTTACCGAAACGGCGGAGAGCAGCAGCAAACATGGCGACCGGCACTGAGCATGTGCGCGCCGGCTGTCTGCGCATGCGCGCCCCCCCCACCGGGTGCAGTACCGCTTTTTGGACACAGGGTGGCAGCAGTAAGCGCGGCGGAACCCAGTGCGCGTGCGCGCCCCCCTTTATCGTGCCCAACCGCTTTTTGACGCCCCGAGGGCAGCAGGGCGCGCGGCCGGCCGCCGTGCGCCCGCGCGCCACCCTTTCCGTGCCGTACCGCTTTTTTGACGCCCCGAGGGCAGCAGGGCGCGCGGCCGCCCCCGGCACGCGCACACCGCTGCAGAGCCCCCCCGCCCGTCCGCCCTTTGCAGAGATTTCACCACCCTCGCCTCGGCTCATCTGCCCTTATTTACAGCGCCTGCTGCGAGGCGCAGCGTCGCCGCGTGTCGTGCTCGAGCCGCTGCTCCTAGAGGCTTCCGTAACAGCGCTTTCCTTTGAACATCGTTGCAAAATACTCCACAGACAAAAAAGAGTCAGAGGCTGCACTTAAAAAAACAAAACGAAAACAAAAAAACCACCCACCTACTTAACGGGACAATTTGCAAGCGTTCCAAGAAGCAGCCGTTCTTCTTTAGAACTTTCGACCTCTCGCCTTTACTGATCGTTAAACAAAATAAACAGCCCAAAGCAAGCCGCGCTATTTGCTTGACAGACTGCTCGGTTTTTATTATTAAACGGTACGAGATGCTGGCACGCGGCATGTCTTCTTCGGATTCTTGGGCTGACGTTCCTTCGGCCGCACGCACGCGGTCAAAGGCGTCTTTTTCACGTCCCGCCGTCAGGGCCTCCCCAGCAATTCCCGCAGCGACTCCCCCCTCGGGACAAACAGCTCGAGGACACGCACGGTCTTGCTAAAAGAACGGGGGGGGGGGGGGGAACAAACGCGTGCGCTGAGCGCGGCACTCGCAGACCCGATCTTCGGGTCCAAAAGAAAACTCTCTAAAGCGGACCAGGCGGGCCAAAGAGGTCCCTTCTTTGCGCCACGCTTCTTTCCTCGCACAGACGTCGGCCGCCTCTGCCCGCTCTCACGGTATCCCCTACCGGCAAGGACACGGCGAAACGTTTCGGAAACGACGGCGTTTCCCAGAAGCGTTTCCGCCGCCTTGGGAAAACGGCCGAAGGAGAGGCTCACGCGGGGCGCGTAGCTAGAAAGAACGCTCCGCACAAAGGCCTAAAATGACCAGCCCGGAGCAGGGATCCCGGGCTCTCCGGGAGCGCAGGAGTTCTCACGTCCTTACTGAGCAGAGACCGCTGCCCGTGAAACACGAGACGCCGCAGCGACGCCGATCGTTGGAGGGAAGCCTGCAATAAGAGCGAAAGAAAAGCAGACGTTGAGGACAAAGACCAAGTTACGAGCCCCTCGCGATTCAGACACGCTTCTAGATTTACCGCCTATTTCAAGGCGCGCCTTCGGCAATTCCGTCCAATTGATTTTCCCCGAAGCCCGAGACGCGGACGAAACGCCTCTCAAAGGAAGGTACGGCATAACCGCTCTGGCCTATAAACTACCGGTTTCGACGCAGGAAAAGCACAGGGAAAGCACTAGCGTTCCCCCCAAGAAACCACGTCCAAGCGGACCGATGAAGTAGGCCCCAAGTCTGAAAGCGGACCTAAAGGAGCCCGTTTGGCGGTCGCGAGCTGGAATACACCGTTCTCCTTCTCACTAACAACCTCCCGTAGAGACCGGCAGCTGTACAGCGCCTTCTACGCTACACGGAGGAGTCGGATAGCGGGCAGATGCCGCGTCCCGAATGCGCAACTAGAGATTTGAACGCACGGACGTAAACAAACGCCCGTGACGTAGCGGAGGTCTAGCGTATTCACGTTTACCGTGCGTCAGTTCTCCTCTGCGGACAGGCCGTTCCATCTTCTTTACTCGTTAGCTGACAGACGCCCTAGGAGAAAGCAAAGAAAGGAAGAAATTCAAAAGGAAATGAAACAGATCGGAGGGAGCCTCAAAGGCTTTGATCCATCCCCCCAGGCAGCCGAACCACCTTCGCAAAGGCACACCTCAAAAGACACGTCCTTCCGGGATCGCTGCACAGCCCAGCCAGAAAAGAGGAACAGAAACAAACAGAACGAGAAGGCTGCAGAGGGGGACGGAGGGCCGGAAAGGAGCCTGCTGTCCAGCGATGGTATCTTACCGCTCCTTGCGCGTTAGCAGCCCCTTTCAGATGCTTAAGCCCAAATTCTCTCAGCCCTTAACAGCTTCAGTACCCGCGGCACCTAGTTTTTCCACGCTCTCCAGTCTTCCTCGCTCTTTCCCGTCTCGGGCGAAAAGCCTCCCAGACCCCGTCTGCACTTACGCGCTTCCTTAAAACAGGATCGCCGAAATCAACCGAACGGGCTGAGCTGCTCCTCTTCCGCTCGCCGGCCCTCGGAACGTCAGCCTGCAAACGAATCGGACCACCGAGGTCACCGGCAGAGTCTCCTTTCGGAGCTCGGCCCCCCCCAAGCTTTAACGACGGTTTCCCAAGCGGGGCAAACGCAGGGCCTCCCTTCGGCCCCGGAACGGTTTTTATCGCGGGCTCCCAAGTCGCCGTTACGACACTAAGCGGCAAAGCAAGGCAAAGACAGCTGGGGTCGCAGCTTACCCACCTAGGCACGAAAATTCTTCTTTGAGGCCTCCCTCGCTGCTTTTGCCAGGTAAACACACCAAAACAAAGCTCCCGACAGGCAGCTGAGGCTTCACATGGACCTCGGGGCCCCGCTAGCAACGGCGACGCCGGAGCCGCCGGGCTACCAGGCGCTATTCCCCCCCCTCCCCTCCCCTCCCCTCCCCTGCCCTGCCGGCCCGCGAACCGCGGCTTATTACTCACGAGTCCGGGAAGGACGCCGCCGACCTTCCCGCGGCCGAAGGCTCCTCGTCAGGAGCGGGCAGAGAACCTTTCCGCCGGCATTCGGAGTCTCCCGGCCGCTCTCGACACCCGATAACTTGCCGAGAAAGGGCTGAGGGCGGGAGCCTGCAGTTCTTCACGGCAGCACACAGTCGTTCCCCGATGTGCCGAACGCCTAGCATTAACACAATTTAGAAATACAAAAATACCACCGCTACAGGGCGCAAAGCCAAGCTGAAATTTCGGCAGCCAAAGCAAACCTCTGCGCGCCCGACAGAACGAGCCACGTGCATCGGCGCCTACAGCTCCTCAAGGCTAGCGAGGCCTCGTGGGCGACGTTCCTCTGGCAGGCTGCGCAGCTGAACTCCCCCGTGTCGCCTAAGAGTCCGTGACGTGACGTATTCAAAGCTCAGCAGAAATTAACAATCCAAAGTTGTTTCTAAGCACAAAAGCGGATCTACTACACGAGAAGGAAGGAGTCCTAATTCCGCAAGGCTTTACCTTTTCTTCGAGCTGCCGTCTTCCTGCTGCCCCACATACCATTGCCAGGCAATTAACCTGGGGTCGCGCTAAATGAGCCTTCCTCTTCGTTTTACAATTCGCACGCTTGCCTCTCCCTCTCTCGCTGGCCACCTGACCGCCGTTCCCCGAAGACGGGAATTTGCCGTCTTGGAGCTCTTAAAGCACGACGCTTCACAGATGCAGAGAGTCACGCGCACGGAAACGGATGGACGCAGCGTCCTTTCCGTAACGCGTACGCACCTTCCGTTAGATGTCGCTCATCTGTTATTCCGATCGCTATTACCGGCGAACCTTCCTCACCGGGAGGAACGGGCTTTCCCTTTCGGGGCGACGGAGACGGCTCTCGCTCGGTTCCCTTTAATTTTATTACTTCGGCTCGCTTACGTTTTTCTGTCTCTTCAGCTTCAGCCGTGGCAACGAACCTAAAAATTAAATATCCTATCTTTCCTTTTCTACGTACGCGTGTACGATAACAAAACAAAATACAAACGACCGAAGCAAAACTAAGGCAGCTACGGTTAACAAGAGGCGCAGGGCAGCAACGGGTCGCTTAGTCCTCAGCGCTGCCTCCGGGAGGGAGGCCGAAAGAACGAACGTTCCGCATCAAGAGTTACCTTGGTTACCCGGGCCAGAACGCCTCCTACTGTCGCAGCTTCTGGGGAGATCGAGGGTCCGCTGCTGCATTTTTGCTTCCTCCTTTCAGCCCGCCCCTTTGGGAGTAAGCGCAAAAAACCGCTCGCTCGTCCGGCTTTGCTCTTTGTCAGCATTTGCTATTGTCGGTTCCGCCTCTGTAACAAAGACAGAAAATTGCATTTCGCTTCCAACAAAACACTTCGATTTACACGCGTTCTTTTTCTCTTTCCCGTGGTTTTTTTTTTTTTTTCTTTCCCCCCTTTCTTTCTTTTTCCTTCTTTCCCTCAAAGGAAAGGTCTTAATACACCGCTTTGCATCGTACGTTACGGGGTAAGCCGTTTGGAAACACTACAGGGCCGACGCCGCGCCGCAACCCTGCTCCGGGGCCCGCCTGCCCCCCCGCTCCGCTCCGCCGCGCCGCCTCCGCAGGGGCGAGCGCGTGCCCCGGCCCGCGCTGCCAACGAACTGGCGCCCTAAACGCCGCGCACGCAAAACGCAAAGTCACACCCGCGCTCCCGGCGCGGCGCCGGGTCCCAGCCCGCCCCCCCACTCGCCCCGCACCCCCACTCGCCCCGCACCGCCGCCTCCACGCAGCGACGGCCGCAGCGGGCAGGATGCAGCCCGACGCCCCCCGAACCTATGCGTTCGCCTCACCCGGGGGCCCCACATCCTTCACTCCACGACACCTCCGCACTCACCCGCCGCCGCCGCCGCCGAGCGAAAACGCCCTCCCTGCTTGCCGCCATCTTGCTTCCCCGCCGCCGCGCATGCGCCGCTCGCCAACGGACTGCGGCGGCAGTGACGCTTGAGCACCGCGCACGTGCCGGCTCGGACAGCGCGGGGGGGGGGGAGCGAGGGGAGCGGGAGGGGCGGGGGGGAGCGAGGGGAGCGGGAGGGGAGCCCGAGGGGCGGGGCGGAGTGCGAGGGGAGCGCGAGAGGCGGGGGGGAGCGTGAGGGGAGCAGGGGGGCCCGAGGAGCGGGGGGGAGCACGAGGGGAGCCCGAGAAGCGGGGGGGAGCGCGGGGGCGGGGGGGAGCGCGAGGGGACCAGGGGGAGCGCGAGGGGTGGGGCGGAGCGCGAGGGGAGCAAGGGGAGCCCGAGAGGAGCCTGAGAAGCAGGGGGGAGCCCGAGAAGCGGGGGGGAGCGCGAGGGGAGCAGGGGGAGTGCGAGGGGTGGGGCAGAGCGCGAGGGGAGCAAGGGGAGCCCGAGGAGCGGGGGGGAGCGTGAGAGGAGCCTGAGAAGCAGGGGGGAGCCCGAGAAGCGGGGGGGAGCGCGAGGGGAGCCCGAGAAGCGGGGGGGAGCGCGAGGGGAGCAGGGGGAGCCCGAGGGGCGGGGCGGAGCGCGAGGGGAGCGCGAGGGGCGAGGCGGAGCGCGAGGGGAGCAGGGGGAGCGCGAGGGGAGCAGGGGGAGCGCGAGGGGAGCAGGGGGAGCGCGAGGGGCGGGGCGGAGCGCGAGGGGAGCCCGAGAAGCGGGGGGGAGCGCGAGGGGAGCCCGAGAAGCGGGGCGGAGCGCGAGGGGAGCAGGGGGAGCGCGAGGGGAGCAGGGGGAGCCCGAGGGGCGGGGCGGAGCGCGAGGGGAGCCCGAGAAGCGGGGGGGAGCGCGGGGGGAGCAGGGGGAGCCCGAGGGGCGGGGCGGAGCGCGAGGGGAGCGCGAGGGGTGGGGCGGAGCGCGAGGGGAGCAGGGGGAGCGCGAGGGGAGCAGGGGGAGCCCGAGGGGAGCAGGGGGAGCCCGAGGGGCGGGGCGGAGCGCGAGGGGAGCCCGAGAAGCGGGGGGGAGCGCGAGGGGCGGGGCGGAGCGCGAGGGGAGCAGGGGGAGCCCGAGGAGCGGGGGGGGAGCGCGAGGGGAGCCCGAGAAGCAGGGGGGAGCGCGGGGGTGGGGGGGAGCGCGAGGGGAGCCCGAGAAGCGGGGGGGAGCGCGAGGGGCGGGTGGAGCGGGGAATCCCGAGGGGCGGGGGGGAGCCGGGGAGCCCGAGGGGCGGGGGGGAGCACGAAGGGAGGCGAGACCCGCAATGGCATGCTCGCGCCGCGGCGCTGCAGCCGGGCGGCTCACGCGTGCGAACCGCAGCCCGCCGCGGCAGCCCGGGACTCCCAGCGAGCGCCCCGAGGCTGCCCGAGCCCGTGGCCGCTCCAAGAGCGCCGGGAAGGGGCGACGAGCACGCTCCATTCGCTTACCCGTTACCGAAACGGCGGAGAGCAGCAGCAAACATGGCGACCGGCACTGAGCATGTGCGCGCCGGCTGTCTGCGCATGCGCGCCCCCCCCACCGGGTGCAGTACCGCTTTTTGGACACAGGGTGGCAGCAGTGAGCGCGGCGGAACGCTGTGCGCGTGCGCGCCCCCCCCACAGGTTGCAGTACCGATTGTTGGACACAGGGTGGCAGCAGTGAGCACGGCGTAACGCTGTGCGCACGCGAGCCCCCCCCACAGGGTGCAGTACCGATTTTTGGACACAGGGTGGCAGCAGTGAGCATGGCAGAACCCAGTGCGCACGCGCGCCCCCCCACAGGGTGCAGTACCGCTTTTTGGACACAGGGTGGCAGCAGTGAGCGCGGCGGAACGCTGTGCGCACGCGCGCCCCCCCCACAGGGTGCAGTACCGATTTTTGGACACAGGGTGGCAGCAGTGAGCACGGCGGAACCCAGTGCGCATGCGCGCCCCCCTTTATCGTGCCGTACCGCTTTTTTGACGCCCCGAGGGCAGCAGGGCGCGCGGCCGCCCCCGGCACGCGCACACCGCTGCAGAGCCCCCCCGCCCGCCCTTTGCAGACATTTCACCACCCTCGCCTCGGCTCATCTGCCCTTATTTACAGCGCCTGCTGCGAGGCGCAGCGTCGCCGCGTGTCGTGCTCGAGCCGCTGCTCCTAGAGGCTTCAGTAACAGCGCTTTCCTTTGAACATCGTTGCAAAATACTCCACAGACAAAAAAGAGTCAGAGGCTGCACTTAAAAAAACAAAACGAAAACAAAAAAACCACCCACCTACTTAACGGGACAATTTGCAAGCGTTCCAAGAAGCAGCCGTTCTTCTTTAGAACTTTCGACCTCTCGCCTTTACTGATCGTTAAACAAAATAAACAGCCCAAAGCAAGCCGCGCTATTTGCTTGACAGACTGCTCGGTTTTTATTATTAAACGGTACGAGATGCTGGCACGCGGCATGTCTTCTTCGGATTCTTGGGCTGACGTTCCTTCGGCCGCACGCACGCGGTCAAAGGCGTCTTTTTCACGTCCCGCCGTCAGGGCCTCCCCAGCAATTCCCGCAGCGACTCCCCCCTCGGGACAAACAGCTCGAGGACACGCACGGTCTTGCTAAAAGAACGGGGGGGGGGGGGGGGGAACAAACGCGTGCGCTGAGCGCGGCACTCGCAGACCCGATCTTCGGGTCCAAAAGAAAACTCTCTAAAGCGGACCAGGCGGGCCAAAGAGGTCCCTTCTTTGCGCCACGCTTCTTTCCTCGCACAGACGTCGGCCGCCTCTGCCCGCTCTCACGGTATCCCCTACCGGCAAGGACACGGCGAAACGTTTCGGAAACGACGGCGTTTCCCAGAAGCGTTTCCGCCGCCTTGGGAAAACGGCCGAAGGAGAGGCTCACGCGGGGCGCGTAGCTAGAAAGAACGCTCCGCACAAAGGCCTAAAATGACCAGCCCGGAGCAGGGATCCCGGGCTCTCCGGGAGCGCAGGAGTTCTCACGTCCTTACTGAGCAGAGACCGCTGCCCGTGAAACACGAGACGCCGCAGCGACGCCGATCGTTGGAGGGAAGCCTGCAATAAGAGCGAAAGAAAAGCAGACGTTGAGGACAAAGACCAAGTTACGAGCCCCTCGCGATTCAGACACGCTTCTAGATTTACCGCCTATTTCAAGGCGCGCCTTCGGCAATTCCGTCCAATTGATTTTCCCCGAAGCCCGAGACGCGGACGAAACGCCTCTCAAAGGAAGGTACGGCATAACCGCTCTGGCCTATAAACTACCGGTTTCGACGCAGGAAAAGCACAGGGAAAGCACTAGCGTTCCCCCCAAGAAACCACGTCCAAGCGGACCGATGAAGTAGGCCCCAAGTCTGAAAGCGGACCTAAAGGAGCCCGTTTGGCGGTCGCGAGCTGGAATACACCGTTCTCCTTCTCACTAACAACCTCCCGTAGAGACCGGCAGCTGTACAGCGCCTTCTACGCTACACGGAGGAGTCGGATAGCGGGCAGATGCCGCGTCCCGAATGCGCAACTAGAGATTGGAACGCACGGACGTAAACAAACGCCCGTGACGTAGCGGAGGTCTAGCGTATTCACGTTTACCGTGCGTCAGTTCTCCTCTGCGGACAGGCCGTTCCATCTTCTTTACTCGTTAGCTGACAGACGCCCTAGGAGAAAGCAAAGAAAGGAAGAAATTCAAAAGGAAATGAAACAGATCGGAGGGAGCCTCAAAGGCTTTGATCCATCCCCCCAGGCAGCCGAACCACCTTCGCAAAGGCACACCTCAAAAGACACGTCCTTCCGGGATCGCTGCACAGCCCAGCCAGAAAAGAGGAACAGAAACAAACAGAACGAGAAGGCTGCAGAGGGGGACGGAGGGCCGGAAAGGAGCCTGCTGTCCAGCGATGGTATTTTACCGCTCCTTGCGCGTTAGCAGCCCCTTTCAGATGCTTAAGCCCAAATTCTCTCAGCCCTTAACAGCTTCAGTACCCGCGGCACCTAGTTTTTCCACGCTCTCCAGTCTTCCTCGCTCTTTCCCGTCTCGGGCGAAAAGCCTCCCAGACCCCGTCTGCACTTACGCGCTTCCTTAAAACAGGATCGCCGAAATCAACCGAACGGGCTGAGCTGCTCCTCTTCCGCTCGCCGGCCCTCGGAACGTCAGCCTGCAAACGAATCGGACCACCGAGGTCACCGGCAGAGTCTCCTTTCGGAGCTCGGCCCCCCCCCCCAAGCTTTAACGACGGTTTCCCAAGCGGGGCAAACGCAGGGCCTCCCTTCGGCCCCGGAACGGTTTTTATCGCGGGCTCCCAAGTCGCCGTTACGACACTAAGCGGCAAAGCAAGGCAAAGACAGCTGGGGTCGCAGCTTACCCACCTAGGCACGAAAATTCTTCTTTGAGGCCTCCCTCGCTGCTTTTGCCAGGTAAACACACCAAAACAAAGCTCCCGACAGGCAGCTGAGGCTTCACATGGACCTCGGGGCCCCGCTAGCAACGGCGACGCCGGAGCCGCCGGGCTACCAGGCGCTATTCCCCCCCCCCTCCCCTCCCCTCCCCTCCCCTGCCCTGCCGGCCCGCGAACCGCGGCTTATTACTCACGAGTCCGGGAAGGACGCCGCCGACCTTCCCGCGGCCGAAGGCTCCTCGTCAGGAGCGGGCAGAGAACCTTTCCGCCGGCATTCGGAGTCTCCCGGCCGCTCTCGACACCCGATAACTTGCCGAGAAAGGGCTGAGGGCGGGAGCCTGCAGTTCTTCACGGCAGCACACAGTCGTTCCCCGATGTGCCGAACGCCTAGCATTAACACAATTTAGAAATACAAAAATACCACCGCTACAGGGCGCAAAGCCAAGCTGAAATTTCGGCAGCCAAAGCAAACCTCTGCGCGCCCGACAGAACGAGCCACGTGCATCGGCGCCTACAGCTCCTCAAGGCTAGCGAGGCCTCGTGGGCGACGTTCCTCTGGCAGGCTGCGCAGCTGAACTCCCCCGTGTCGCCTAAGAGTCCGTGACGTGACGTATTCAAAGCTCAGCAGAAATTAACAATCCAAAGTTGTTTCTAAGCACAAAAGCGGATCTACTACACGAGAAGGAAGGAGTCCTAATTCCGCAAGGCTTTACCTTTTCTTCGAGCTGCCGTCTTCCTGCTGCCCCAAAGACCATTGCCAGGCAATTAACCTGGGGTCGCGCTAAATGAGCCTTCCTCTTCGTTTTACAATTCGCACGCTTGCCTCTCCCTCTCTCGCTGGCCACCTGACCGCCGTTCCCCGAAGACGGGAATTTGCCGTCTTGGAGCTCTTAAAGCACGACGCTTCACAGATGCAGAGAGTCACGCGCACGGAAACGGATGGACGCAGCGTCCTTTCCGTAACGCGTACGCACCTTCCGTTAGATGTCGCTCATCTGTTATTCCGATCGCTATTACCGGCGAACCTTCCTCACCGGGAGGAACGGGCTTTCCCTTTCGGGGCGACGGAGACGGCTCTCGCTCGGTTCCCTTTAATTTTATTACTTCGGCTCGCTTACGTTTTTCTGTCTCTTCAGCTTCAGCCGTGGCAACGAACCTAAAAATTAAATATCCTATCTTTCCTTTTCTACGTACGCGTGTACGATAACAAAACAAAATACAAACGACCGAAGCAAAACTAAGGCAGCTACGGTTAACAAGAGGCGCAGGGCAGCAACGGGTCGCTTAGTCCTCAGCGCTGCCTCCGGGAGGGAGGCCGAAAGAACGAACGTTCCGCATCAAGAGTTACCTTGGTTACCCGGGCCAGAACGCCTCCTACTGTCGCAGCTTCTGGGGAGATCGAGGGTCCGCTGCTGCATTTTTGCTTCCTCCTTTCAGCCCGCCCCTTCGGGAGTAAGCGCAAAAAACCGCTCGCTCGTCCGGCTTTGCTCTTTGTCAGCATTTGCTATTGTCGGTTCCGCCTCTGTAACAAAGACAGAAAATTGCATTTCGCTTCCAACAAAACACTTCGATTTACACGCGTTTTCTCTTTCCCGTGGTTTTTTTTTTTTTTTTCTTTCCCCCCTTTCTTTCTTTTTCCTTCTTTCCCTCAAAGGAAAGGTCTTAATACACCGCTTTGCATCGTACGTTACGGGGTAAGCCGTTTGGAAACACTACAGGGCCGACGCCGCGCCGCAACCCTGCTCCGGGGCCCGCCTGCCCCCCCGCTCCGCTCCGCCGCGCCGCCTCCGCAGGGGCGAGCGCGTGCCCCGGCCCGCGCTGCCAACGAACTGGCGCCCTAAACGCCGCGCACGCAAAACGCAAAGTCACACCCGCGCTCCCGGCGCGGCGCCGGGTCCCAGCCCGCCCCCCCACTCGCCCCGCACCCCCACTCGCCCCGCACCGCCGCCTCCACGCAGCGACGGCCGCAGCGGGCAGGATGCAGCCCGACGCCCCCCGAACCTATGCGTTCGCCTCACCCGGGGGCCCCACATCCTTCACTCCACGACACCTCCGCACTCACCCGCCGCCGCCGCCGCCGAGCGAAAACGCCCTCCCTGCTTGCCGCCATCTTGCTTCCCCGCCGCCGCGCATGCGCCGCTCGCCAACGGACTGCGGCGGCAGTGACGCTTGAGCACCGCGCACGTGCCGGCTCGGACAGCGCGGGGGGGGGGGAGCGAGGGGAGCGGGAGGGGCGGGGGGGAGCGAGGGGAGCGGGAGGGGAGCCCGAGGGGCGGGGCGGAGTGCGAGGGGAGCGCGAGACGCGGGGGGGAGCGGGAGGGGAGCAGGGGGGCCCGAGGAGCGGGGGGGAGCACGAGGGGAGCCCGAGAAGCGGGGGGGAGCGCGGGGGCGGGGGGGAGCGCGAGGGGACCAGGGGGAGCGCGAGGGGCGGGGCGGAGCGCGAGGGGAGCAAGGGGAGCCCGAGAGGAGCCTGAGAAGCAGGGGGGAGCCCGAGAAGCTGGGGGGAGCGCGAGGGGAGCAGGGGGAGTGCGAGGGGTGGGGCAGAGCGCGAGGGGAGCAAGGGGAGCCCGAGGAGCGGGGGGGAGCGTGAGAGGAGCCTGAGAAGCAGGGGGGAGCCCGAGAAGCGGGGGGGAGCGCGAGGGGAGCCCGAGAAGCGGGGGGGAGCGCGAGGGGAGCAGGGGGAGCCCGAGGGGCGGGGCGGAGCGCGAGGGGAGCGCGAGGGGCGAGGCGGAGCGCGAGGGGAGCAGGGGGAGCGCGAGGGGAGCAGGGGGAGCGCGAGGGGAGCAGGGGGAGCGCGAGGGGAGCCCGAGAAGCGGGGGGGAGCGCGAGGGGAGCCCGAGAAGCGGGGCGGAGCGCGAGGGGAGCAGGGGGAGCGCGAGGGGAGCAGGGGGAGCCCGAGGGGCGGGGCGGAGCGCGAGGGGAGCCCGAGAAGCGGGGGGGAGCGCGGGGGGAGCAGGGGGAGCCCGAGGGGCGGGGCGGAGCGCGAGGGGAGCGCGAGGGGTGGGGCGGAGCGCGAGGGGAGCAGGGGGAGCGCGAGGGGAGCAGGGGGAGCCCGAGGGGAGCAGGGGGAGCCCGAGGGGAGCAGGGGGAGCCCGAGGGGCGGGGCGGAGCGCGAGGGGAGCCCGAGAAGCGGGGGGGAGCGCGAGGGGCGGGGCGGAGCGCGAGGGGAGCAGGGGGAGCCCGAGGAGCGGGGGGGGAGCGCGAGGGGAGCCCGAGAAGCAGGGGGGAGCGCGGGGGTGGGGGGGAGCGCGAGGGGAGCCCGAGAAGCGGGGGGGAGCGCGAGGGGCGGGTGGAGCGGGGAATCCCGAGGGGCGGGGGGGAGCCGGGGGAGCCCGAGGGGCGGGGGGGAGCACGAAGGGAGGCGAGACCCGCAATGGCATGCTCGCGCCGCGGCGCTGCAGCCGGGCGGCTCACGCGTGCGAACCGCAGCCCGCCGCGGCAGCCCGGGACTCCCAGCGAGCGCCCCGAGGCTGCCCGAGCCCGTGGCCGCTCCAAGAGCGCCGGGAAGGGGCGACGAGCACGCTCCATTCGCTTACCCGTTACCGAAACGGCGGAGAGCAGCAGCAAACATGGCGACCGGCACTGAGCATGTGCGCGCCGGCTGTCTGCGCATGCGCGCCCCCCCCACCGGGTGCAGTACCGCTTTTTGGACACAGGGTGGCAGCAGTGAGCGCGGCGGAACGCTGTGCGCGTGCGCGCCCCCCCCACAGGTTGCAGTACCGATTGTTGGACACAGGGTGGCAGCAGTGAGCACGGCGGAACCCAGTGCGCACGCGAGCCCCCCCCACAGGGTGCAGTACCGATTTTTGGACACAGGGTGGCAGCAGTGAGCATGGCAGAACCCAGTGCGCACGCGCGCCCCCCCACAGGGTGCAGTACCGCTTTTTGGACACAGGGTGGCAGCAGTGAGCACGGCGGAACGCTGTGCGCACGCGCGCCCCCCCCACAGGGTGCAGTACCGATTTTTGGACACAGGGTGGCAGCAGTGAGCACGGCGGAACCCAGTGCGCATGCGCGCCCCCCTTTATCGTGCCGTACCGCTTTTTTGACGCCCCGAGGGCAGCAGGGCGCGCGGCCGGCCGCCGTGCGCCTGCGCGCCCCCCTTTCCGTGCCGTACCGCTTTTTTGACGCCCCGAGGGCAGCAGGGCGCGCGGCCGCCCCCGGCACGCGCACACCGCTGCAGAGCCCCCCCGCCCGCCCTTTGCAGACATTTCACCACCCTCGCCTCGGCTCATCTGCCCTTATTTACAGCGCCTGCTGCGAGGCGCAGCGTCGCCGCGTGTCGTGCTCGAGCCGCTGCTCCTAGAGGCTTCAGTAACAGCGCTTTCCTTTGAACATCGTTGCAAAATACTCCACAGACAAAAAAGAGTCAGAGGCTGCACTTAAAAAAACAAAACGAAAACAAAAAAACCACCCACCTACTTAACGGGACAATTTGCAAGCGTTCCAAGAAGCAGCCGTTCTTCTTTAGAACTTTCGACCTCTCGCCTTTACTGATCGTTAAACAAAATAAACAGCCCAAAGCAAGCCGCGCTATTTGCTTGACAGACTGCTCGGTTTTTATTATTAAACGGTACGAGATGCTGGCACGCGGCATGTCTTCTTCGGATTCTTGGGCTGACGTTCCTTCGGCCGCACGCACGCGGTCAAAGGCGTCTTTTTCACGTCCCGCCGTCAGGGCCTCCCCAGCAATTCCCGCAGCGACTCCCCCCTCGGGACAAACAGCTCGAGGACACGCACGGTCTTGCTAAAAGAACGGGGGGGGGGGGGGGGGAACAAACGCGTGCGCTGAGCGCGGCACTCGCAGACCCGATCTTCGGGTCCAAAAGAAAACTCTCTAAAGCGGACCAGGCGGGCCAAAGAGGTCCCTTCTTTGCGCCACGCTTCTTTCCTCGCACAGACGTCGGCCGCCTCTGCCCGCTCTCACGGTATCCCCTACCGGCAAGGACACGGCGAAACGTTTCGGAAACGACGGCGTTTCCCAGAAGCGTTTCCGCCGCCTTGGGAAAACGGCCGAAGGAGAGGCTCACGCGGGGCGCGTAGCTAGAAAGAACGCTCCGCACAAAGGCCTAAAATGACCAGCCCGGAGCAGGGATCCCGGGCTCTCCGGGAGCGCAGGAGTTCTCACGTCCTTACTGAGCAGAGACCGCTGCCCGTGAAACACGAGACGCCGCAGCGACGCCGATCGTTGGAGGGAAGCCTGCAATAAGAGCGAAAGAAAAGCAGACGTTGAGGACAAAGACCAAGTTACGAGCCCCTCGCGATTCAGACACGCTTCTAGATTTACCGCCTATTTCAAGGCGCGCCTTCGGCAATTCCGTCCAATTGATTTTCCCCGAAGCCCGAGACGCGGACGAAACGCCTCTCAAAGGAAGGTACGGCATAACCGCTCTGGCCTATAAACTACCGGTTTCGACGCAGGAAAAGCACAGGGAAAGCACTAGCGTTCCCCCCAAGAAACCACGTCCAAGCGGACCGATGAAGTAGGCCCCAAGTCTGAAAGCGGACCTAAAGGAGCCCGTTTGGCGGTCGCGAGCTGGAATACACCGTTCTCCTTCTCACTAACAACCTCCCGTAGAGACCGGCAGCTGTACAGCGCCTTCTACGCTACACGGAGGAGTCGGATAGCGGGCAGATGCCGCGTCCCGAATGCGCAACTAGAGATTGGAACGCACGGACGTAAACAAACGCCCGTGACGTAGCGGAGGTCTAGCGTATTCACGTTTACCGTGCGTCAGTTCTCCTCTGCGGACAGGCCGTTCCATCTTCTTTACTCGTTAGCTGACAGACGCCCTAGGAGAAAGCAAAGAAAGGAAGAAATTCAAAAGGAAATGAAACAGATCGGAGGGAGCCTCAAAGGCTTTGATCCATCCCCCCAGGCAGCCGAACCACCTTCGCAAAGGCACACCTCAAAAGACACGTCCTTCCGGGATCGCTGCACAGCCCAGCCAGAAAAGAGGAACAGAAACAAACAGAACGAGAAGGCTGCAGAGGGGGACGGAGGGCCGGAAAGGAGCCTGCTGTCCAGCGATGGTATTTTACCGCTCCTTGCGCGTTAGCAGCCCCTTTCAGATGCTTAAGCCCAAATTCTCTCAGCCCTTAACAGCTTCAGTACCCGCGGCACCTAGTTTTTCCACGCTCTCCAGTCTTCCTCGCTCTTTCCCGTCTCGGGCGAAAAGCCTCCCAGACCCCGTCTGCACTTACGCGCTTCCTTAAAACAGGATCGCCGAAATCAACCGAACGGGCTGAGCTGCTCCTCTTCCGCTCGCCGGCCCTCGGAACGTCAGCCTGCAAACGAATCGGACCACCGAGGTCACCGGCAGAGTCTCCTTTCGGAGCTCGGCCCCCCCCCCAAGCTTTAACGACGGTTTCCCAAGCGGGGCAAACGCAGGGCCTCCCTTCGGCCCCGGAACGGTTTTTATCGCGGGCTCCCAAGTCGCCGTTACGACACTAAGCGGCAAAGCAAGGCAAAGACAGCTGGGGTCGCAGCTTACCCACCTAGGCACGAAAATTCTTCTTTGAGGCCTCCCTCGCTGCTTTTGCCAGGTAAACACACCAAAACAAAGCTCCCGACAGGCAGCTGAGGCTTCACATGGACCTCGGGGCCCCGCTAGCAACGGCGACGCCGGAGCCGCCGGGCTACCAGGCGCTATTCCCCCCCCCCCTCCCCTCCCCTCCCCTCCCCTGCCCTGCCGGCCCGCGAACCGCGGCTTATTACTCACGAGTCCGGGAAGGACGCCGCCGACCTTCCCGCGGCCGAAGGCTCCTCGTCAGGAGCGGGCAGAGAACCTTTCCGCCGGCATTCGGAGTCTCCCGGCCGCTCTCGACACCCGATAACTTGCCGAGAAAGGGCTGAGGGCGGGAGCCTGCAGTTCTTCACGGCAGCACACAGTCGTTCCCCGATGTGCCGAACGCCTAGCATTAACACAATTTAGAAATACAAAAATACCACCGCTACAGGGCGCAAAGCCAAGCTGAAATTTCGGCAGCCAAAGCAAACCTCTGCGCGCCCGACAGAACGAGCCACGTGCATCGGCGCCTACAGCTCCTCAAGGCTAGCGAGGCCTCGTGGGCGACGTTCCTCTGGCAGGCTGCGCAGCTGAACTCCCCCGTGTCGCCTAAGAGTCCGTGACGTGACGTATTCAAAGCTCAGCAGAAATTAACAATCCAAAGTTGTTTCTAAGCACAAAAGCGGATCTACTACACGAGAAGGAAGGAGTCCTAATTCCGCAAGGCTTTACCTTTTCTTCGAGCTGCCGTCTTCCTGCTGCCCCAAAGACCATTGCCAGGCAATTAACCTGGGGTCGCGCTAAATGAGCCTTCCTCTTCGTTTTACAATTCGCACGCTTGCCTCTCCCTCTCTCGCTGGCCACCTGACCGCCGTTCCCCGAAGACGGGAATTTGCCGTCTTGGAGCTCTTAAAGCACGACGCTTCACAGATGCAGAGAGTCACGCGCACGGAAACGGATGGACGCAGCGTCCTTTCCGTAACGCGTACGCACCTTCCGTTAGATGTCGCTCATCTGTTATTCCGATCGCTATTACCGGCGAACCTTCCTCACCGGGAGGAACGGGCTTTCCCTTTCGGGGCGACGGAGACGGCTCTCGCTCGGTTCCCTTTAATTTTATTACTTCGGCTCGCTTACGTTTTTCTGTCTCTTCAGCTTCAGCCGTGGCAACGAACCTAAAAATTAAATATCCTATCTTTCCTTTTCTACGTACGCGTGTACGATAACAAAACAAAATACAAACGACCGAAGCAAAACTAAGGCAGCTACGGTTAACAAGAGGCGCAGGGCAGCAACGGGTCGCTTAGTCCTCAGCGCTGCCTCCGGGAGGGAGGCCGAAAGAACGAACGTTCCGCATCAAGAGTTACCTTGGTTACCCGGGCCAGAACGCCTCCTACTGTCGCAGCTTCTGGGGAGATCGAGGGTCCGCTGCTGCATTTTTGCTTCCTCCTTTCAGCCCGCCCCTTCGGGAGTAAACGCAAAAAACCGCTCGCTCGTCCGGCTTTGCTCTTTGTCAGCATTTGCTATTGTCGGTTCCGCCTCTGTAACAAAGACAGAAAATTGCATTTCGCTTCCAACAAAACACTTCGATTTACACGCGTTCTTTTTCTCTTTCCCGTGGTTTTTTTTTTTTTCTTTCCCCCCTTTCTTTCTTTTTCCTTCTTTCCCTCAAAGGAAAGGTCTTAATACACCGCTTTGCATCGTACGTTACGGGGTAAGCCGTTTGGAAACGCTACAGGGCCGACGCCGCGCCGCAACCCTGCTCCGGGGCCCGCCTGCCCCCCCGCTCCGCTCCGCCGCGCCGCCTCCGCAGGGGCGAGCGCGTGCCCCGGCCCGCGCTGCCAACGAACTGGCGCCCTAAACGCCGCGCACGCAAAACGCAAAGTCACACCCGCGCTCCCGGCGCGGCGCCGGGTCCCAGCCCGCCCCCCCACTCGCCCCGCACCGCCGCCTCCACGCAGCGACGGCCGCAGCGGGCAGGATGCAGCCCGACGCCCCCCGAACCTATGCGTTCGCCTCACCCGGGGGCCCCACATCCTTCACTCCACGCCACCTCCGCACTCACCCGCCGCCGCCGCCGACGAGCGAAAACGCCCTCCCTGCTCGCCGCCATCTTGCTTCCCCGCCGCCGCGCATGCGCCGCTCGCCAACGGACTGCGGCGGCAGTGACGCTTGAGCACCGCGCACGTGCCGGCTCGGACAGCGCGGGGGGGGGGGAGCGAGGGGAGCGGGAGGGGCGGGGGGGAGCGAGGGGAGCGGGAGGGGAGCAGAGGGAGCCCGAGGGGCGGGGGGGAGCGAGGGGAGCCCGAGGGGCGGGGCGGAGTGCGAGGGGAGCGCGAGAGGCGGGGGGGGAGCGTGAGGGGAGCAGGGGGGCCCGAGGAGCGGGGGGGAGCACGAGGGGAGCCCGAGAAGCGGGGGGGGAGCGCGGGGGCGGGGGGGAGCGCGAGGGGACCAGGGGGAGCGCGAGGGGCGGGGCGGAGCGCGAGGGGAGCAAGGGGAGCCCGAGAGAAGCCTGAGAAGCAGGGGGGAGCCCGAGAAGCGGGGGGGAGCGCGAGGGGAGCAGGGGGAGTGCGAGGGGCGGGGCAGAGCGCGAGGGGAGCAAGGGGAGCCCGAGGAGCGGGGGGGAGCGTGAGAAGAGCCTGAGAAGCAGGGGGGAGCCCGAGAAGCGGGGGGGAGCGCGAGGGGAGCCCGAGAAGCAGGGGGGAGCGCGAGGGGAGCAGGGGGAGCCCGAGGGGCGGGGCGGAGCGCGAGGGGAGCAGGGGGAGCGCGAGGGGAGCAGGGGGAGCCCGAGGGGAGCAGGGGGAGCGCGAGGGGAGCAGGGGGAGCGCGAGGGGAGCGCGAGGGGCGGGGCGGAGCGCGAGGGGAGCAGGGGGAGCCCGAGGAGCGGGGGGGGAGCGCGAGGGGAGCCCGAGAAGCAGGGGGGAGCGCGGGGGTGGGGGGGGAGCGCGAGGGGAGCCCGAGAAGCGGGGGGGAGCGCGAGGGGCGGGTGGAGCGGGGAATCCCGAGGGGCGGGGGCGAGCCGGGGAGCCCGAGGGGCGGGGGGGAGCACGAAGGGAGGCGAGACCCGCAATGGCATGCTCGCGCCGCGGCGCTGCAGCCGGGCGGCTCACGCGTGCGAACCGCAGCCCGCCGCGGCAGCCCGGGACTCCCAGCGAGCGCCCCGAGGCTGCCCGAGCCCGTGGCCGCTCCAAGAGCACCGGGAAGGGGCGACGAGCACGCTCCATTCGCTTACCCGTTACCGAAACGGCGGAGAGCAGCAGCAAACATGGCGACCGGCACTGAGCATGTGCGCGCCGGCTGTCTGCGCATGCGCGCCCCCCCCACCGGGTGCAGTACCGCTTTTTGGACACAGGGTGGCAGCAGTGAGCGCGGCGGAACGCTGTGCGCGTGCGCGCCCCCCCCACCGGGTGCAGTACCGCTTTTTGGACACAGGGTGGCAGCAGTGAGCACGGCGGAACCCAGTGCGCACACGAGCCCCCCCACAGGGTGCAGTACCGCTTTTTGGACACAGGGTGGCAGCAGTGAGCACGGCGGAACGCTGTGCGCACGCGCGCCCCCCCCACAGGGTGCAGTACCGATTTTTGGACACAGGGTGGCAGCAGTGAGCACGGCGGAACCCAGTGCGCATGCGCGCCCCCCTTTATCGTGCCGTACCGCTTTTTGGACGCCCCGAGGGCAGCAGGGCGCGCGGCCGGCCGCCGTGCGCCTGCGCGCCCCCCTTTCCGTGCCGTACTGCTTTTTTGACGCCCCGAGGGCAGCAGGGCGCGCGGCCGCCCCCGGCACGCGCACACCGCTGCAGAGCCCCCCCGCCCGCCCTTTGCAGACATTTCACCACCCTCGCCTCGGCTCATCTGCCTTTATTTACAGCGCCTGCTGCGAGGCGCAGCGTCGCCGCGTGTCGTGCTCGAGCCGCTGCTCCTAGAGGCTTCAGTAACAGCGCTTTCCTTTGAACATCGTTGCAAAATACTCCACAGACAAAAAAGAGTCAGAGGCTGCACTTAAAAAAACAAAACGAAAACAAAAAAACCACCCACCTACTTAACGGGACAATTTGCAAGCGTTCCAAGAAGCAGCCGTTCTTCTTTAGAACTTTCGACCTCTCGCCTTTACTGATCGTTAAACAAAATAAACAGCCCAAAGCAAGCCGCGCTATTTGCTTGACAGACTGCTCGGTTTTTATTATTAAACGGTACGAGATGCTGGCACGCGGCATGTCTTATTCGGATTCTTGGGCCGACGTTCCTTCGGCCGCACGCACGCGGTCAAAGGCGTCTTTTTCACGTCCCGCCGTCAGGGCCTCCCCAGCAATTCCCGCAGCGACTCCCCCCTCGGGACAAACAGCTCGAGGACACGCACGGTCTTGCTAAAAGAACGGGGGGGGGGGGGGGGGGAACAAACGCGTGCGCTGAGCGCGGCACTCGCAGACCCGATCTTCGGGTCCAAAAGAAAACTCTCTAAAGCGGACCAGGCGGGCCAAAGAGGTCCCTTCTTTGCGCCACGCTTCTTTCCTCGCACAGACGTCGGCCGCCTCTGCCCGCTCTCACGGTATCCCCTACCGGCAAGGACACGGCGAAACGTTTCGGAAACGACGGCGTTTCCCAGAAGCGTTTCCGCCGCCTTGGGAAAACGGCCGAAGGAGAGGCTCACGCGGGGCGCGTAGCTAGAAAGAACGCTCCGCACAAAGGCCTAAAATGACCAGCCCGGAGCAGGGATCCCGGGCTCTCCGGGAGCGCAGGAGTTCTCACGTCCTTACTGAGCAGAGACCGCTGCCCGTGAAACACGAGACGCCGCAGCGACGCCGATCGTTGGAGGGAAGCCTGCAATAAGAGCGAAAGAAAAGCAGACGTTGAGGACAAAGACCAAGTTACGAGCCCCTCGCGATTCAGACACGCTTCTAGATTTACCGCCTATTTCAAGGCGCGCCTTCGGCAATTCCGTCCAATTGATTTTCCCCGAAGCCCGAGACGCGGACGAAACGCCTCTCAAAGGAAGGTACGGCATAACCGCTCTGGCCTATAAACTACCGGTTTCGACGCAGGAAAAGCACAGGGAAAGCACTAGCGTTCCCCCCAAGAAACCACGTCCAAGCGGACCGATGAAGTAGGCCCCAAGTCTGAAAGCGGACCTAAAGGAGCCCGTTTGGCGGTCGCGAGCTGGAATACACCGTTCTCCTTCTCACTAACAACCTCCCGTAGAGACCGGCAGCTGTACAGCGCCTTCTACGCTACACGGAGGAGTCGGATAGCGGGCAGATGCCGCGTCCCGAATGCGCAACTAGAGATTGGAACGCACGGACGTAAACAAACGCCCGTGACGTAGCGGAGGTCTAGCGTATTCACGTTTACCGTGCGTCAGTTCTCCTCTGCGGACAGGCCGTTCCATCTTCTTTACTCGTTAGCTGACAGACGCCCTAGGAGAAAGCAAAGAAAGGAAGAAATTCAAAAGGAAATGAAACAGATCGGAGGGAGCCTCAAAGGCTTTGATCCATCCCCCCAGGCAGCCGAACCACCTTCGCAAAGGCACACCTCAAAAGACACGTCCTTCCGGGATCGCTGCACAGCCCAGCCAGAAAAGAGGAACAGAAACAAACAGAACGAGAAGGCTGCAGAGGGGGACGGAGGGCCGGAAAGGAGCCTGCTGTCCAGCGATGGTATTTTACCGCTCCTTGCGCGTTAGCAGCCCCTTTCAGATGCTTAAGCCCAAATTCTCTCAGCCCTTAACAGCTTCAGTACCCGCGGCACCTAGTTTTTCCACGCTCTCCAGTCTTCCTCGCTCTTTCCCGTCTCGGGCGAAAAGCCTCCCAGACCCCGTCTGCACTTACGCGCTTCCTTAAAACAGGATCGCCGAAATCAACCGAACGGGCTGAGCTGCTCCTCTTCCGCTCGCCGGCCCTCGGAACGTCAGCCTGCAAACGAATCGGACCACCGAGGTCACCGGCAGAGTCTCCTTTCGGAGCTCGGCCCCCCCCCCCAAGCTTTAACGACGGTTTCCCAAGCGGGGCAAACGCAGGGCCTCCCTTCGGCCCCGGAACGGTTTTTATCGCGGGCTCCCAAGTCGCCGTTACGACACTAAGCGGCAAAGCAAGGCAAAGACAGCTGGGGTCGCAGCTTACCCACCTAGGCACGAAAATTCTTCTTTGAGGCCTCCCTCGCTGCTTTTGCCAGGTAAACACACCAAAACAAAGCTCCCGACAGGCAGCTGAGGCTTCACATGGACCTCGGGGCCCCGCTAGCAACGGCGACGCCGGAGCCGCCGGGCTACCAGGCGCTATTCCCCCCCCCCCTCCCCTCCCCTCCCCTGCCCTGCCGGCCCGCGAACCGCGGCTTATTACTCACGAGTCCGGGAAGGACGCCGCCGACCTTCCCGCGGCCGAAGGCTCCTCGTCAGGAGCGGGCAGAGAACCTTTCCGCCGGCATTCGGAGTCTCCCGGCCGCTCTCGACACCCGATAACTTGCCGAGAAAGGGCTGAGGGCGGGAGCCTGCAGTTCTTCACGGCAGCACACAGTCGTTCCCCGATGTGCCGAACGCCTAGCATTAACACAATTTAGAAATACAAAAATACCACCGCTACAGGGCGCAAAGCCAAGCTGAAATTTCGGCAGCCAAAGCAAACCTCTTCGCGCCCGACAGAACGAGCCACGTGCATCGGCGCCTACAGCTCCTCAAGGCTAGCGAGGCCTCGTGGGCGACGTTCCTCTGGCAGGCTGCGCAGCTGAACTCCCCCGTGTCGCCTAAGAGTCCGTGACGTGACGTATTCAAAGCTCAGCAGAAATTAACAATCCAAAGTTGTTTCTAAGCACAAAAGCGGATCTACTACACGAGAAGGAAGGAGTCCTAATTCCGCAAGGCTTTACCTTTTCTTCGAGCTGCCGTCTTCCTGCTGCCCCAAAGACCATTGCCAGGCAATTAACCTGGGGTCGCGCTAAATGAGCCTTCCTCTTCGTTTTACAATTCGCACGCTTGCCTCTCCCTCTCTCTCTGGCCACCTGACCGCCGTTCCCCGAAGACGGGAATTTGCCGTCTTGGAGCTCTTAAAGCACGACGCTTCACAGATGCAGAGAGTCACGCGCACGGAAACGGATGGACGCAGCGTCCTTTCCGTAACGCGTACGCACCTTCCGTTAGATGTCGCTCATCTGTTATTCCGATCGCTATTACCGGCGAACCTTCCTCACCGGGAGGAACGGGCTTTCCCTTTCGGGGCGACGGAGACGGCTCTCGCTCGGTTCCCTTTAATTTTATTACTTCGGCTCGCTTACGTTTTTCTGTCTCTTCAGCTTCAGCCGTGGCAACGAATCTAAAAATTAAATATCCTATCTTTCCTTTTCTACGTACGCGTGTACGATAACAAAACAAAATACAAACGACCGAAGCAAAACTAAGGCAGCTACGGTTAACAAGAGGCGCAGGGCAGCAACGGGTCGCTTAGTCCTCAGCGCTGCCTCCGGGAGGGAGGCCGAAAGAACGAACGTTCCGCATCAAGAGTTACCTTGGTTACCCGGGCCAGAACGCCTCCTACTGTCGCAGCTTCTGGGGAGATCGAGGGTCCGCTGCTGCATTTTTGCTTCCTCCTTTCAGCCCGCCCCTTCGGGAGTAAACGCAAAAAACCGCTCGCTCGTCCGGCTTTGCTCTTTGTCAGCATTTGCTATTGTCGGTTCCGCCTCTGTAACAAAGACAGAAAATTGCATTTCGCTTCCAACAAAACACTTCGATTTACACGCGTTCTTTTTCTCTTTCCCGTGGTTTTTTTTTTTTCTTTCCCCCCTTTCTTTCTTTTTCCTTCTTTCCCTCAAAGGAAAGGTCTTAATACACCGCTTTGCATCGTACGTTACGGGGTAAGCCGTTTGGAAACACTACAGGGCCGACGCCGCGCCGCAACCCTGCTCCGGGGCCCGCCTGCCCCCCCGCTCCGCTCCGCCGCGCCGCCTCCGCAGGGGCGAGCGCGTGCCCCGGCCCGCGCTGCCAACGAACTGGCGCCCTAAACGCCGCGCACGCAAAACGCAAAGTCACACCCGCGCTCCCGGCGCGGCGCCGGGTCCCAGCCCGCCCCCCCACTCGCCCCGCACCGCCGCCTCCACGCAGCGACGGCCGCAGCGGGCAGGATGCAGCCCGACGCCCCCCGAACCTATGCGTTCGCCTCACCCGGGGGCCCCACATCCTTCACTCCACGCCACCTCCGCACTCACCCGCCGCCGCCGCCGCCGAGCGAAAACGCCCTCCCTGCTCGCCGCCATCTTGCTTCCCCGCCGCCGCGCATGCGCCGCTCGCCAACGGACTGCGGCGGCAGTGACGCTTGAGCACCGCGCACGTGCCGGCTCGGACAGCGCGGGGGGGGGGGAGCGAGGGGAGCGGGAGGGGCGGGGGGGAGCGAGGGGAGCGGGAGGGGAGCAGAGGGAGCCCGAGGGGCGGGGGGGAGCGAGGGGAGCCCGAGGGGCGGGGCGGAGTGCGAGGGGAGCGCGAGAGGCGGGGGGGGAGCGTGAGGGGAGCAGGGGGGCCCGAGGAGCGGGGGGGAGCACGAGGGGAGCCCGAGAAGCGGGGGGGGAGCGCGGGGGCGGGGGGGAGCGCGAGGGGACCAGGGGGAGCGCGAGGGGCGGGGCGGAGCGCGAGGGGAGCAAGGGGAGCCCGAGAGAAGCCTGAGAAGCAGGGGGGAGCCCGAGAAGCGGGGGGGAGCGCGAGGGGAGCAGGGGGAGTGCGAGGGGCGGGGCAGAGCGCGAGGGGAGCAAGGGGAGCCCGAGGAGCGGGGGGGAGCGTGAGAAGAGCCTGAGAAGCAGGGGGGAGCCCGAGAAGCGGGGGGGAGCGCGAGGGGAGCCCGAGAAGCAGGGGGGAGCGCGAGGGGAGCAGGGGGAGCCCGAGGGGCGGGGCGGAGCGCGAGGGGAGCAGGGGGAGCGCGAGGGGAGCAGGGGGAGCGCGAGGGGAGCGCGAGGGGCGGGGCGGAGCGCGAGGGGAGCAGGGGGAGCCCGAGGAGCGGGGGGGGAGCGCGAGGGGAGCCCGAGAAGCAGGGGGGAGCGCGGGGGTTGGGGGGGAGCGCGAGGGGAGCCCGAGAAGCGGGGGGGAGCGCGAGGGGCGGGTGGAGCGGGGAATCCCGAGGGGCGGGGGCGAGCCGGGGAGCCCGAGGGGCGGGGGGGAGCACGAAGGGAGGCGAGACCCGCAATGGCATGCTCGCGCCGCGGCGCTGCAGCCGGGCGGCTCACGCGTGCGAACCGCAGCCCGCCGCGGCAGCCCGGGACTCCCAGCGAGCGCCCCGAGGCTGCCCGAGCCCGTGGCCGCTCCAAGAGCACCGGGAAGGGGCGACGAGCACGCTCCATTCGCTTACCCGTTACCGAAACGGCGGAGAGCAGCAGCAAACATGGCGACCGGCACTGAGCATGTGCGCGCCGGCTGTCTGCGCATGCGCGCCCCCCCCACCGGGTGCAGTACCGCTTTTTGGACACAGGGTGGCAGCAGTGAGCGCGGCGGAACGCTGTGCGCGTGCGCGCCCCCCCCACCGGGTGCAGTACCGCTTTTTGGACACAGGGTGGCAGCAGTGAGCACGGCGGAACCCAGTGCGCACACGAGCCCCCCCACAGGGTGCAGTACCGATTTTTGGACACAGGGTGGCAGCAGTGAGCGCGGCGGAACGCTGTGCGCACGCGCGCCCCCCCCACAGGGTGCAGTACCGATTTTTGGACACAGGGTGGCAGCAGTGAGCACGGCGGAACCCAGTGCGCATGCGCGCCCCCCTTTATCGTGCCGTACCGCTTTTTTGACGCCCCGAGGGCAGCAGGGCGCGCGGCCGCCCCCGGCACGCGCACACCGCTGCAGAGCCCCCCCGCCCGCCCTTTGCAGACATTTCACCACCCTCGCCTCGGCTCATCTGCCCTTATTTACAGCGCCTGCTGCGAGGCGCAGCGTCGCCGCGTGTCGTGCTCGAGCCGCTGCTCCTAGAGGCTTCAGTAACAGCGCTTTCCTTTGAACATCGTTGCAAAATACTCCACAGACAAAAAAGAGTCAGAGGCTGCACTTAAAAAAACAAAACAAAAACAAAAAAACCACCCACCTACTTAACGGGACAATTTGCAAGCGTTCCAAGAAGCAGCCGTTCTTCTTTAGAACTTTCGACCTCTCGCCTTTACTGATCGTTAAACAAAATAAACAGCCCAAAGCAAGCCGCGCTATTTGCTTGACAGACTGCTCGGTTTTTATTATTAAACGGTACGAGATGCTGGCACGCGGCATGTCTTCTTCGGATTCTTGGGCCGACGTTCCTTCGGCCGCACGCACGCGGTCAAATGCGTCTTTTTCACGTCCCGCCGTCAGGGCCTCCCCAGCAATTCCCGCAGCGACTCCCCCCTCGGGACAAACAGCTCGAGGACACGCACGGTCTTGCTAAAAGAACGGGGGGCGGGGGGGGAACAAACGCGTGCGCTGAGCGCGGCACTCGCAGACCCGATCTTCGGGTCCAAAAGAAAACTCTCTAAAGCGGACCAGGCGGGCCAAAGAGGTCCCTTCTTTGCGCCACGCTTCTTTCCTCGCACAGACGTCGGCCGCCTCTGCCCGCTCTCACGGTATCCCCTACCGGCAAGGACACGGCGAAACGTTTCGGAAACGACGGCGTTTCCCAGAAGCGTTTCCGCCGCCTTGGGAAAACGGCCGAAGGAGAGGCTCACGCGGGGCGCGTAGCTAGAAAGAACGCTCCGCACAAAGGCCTAAAATGACCAGCCCGGAGCAGGGATCCCGGGCTCTCCGGGAGCGCAGGAGTTCTCACGTCCTTACTGAGCAGAGACCGCTGCCCGTGAAACACGAGACGCCGCAGCGACGCCGATCGTTGGAGGGAAGCCTGCAATAAGAGCGAAAGAAAAGCAGACGTTGAGGACAAAGACCAAGTTACGAGCCCCTCGCGATTCAGACACGCTTCTAGATTTACCGCCTATTTCAAGGCGCGCCTTCGGCAATTCCGTCCAATTGATTTTCCCCGAAGCCCGAGACGCGGACGAAACGCCTCTCAAAGGAAGGTACGGCATAACCGCTCTGGCCTATAAACTACCGGTTTCGACGCAGGAAAAGCACAGGGAAAGCACTAGCGTTCCCCCCAAGAAACCACGTCCAAGCGGACCGATGAAGTAGGCCCCAAGTCTGAAAGCGGACCTAAAGGAGCCCGTTTGGCGGTCGCGAGCTGGAATACACCGTTCTCCTTCTCACTAACAACCTCCCGGAGAGACCGGCAGCTGTACAGCGCCTTCTACGCTACACGGAGGAGTCGGATAGCGGGCAGATGCCGCGTCCCGAATGCGCAACTAGAGATTGGAACGCACGGACGTAAACAAACGCCCGTGACGTAGCGGAGGTCTAGCGTATTCACGTTTACCGTGCGTCAGTTCTCCTCTGCGGACAGGCCGTTCCATCTTCTTTACTCGTTAGCTGACAGACGCCCTAGGAGAAAGCAAAGAAAGGAAGAAATTCAAAAGGAAATGAAACAGATCGGAGGGAGCCTCAAAGGCTTTGATCCATCCCCCCAGGCAGCCGAACCACCTTCGCAAAGGCACACCTCAAAAGACACGTCCTTCCGGGATCGCTGCACAGCCCAGCCAGAAAAGAGGAACAGAAACAAACAGAACGAGAAGGCTGCAGAGGGGGACGGAGGGCCGGAAAGGAGCCTGCTGTCCAGCGATGGTATTTTACCGCTCCTTGCGCGTTAGCAGCCCCTTTCAGATGCTTAAGCCCAAATTCTCTCAGCCCTTAACAGCTTCAGTACCCGCGGCACCTAGTTTTTCCACGCTCTCCAGTCTTCCTCGCTCTTTCCCGTCTCGGGCGAAAAGCCTCCCAGACCCCGTCTGCACTTACGCGCTTCCTTAAAACAGGATCGCCGAAATCAACCGAACGGGCTGAGCTGCTCCTCTTCCGCTCGCCGGCCCTCGGAACGTCAGCCTGCAAACGAATCGGACCACCGAGGTCACCGGCAGAGTCTCCTTTCGGAGCTCGGCCCCCCCCCCCAAGCTTTAACGACGGTTTCCCAAGCGGGGCAAACGCAGGGCCTCCCTTCGGCCCCGGAACGGTTTTTATCGCGGGCTCCCAAGTCGCCGTTACGACACTAAGCGGCAAAGCAAGGCAAAGACAGCTGGGGTCGCAGCTTACCCACCTAGGCACGAAAATTCTTCTTTGAGGCCTCCCTCGCTGCTTTTGCCAGGTAAACACACCAAAACAAAGCTCCCGACAGGCAGCTGAGGCTTCACATGGACCTCGGGGCCCCGCTAGCAACGGCGACGCCGGAGCCGCCGGGCTACCAGGCGCTATTCCCCCCCCCCTCCCCTCCCCTCCCCTGCCCTGCCGGCCCGCGAACCGCGGCTTATTACTCACGAGTCCGGGAAGGACGCCGCCGACCTTCCCGCGGCCGAAGGCTCCTCGTCAGGAGCGGGCAGAGAACCTTTCCGCCGGCATTCGGAGTCTCCCGGCCGCTCTCGACACCCGATAACTTGCCGAGAAAGGGCTGAGGGCGGGAGCCTGCAGTTCTTCACGGCAGCACACAGTCGTTCCCCGATGTGCCGAACGCCTAGCATTAACACAATTTAGAAATACAAAAATACCACCGCTACAGGGCGCAAAGCCAAGCTGAAATTTCGGCAGCCAAAGCAAACCTCTGCGCGCCCGACAGAACGAGCCACGTGCATCGGCGCCTACAGCTCCTCAAGGCTAGCGAGGCCTCGTGGGCGACGTTCCTCTGGCAGGCTGCGCAGCTGAACTCCCCCGTGTCGCCTAAGAGTCCGTGACGTGACGTATTCAAAGCTCAGCAGAAATTAACAATCCAAAGTTGTTTCTAAGCACAAAAGCGGATCTACTACACGAGAAGGAAGGAGTCCTAATTCCGCAAGGCTTTACCTTTTCTTCGAGCTGCCGTCTTCCTGCTGCCCCACATACCATTGCCAGGCAATTAACCTGGGGTCGCGCTAAATGAGCCTTCCTCTTCGTTTTACAATTCGCACGCTTGCCTCTCCCTCTCTCGCTGGCCACCTGACCGCCGTTCCCCGAAGACGGGAATTTGCCGTCTTGGAGCTCTTAAAGCACGACGCTTCACAGATGCAGAGAGTCACGCGCACGGAAACGGATGGACGCAGCGTCCTTTCCGTAACGCGTACGCACCTTCCGTTAGATGTCGCTCATCTGTTATTCCGATCGCTATTACCGGCGAACCTTCCTCACCGGGAGGAACGGGCTTTCCCTTTCGGGGCGACGGAGACGGCTCTCGCTCGGTTCCCTTTAATTTTATTACTTCGGCTCGCTTACGTTTTTCTGTCTCTTCAGCTTCAGCCGTGGCAACGAACCTAAAAATTAAATATCCTATCTTTCCTTTTCTACGTACGCGTGTACGATAACAAAACAAAATACAAACGACCGAAGCAAAACTAAGGCAGCTACGGTTAACAAGAGGCGCAGGGCAGCAACGGGTCGCTTAGTCCTCAGCGCTGCCTCCGGGAGGGAGGCCGAAAGAACGAACGTTCCGCATCAAGAGTTACCTTGGTTACCCGGGCCAGAACGCCTCCTACTGTCGCAGCTTCTGGGGAGATCGAGGGTCCGCTGCTGCATTTTTGCTTCCTCCTTTCAGCCCGCCCCTTCGGGAGTAAACGCAAAAAACCGCTCGCTCGTCCGGCTTTGCTCTTTGTCAGCATTTGCTATTGTCGGTTCCGCCTCTGTAACAAAGACAGAAAATTGCATTTCGCTTCCAACAAAACACTTCGATTTACACGCGTTCTTTTTCTCTTTCCCGTGGTTTTTTTTTTTTTTTCTTTCCCCCCTTTCTTTCTTTTTCCTTCTTTCCCTCAAAGGAAAGGTCTTAATACACCGCTTTGCATCGTACGTTACGGGGTAAGCCGTTTGGAAACACTACAGGGCCGACGCCGCGCCGCAACCCTGCTCCGGGGCCCGCCTGCCCCCCCGCTCCGCTCCGCCGCGCCGCCTCCGCAGGGGCGAGCGCGTGCCCCGGCCCGCGCTGCCAACGAACTGGCGCCCTAAACGCCGCGCACGCAAAACGCAAAGTCACACCCGCGCTCCCGGCGCGGCGCCGGGTCCCAGCCCGCCCCCCCACTCGCCCCGCACCCCCACTCGCCCCGCACCGCCGCCTCCACGCAGCGACGGCCGCAGCGGGCAGGATGCAGCCCGACGCCCCCCGAACCTATGCGTTCGCCTCACCCGGGGGCCCCACATCCTTCACTCCACGACACCTCCGCACTCACCCGCCGCCGCCGCCGCCGAGCGAAAACGCCCTCCCTTCTTGCCGCCATCTTGCTTCCCCGCCGCCGCGCATGCGCCGCTCGCCAACGGACTGCGGCGGCAGTGACGCTTGAGCACCGCGCACGTGCCGGCTCGGACAGCGCGGGGGGGGGGGAGCGAGGGGAGCGGGAGGGGCGGGGGGGAGCGAGGGGAGCGGGAGGGGAGCCCGAGGGGCGGGGCGGAGTGCGAGGGGAGCGCGAGAGGCGGGGGGGAGCGTGAGGGGAGCAGGGGGGCCCGAGGAGCGGGGGGGAGCACGAGGGGAGCCCGAGAAGCGGGGGGGAGCGCGGGGGCGGGGGGGAGCGCGAGGGGACCAGGGGGAGCGCGAGGGGTGGGGCGGAGCGCGAGGGGAGCAAGGGGAGCCCGAGAGGAGCCTGAGAAGCAGGGGGGAGCCCGAGAAGCGGGGGGGAGCGCGAGGGGAGCAGGGGGAGTGCGAGGGGTGGGGCAGAGCGCGAGGGGAGCAAGGGGAGCCCGAGGAGCGGGGGGGAGCGTGAGAGGAGCCTGAGAAGCAGGGGGGAGCCCGAGAAGCGGGGGGGAGCGCGAGGGGAGCCCGAGAAGCGGGGGGGAGCGCGAGGGGAGCAGGGGGAGCCCGAGGGGCGGGGCGGAGCGCGAGGGGAGCGCGAGGGGCGAGGCGGAGCGCGAGGGGAGCAGGGGGAGCGCGAGGGGAGCAGGGGGAGCGCGAGGGGAGCAGGGGGAGCGCGAGGGGCGGGGCGGAGCGCGAGGGGAGCCCGAGAAGCGGGGGGGAGCGCGAGGGGAGCCCGAGAAGCGGGGCGGAGCGCGAGGGGAGCAGGGGGAGCGCGAGGGGAGCAGGGGGAGCCCGAGGGGCGGGGCGGAGCGCGAGGGGAGCCCGAGAAGCGGGGGGGAGCGCGGGGGGAGCAGGGGGAGCCCGAGGGGCGGGGCGGAGCGCGAGGGGAGCGCGAGGGGTGGGGCGGAGCGCGAGGGGAGCAGGGGGAGCGCGAGGGGAGCAGGGGGAGCCCGAGGGGAGCAGGGGGAGCCCGAGGGGCGGGGCGGAGCGCGAGGGGAGCCCGAGAAGCGGGGGGGAGCGCGAGGGGCGGGGCGGAGCGCGAGGGGAGCAGGGGGAGCCCGAGGAGCGGGGGGGGGAGCGCGAGGGGAGCCCGAGAAGCAGGGGGGAGCGCGGGGGTGGGGGGGAGCGCGAGGGGAGCCCGAGAAGCGGGGGGGAGCGCGAGGGGCGGGTGGAGCGGGGAATCCCAAGGGGCGGGGGGGAGCCGGGGGAGCCCGAGGGGCGGGGGGGAGCACGAAGGGAGGCGAGACCCGCAATGGCATGCTCGCGCCGCGGCGCTGCAGCCGGGCGGCTCACGCGTGCGAACCGCAGCCCGCCGCGGCAGCCCGGGACTCCCAGCGAGCGCCCCGAGGCTGCCCGAGCCCGTGGCCGCTCCAAGAGCGCCGGGAAGGGGCGACGAGCACGCTCCATTCGCTTACCCGTTACCGAAACGGCGGAGAGCAGCAGCAAACATGGCGACCGGCACTGAGCATGTGCGCGCCGGCTGTCTGCGCATGCGCGCCCCCCCCACCGGGTGCAGTACCGCTTTTTGGACACAGGGTGGCAGCAGTGAGCGCGGCGGAACGCTGTGCGCGTGCGCGCCCCCCCCACAGGTTGCAGTACCGATTGTTGGACACAGGGTGGCAGCAGTGAGCACGGCGGAACGCTGTGCGCACGCGAGCCCCCCCCACAGGGTGCAGTACCGATTTTTGGACACAGGGTGGCAGCAGTGAGCATGGCAGAACCCAGTGCGCACGCGCGCCCCCCCACAGGGTGCAGTACCGCTTTTTGGACACAGGGTGGCAGCAGTGAGCGCGGCGGAACGCTGTGCGCACGCGCGCCCCCCCCACAGGGTGCAGTACCGATTTTTGGACACAGGGTGGCAGCAGTGAGCACGGCGGAACCCAGTGCGCATGCGCGCCCCCCTTTATCGTGCCGTACCGCTTTTTTGACGCCCCGAGGGCAGCAGGGCGCGCGGCCGCCCCCGGCACGCGCACACCGCTGCAGAGCCCCCCCGCCCGCCCTTTGCAGACATTTCACCACCCTCGCCTCGGCTCATCTGCCCTTATTTACAGCGCCTGCTGCGAGGCGCAGCGTCGCCGCGTGTCGTGCTCGAGCCGCTGCTCCTAGAGGCTTCAGTAACAGCGCTTTCCTTTGAACATCGTTGCAAAATACTCCACAGACAAAAAAGAGTCAGAGGCTGCACTTAAAAAAACAAAACGAAAACAAAAAAACCACCCACCTACTTAACGGGACAATTTGCAAGCGTTCCAAGAAGCAGCCGTTCTTCTTTAGAACTTTCGACCTCTCGCCTTTACTGATCGTTAAACAAAATAAACAGCCCAAAGCAAGCCGCGCTATTTGCTTGACAGACTGCTCGGTTTTTATTATTAAACGGTACGAGATGCTGGCACGCGGCATGTCTTCTTCGGATTCTTGGGCTGACGTTCCTTCGGCCGCACGCACGCGGTCAAAGGCGTCTTTTTCACGTCCCGCCGTCAGGGCCTCCCCAGCAATTCCCGCAGCGACTCCCCCCTCGGGACAAACAGCTCGAGGACACGCACGGTCTTGCTAAAAGAACGGGGGGGGGGGGGGGAACAAACGCGTGCGCTGAGCGCGGCACTCGCAGACCCGATCTTCGGGTCCAAAAGAAAACTCTCTAAAGCGGACCAGGCGGGCCAAAGAGGTCCCTTCTTTGCGCCACGCTTCTTTCCTCGCACAGACGTCGGCCGCCTCTGCCCGCTCTCACGGTATCCCCTACCGGCAAGGACACGGCGAAACGTTTCGGAAACGACGGCGTTTCCCAGAAGCGTTTCCGCCGCCTTGGGAAAACGGCCGAAGGAGAGGCTCACGCGGGGCGCGTAGCTAGAAAGAACGCTCCGCACAAAGGCCTAAAATGACCAGCCCGGAGCAGGGATCCCGGGCTCTCCGGGAGCGCAGGAGTTCTCACGTCCTTACTGAGCAGAGACCGCTGCCCGTGAAACACGAGACGCCGCAGCGACGCCGATCGTTGGAGGGAAGCCTGCAATAAGAGCGAAAGAAAAGCAGACGTTGAGGACAAAGACCAAGTTACGAGCCCCTCGCGATTCAGACACGCTTCTAGATTTACCGCCTATTTCAAGGCGCGCCTTCGGCAATTCCGTCCAATTGATTTTCCCCGAAGCCCGAGACGCGGACGAAACGCCTCTCAAAGGAAGGTACGGCATAACCGCTCTGGCCTATAAACTACCGGTTTCGACGCAGGAAAAGCACAGGGAAAGCACTAGCGTTCCCCCCAAGAAACCACGTCCAAGCGGACCGATGAAGTAGGCCCCAAGTCTGAAAGCGGACCTAAAGGAGCCCGTTTGGCGGTCGCGAGCTGGAATACACCGTTCTCCTTCTCACTAACAACCTCCCGTAGAGACCGGCAGCTGTACAGCGCCTTCTACGCTACACGGAGGAGTCGGATAGCGGGCAGATGCCGCGTCCCGAATGCGCAACTAGAGATTGGAACGCACGGACGTAAACAAACGCCCGTGACGTAGCGGAGGTCTAGCGTATTCACGTTTACCGTGCGTCAGTTCTCCTCTGCGGACAGGCCGTTCCATCTTCTTTACTCGTTAGCTGACAGACGCCCTAGGAGAAAGCAAAGAAAGGAAGAAATTCAAAAGGAAATGAAACAGATCGGAGGGAGCCTCAAAGGCTTTGATCCATCCCCCCAGGCAGCCGAACCACCTTCGCAAAGGCACACCTCAAAAGACACGTCCTTCCGGGATCGCTGCACAGCCCAGCCAGAAAAGAGGAACAGAAACAAACAGAACGAGAAGGCTGCAGAGGGGGACGGAGGGCCGGAAAGGAGCCTGCTGTCCAGCGATGGTATTTTACCGCTCCTTGCGCGTTAGCAGCCCCTTTCAGATGCTTAAGCCCAAATTCTCTCAGCCCTTAACAGCTTCAGTACCCGCGGCACCTAGTTTTTCCACGCTCTCCAGTCTTCCTCGCTCTTTCCCGTCTCGGGCGAAAAGCCTCCCAGACCCCGTCTGCACTTACGCGCTTCCTTAAAACAGGATCGCCGAAATCAACCGAACGGGCTGAGCTGCTCCTCTTCCGCTCGCCGGCCCTCGGAACGTCAGCCTGCAAACGAATCGGACCACCGAGGTCACCGGCAGAGTCTCCTTTCGGAGCTCGGCCCCCCCCCCCAAGCTTTAACGACGGTTTCCCAAGCGGGGCAAACGCAGGGCCTCCCTTCGGCCCCGGAACGGTTTTTATCGCGGGCTCCCAAGTCGCCGTTACGACACTAAGCGGCAAAGCAAGGCAAAGACAGCTGGGGTCGCAGCTTACCCACCTAGGCACGAAAATTCTTCTTTGAGGCCTCCCTCGCTGCTTTTGCCAGGTAAACACACCAAAACAAAGCTCCCGACAGGCAGCTGAGGCTTCACATGGACCTCGGGGCCCCGCTAGCAACGGCGACGCCGGAGCCGCCGGGCTACCAGGCGCTATTCCCCCCCCCCTCCCCTCCCCTCCCCTCCCCTGCCCTGCCGGCCCGCGAACCGCGGCTTATTACTCACGAGTCCGGGAAGGACGCCGCCGACCTTCCCGCGGCCGAAGGCTCCTCGTCAGGAGCGGGCAGAGAACCTTTCCGCCGGCATTCGGAGTCTCCCGGCCGCTCTCGACACCCGATAACTTGCCGAGAAAGGGCTGAGGGCGGGAGCCTGCAGTTCTTCACGGCAGCACACAGTCGTTCCCCGATGTGCCGAACGCCTAGCATTAACACAATTTAGAAATACAAAAATACCACCGCTACAGGGCGCAAAGCCAAGCTGAAATTTCGGCAGCCAAAGCAAACCTCTGCGCGCCCGACAGAACGAGCCACGTGCATCGGCGCCTACAGCTCCTCAAGGCTAGCGAGGCCTCGTGGGCGACGTTCCTCTGGCAGGCTGCGCAGCTGAACTCCCCCGTGTCGCCTAAGAGTCCGTGACGTGACGTATTCAAAGCTCAGCAGAAATTAACAATCCAAAGTTGTTTCTAAGCACAAAAGCGGATCTACTACACGAGAAGGAAGGAGTCCTAATTCCGCAAGGCTTTACCTTTTCTTCGAGCTGCCATCTTCCTGCTGCCCCAAAGACCATTGCCAGGCAATTAACCTGGGGTCGCGCTAAATGAGCCTTCCTCTTCGTTTTACAATTCGCACGCTTGCCTCTCCCTCTCTCGCTGGCCACCTGACCGCCGTTCCCCGAAGACGGGAATTTGCCGTCTTGGAGCTCTTAAAGCACGACGCTTCACAGATGCAGAGAGTCACGCGCACGGAAACGGATGGACGCAGCGTCCTTTCCGTAACGCGTACGCACCTTCCGTTAGATGTCGCTCATCTGTTATTCCGATCGCTATTACCGGCGAACCTTCCTCACCGGGAGGAACGGGCTTTCCCTTTCGGGGCGACGGAGACGGCTCTCGCTCGGTTCCCTTTAATTTTATTACTTCGGCTCGCTTACGTTTTTCTGTCTCTTCAGCTTCAGCCGTGGCAACGAACCTAAAAATTAAATATCCTATCTTTCCTTTTCTACGTACGCGTGTACGATAACAAAACAAAATACAAACGACCGAAGCAAAACTAAGGCAGCTACGGTTAACAAGAGGCGCAGGGCAGCAACGGGTCGCTTAGTCCTCAGCGCTGCCTCCGGGAGGGAGGCCGAAAGAACGAACGTTCCGCATCAAGAGTTACCTTGGTTACCCGGGCCAGAACGCCTCCTACTGTCGCAGCTTCTGGGGAGATCGAGGGTCCGCTGCTGCATTTTTGCTTCCTCCTTTCAGCCCGCCCCTTCGGGAGTAAGCGCAAAAAACCGCTCGCTCGTCCGGCTTTGCTCTTTGTCAGCATTTGCTATTGTCGGTTCCGCCTCTGTAACAAAGACAGAAAATTGCATTTCGCTTCCAACAAAACACTTCGATTTACACGCGTTTTCTCTTTCCCGTGGTTTTTTTTTTTTTTTTCTTTCCCCCCTTTCTTTCTTTTTCCTTCTTTCCCTCAAAGGAAAGGTCTTAATACACCGCTTTGCATCGTACGTTACGGGGTAAGCCGTTTGGAAACACTACAGGGCCGACGCCGCGCCGCAACCCTGCTCCGGGGCCCGCCTGCCCCCCCGCTCCGCTCCGCCGCGCCGCCTCCGCAGGGGCGAGCGCGTGCCCCGGCCCGCGCTGCCAACGAACTGGCGCCCTAAACGCCGCGCACGCAAAACGCAAAGTCACACCCGCGCTCCCGGCGCGGCGCCGGGTCCCAGCCCGCCCCCCCACTCGCCCCGCACCCCCACTCGCCCCGCACCGCCGCCTCCACGCAGCGACGGCCGCAGCGGGCAGGATGCAGCCCGACGCCCCCCGAACCTATGCGTTCGCCTCACCCGGGGGCCCCACATCCTTCACTCCACGACACCTCCGCACTCACCCGCCGCCGCCGCCGCCGAGCGAAAACGCCCTCCCTGCTTGCCGCCATCTTGCTTCCCCGCCGCCGCGCATGCGCCGCTCGCCAACGGACTGCGGCGGCAGTGACGCTTGAGCACCGCGCACGTGCCGGCTCGGACAGCGCGGGGGGGGGGGAGCGAGGGGAGCGGGAGGGGCGGGGGGGAGCGAGGGGAGCGGGAGGGGAGCCCGAGGGGCGGGGCGGAGTGCGAGGGGAGCGCGAGAGGCGGGGGGGAGCGTGAGGGGAGCAGGGGGGCCCGAGGAGCGGGGGGGAGCACGAGGGGAGCCCGAGAAGCGGGGGGGAGCGCGGGGGCGGGGGGGAGCGCGAGGGGACCAGGGGGAGCGCGAGGGGCGGGGCGGAGCGCGAGGGGAGCAAGGGGAGCCCGAGAGGAGCCTGAGAAGCAGGGGGGAGCCCGAGAAGCTGGGGGGAGCGCGAGGGGAGCAGGGGGAGTGCGAGGGGTGGGGCAGAGCGCGAGGGGAGCAAGGGGAGCCCGAGGAGCGGGGGGGAGCGTGAGAGGAGCCTGAGAAGCAGGGGGGAGCCCGAGAAGCGGGGGGGAGCGCGAGGGGAGCCCGAGAAGCGGGGGGGAGCGCGAGGGGAGCAGGGGGAGCCCGAGGGGCGGGGCGGAGCGCGAGGGGAGCGCGAGGGGCGAGGCGGAGCGCGAGGGGAGCAGGGGGAGCGCGAGGGGAGCAGGGGGAGCGCGAGGGGAGCAGGGGGAGCGCGAGGGGAGCCCGAGAAGCGGGGGGGAGCGCGAGGGGAGCCCGAGAAGCGGGGCGGAGCGCGAGGGGAGCAGGGGGAGCGCGAGGGGAGCAGGGGGAGCCCGAGGGGCGGGGCGGAGCGCGAGGGGAGCGCGAGGGGTGGGGCGGAGCGCGAGGGGAGCAGGGGGAGCGCGAGGGGAGCAGGGGGAGCCCGAGGGGAGCAGGGGGAGCCCGAGGGGCGGGGCGGAGCGCGAGGGGAGCCCGAGAAGCGGGGGGGAGCGCGAGGGGCGGGGCGGAGCGCGAGGGGAGCAGGGGGAGCCCGAGGAGCGGGGGGGGAGCGCGAGGGGAGCCCGAGAAGCAGGGGGGAGCGCGGGGGTGGGGGGGAGCGCGAGGGGAGCCCGAGAAGCGGGGGGGAGCGCGAGGGGCGGGTGGAGCGGGGAATCCCGAGGGGCGGGGGGGAGCCGGGGGAGCCCGAGGGGCGGGGGGGAGCACGAAGGGAGGCGAGACCCGCAATGGCATGCTCGCGCCGCGGCGCTGCAGCCGGGCGGCTCACGCGTGCGAACCGCAGCCCGCCGCGGCAGCCCGGGACTCCCAGCGAGCGCCCCGAGGCTGCCCGAGCCCGTGGCCGCTCCAAGAGCGCCGGGAAGGGGCGACGAGCACGCTCCATTCGCTTACCCGTTACCGAAACGGCGGAGAGCAGCAGCAAACATGGCGACCGGCACTGAGCATGTGCGCGCCGGCTGTCTGCGCATGCGCGCCCCCCCCACCGGGTGCAGTACCGCTTTTTGGACACAGGGTGGCAGCAGTGAGCGCGGCGGAACGCTGTGCGCGTGCGCGCCCCCCCCACAGGTTGCAGTACCGATTGTTGGACACAGGGTGGCAGCAGTGAGCACGGCGGAACCCAGGGCGCACGCGAGCCCCCCCCACAGGGTGCAGTACCGATTTTTGGACACAGGGTGGCAGCAGTGAGCATGGCAGAACCCAGTGCGCACGCGCGCCCCCCCACAGGGTGCAGTACCGCTTTTTGGACACAGGGTGGCAGCAGTGAGCACGGCGGAACGCTGTGCGCACGCGCGCCCCCCCCACAGGGTGCAGTACCGATTTTTGGACACAGGGTGGCAGCAGTGAGCACGGCGGAACCCAGTGCGCATGCGCGCCCCCCTTTATCGTGCCGTACCGCTTTTTGGACGCCCCGAGGGCAGCAGGGCGCGCGGCCGGCCGCCGTGCGCCTGCGCGCCCCCCTTTCCGTGCCGTACCGCTTTTTGGACGCCCCGAGGGCAGCAGGGCGCGCGGCCGCCCCCGGCACGCGCACACCGCTGCAGAGCCCCCCCGCCCGCCCTTTGCAGACATTTCACCACCCTCGCCTCGGCTCATCTGCCCTTATTTACAGCGCCTGCTGCGAGGCGCAGCGTCGCCGCGTGTCGTGCTCGAGCCGCTGCTCCTAGAGGCTTCAGTAACAGCGCTTTCCTTTGAACATCGTTGCAAAATACTCCACAGACAAAAAAGAGTCAGAGGCTGCACTTAAAAAAACAAAACGAAAACAAAAAAACCACCCACCTACTTAACGGGACAATTCGCAAGCGTTCCAAGAAGCAGCCGTTCTTCTTTAGAACTTTCGACCTCTCGCCTTTACTGATCGTTAAACAAAATAAACAGCCCAAAGCAAGCCGCGCTATTTGCTTGACAGACTGCTCGGTTTTTATTATTAAACGGTACGAGATGCTGGCACGCGGCATGTCTTCTTCGGATTCTTGGGCTGACGTTCCTTCGGCCGCACGCACGCGGTCAAAGGCGTCTTTTTCACGTCCCGCCGTCAGGGCCTCCCCAGCAATTCCCGCAGCGACTCCCCCCTCGGGACAAACAGCTCGAGGACACGCACGGTCTTGCTAAAAGAACGGGGGGGGGGGGGGGAACAAACGCGTGCGCTGAGCGCGGCACTCGCAGACCCGATCTTCGGGTCCAAAAGAAAACTCTCTAAAGCGGACCAGGCGGGCCAAAGAGGTCCCTTCTTTGCGCCACGCTTCTTTCCTCGCACAGACGTCGGCCGCCTCTGCCCGCTCTCACGGTATCCCCTACCGGCAAAGACACGGCGAAACGTTTCGGAAACGACGGCGTTTCCCAGAAGCGTTTCCGCCGCCTTGGGAAAACGGCCGAAGGAGAGGCTCACGCGGGGCGCGTAGCTAGAAAGAACGCTCCGCACAAAGGCCTAAAATGACCAGCCCGGAGCAGGGATCCCGGGCTCTCCGGGAGCGCAGGAGTTCTCACGTCCTTACTGAGCAGAGACCGCTGCCCGTGAAACACGAGACGCCGCAGCGACGCCGATCGTTGGAGGGAAGCCTGCAATAAGAGCGAAAGAAAAGCAGACGTTGAGGACAAAGACCAAGTTACGAGCCCCTCGCGATTCAGACACGCTTCTAGATTTACCGCCTATTTCAAGGCGCGCCTTCGGCAATTCCGTCCAATTGATTTTCCCCGAAGCCCGAGACGCGGACGAAACGCCTCTCAAAGGAAGGTACGGCATAACCGCTCTGGCCTATAAACTACCGGTTTCGACGCAGGAAAAGCACAGGGAAAGCACTAGCGTTCCCCCCAAGAAACCACGTCCAAGCGGACCGATGAAGTAGGCCCCAAGTCTGAAAGCGGACCTAAAGGAGCCCGTTTGGCGGTCGCGAGCTGGAATACACCGTTCTCCTTCTCACTAACAACCTCCCGGAGAGACCGGCAGCTGTACAGCGCCTTCTACGCTACACGGAGGAGTCGGATAGCGGGCAGATGCCGCGTCCCGAATGCGCAACTAGAGATTGGAACGCACGGACGTAAACAAACGCCCGTGACGTAGCGGAGGTCTAGCGTATTCACGTTTACCGTGCGTCAGTTCTCCTCTGCGGACAGGCCGTTCCATCTTCTTTACTCGTTAGCTGACAGACGCCCTAGGAGAAAGCAAAGAAAGGAAGAAATTCAAAAGGAAATGAAACAGATCGGAGGGAGCCTCAAAGGCTTTGATCCATCCCCCCAGGCAGCCGAACCACCTTCGCAAAGGCACACCTCAAAAGACACGTCCTTCCGGGATCGCTGCACAGCCCAGCCAGAAAAGAGGAACAGAAACAAACAGAACGAGAAGGCTGCAGAGGGGGACGGAGGGCCGGAAAGGAGCCTGCTGTCCAGCGATGGTATTTTACCGCTCCTTGCGCGTTAGCAGCCCCTTTCAGATGCTTAAGCCCAAATTCTCTCAGCCCTTAACAGCTTCAGTACCCGCGGCACCTAGTTTTTCCACGCTCTCCAGTCTTCCTCGCTCTTTCCTGTCTCGGGCGAAAAGCCTCCCAGACCCCGTCTGCACTTACGCGCTTCCTTAAAACAGGATCGCCGAAATCAACCGAACGGGCTGAGCTGCTCCTCTTCCGCTCGCCGGCCCTCGGAACGTCAGCCTGCAAACGAATCGGACCACCGAGGTCACCGGCAGAGTCTCCTTTCGGAGCTCGGCCCCCCCCAAGCTTTAACGACGGTTTCCCAAGCGGGGCAAACGCAGGGCCTCCCTTCGGCCCCGGAACGGTTTTTATCGCGGGCTCCCAAGTCGCCGTTACGACACTAAGCGGCAAAGCAAGGCAAAGACAGCTGGGGTCGCAGCTTACCCACCTAGGCACGAAAATTCTTCTTTGAGGCCTCCCTCGCTGCTTTTGCCAGGTAAACACACCAAAACAAAGCTCCCGACAGGCAGCTGAGGCTTCACATGGACCTCGGGGCCCCGCTAGCAACGGCGACGCCGGAGCCGCCGGGCTACCAGGCGCTATTCCCCCCCCCCTCCCCTCCCCTCCCCTGCCCTGCCGGCCCGCGAACCGCGGCTTATTACTCACGAGTCCGGGAAGGACGCCGCCGACCTTCCCGCGGCCGAAGGCTCCTCGTCAGGAGCGGGCAGAGAACCTTTCCGCCGGCATTCGGAGTCTCCCGGCCGCTCTCGACACCCGATAACTTGCCGAGAAAGGGCTGAGGGCGGGAGCCTGCAGTTCTTCACGGCAGCACACAGTCGTTCCCCGATGTGCCGAACGCCTAGCATTAACACAATTTAGAAATACAAAAATACCACCGCTACAGGGCGCAAAGCCAAGCTGAAATTTCGGCAGCCAAAGCAAACCTCTGCGCGCCCGACAGAACGAGCCACGTGCATCAGCGCCTACAGCTCCTCAAGGCTAGCGAGGCCTCGTGGGCGACGTTCCTCTGGCAGGCTGCGCAGCTGAACTCCCCCGTGTCGCCTAAGAGTCCGTGACGTGACGTATTCAAAGCTCAGCAGAAATTAACAATCCAAAGTTGTTTCTAAGCACAAAAGCGGATCTACTACACGAGAAGGAAGGAGTCCTAATTCCGCAAGGCTTTACCTTTTCTTCGAGCTGCCGTCTTCCTGCTGCCCCAAATACCATTGCCAGGCAATTAACCTGGGGTCGCGCTAAATGAGCCTTCCTCTTCGTTTTACAATTCGCACGCTTGCCTCTCCCTCTCTCGCTGGCCACCTGACCGCCGTTCCCCGAAGACGGGAATTTGCCGTCTTGGAGCTCTTAAAGCACGACGCTTCACAGATGCAGAGAGTCACGCGCACGGAAACGGATGGACGCAGCGTCCTTTCCGTAACGCGTACGCACCTTCCGTTAGATGTCGCTCATCTGTTATTCCGATCGCTATTACCGGCGAACCTTCCTCACCGGGAGGAACGGGCTTTCCCTTTCGGGGCGACGGAGACGGCTCTCGCTCGGTTCCCTTTAATTTTATTACTTCGGCTCGCTTACGTTTTTCTGTCTCTTCAGCTTCAGCCGTGGCAACGAACCTAAAAATTAAATATCCTATCTTTCCTTTTCTACGTACGCGTGTACGATAACAAAACAAAATACAAACGACCGAAGCAAAACTAAGGCAGCTACGGTTAACAAGAGGCGCAGGGCAGCAACGGGTCGCTTAGTCCTCAGCGCTGCCTCCGGGAGGGAGGCCGAAAGAACGAACGTTCCGCATCAAGAGTTACCTTGGTTACCCGGGCCAGAACGCCTCCTACTGTCGCAGCTTCTGGGGAGATCGAGGGTCCGCTGCTGCATTTTTGCTTCCTCCTTTCAGCCCGCCCCTTTGGGAGTAAGCGCAAAAAACCGCTCGCTCGTCCGGCTTTGCTCTTTGTCAGCATTTGCTATTGTCGGTTCCGCCTCTGTAACAAAGACAGAAAATTGCATTTCGCTTCCAACAAAACACTTCGATTTACACGCGTTCTTTTTCTCTTTCCCGTGGTTTTTTTTTTTTTTTTCTTTCCCCCCTTTCTTTCTTTTTCCTTCTTTCCCTCAAAGGAAAGGTCTTAATACACCGCTTTGCATCGTACGTTACGGGGTAAGCCGTTTGGAAACACTACAGGGCCGACGCCGCGCCGCAACCCTGCTCCGGGGCCCGCCTGCCCCCCCGCTCCGCTCCGCCGCGCCGCCTCCGCAGGGGCGAGCGCGTGCCCCGGCCCGCGCTGCCAACGAACTGGCGCCCTAAACGCCGCGCACGCAAAACGCAAAGTCACACCCGCGCTCCCGGCGCGGCGCCGGGTCCCAGCCCGCCCCCCCACTCGCCCCGCACCCCCACTCGCCCCGCACCGCCGCCTCCACGCAGCGACGGCCGCAGCGGGCAGGATGCAGCCCGACGCCCCCCGAACCTATGCGTTCGCCTCACCCGGGGGCCCCACATCCTTCACTCCACGACACCTCCGCACTCACCCGCCGCCGCCGCCGCCGAGCGAAAACGCCCTCCCTGCTTGCCGCCATCTTGCTTCCCCGCCGCCGCGCATGCGCCGCTCGCCAACGGACTGCGGCGGCAGTGACGCTTGAGCACCGCGCACGTGCCGGCTCGGACAGCGCGGGGGGGGGGGAGCGAGGGGAGCGGGAGGGGCGGGGGGGAGCGAGGGGAGCGGGAGGGGAGCCCGAGGGGCGGGGCGGAGTGCGAGGGGAGCGCGAGAGGCGGGGGGGAGCGTGAGGGGAGCAGGGGGGCCCGAGGAGCGGGGGGGAGCACGAGGGGAGCCCGAGAAGCGGGGGGGAGCGCGGGGGCGGGGGGGAGCGCGAGGGGACCAGGGGGAGCGCGAGGGGCGGGGCGGAGCGCGAGGGGAGCAAGGGGAGCCCGAGAGGAGCCTGAGAAGCAGGGGGGAGCCCGAGAAGCTGGGGGGAGCGCGAGGGGAGCAGGGGGAGTGCGAGGGGTGGGGCAGAGCGCGAGGGGAGCAAGGGGAGCCCGAGGAGCGGGGGGGAGCGTGAGAGGAGCCTGAGAAGCAGGGGGGAGCCCGAGAAGCGGGGGGGAGCGCGAGGGGAGCCCGAGAAGCGGGGGGGAGCGCGAGGGGAGCAGGGGGAGCCCGAGGGGCGGGGCGGAGCGCGAGGGGAGCGCGAGGGGCGAGGCGGAGCGCGAGGGGAGCAGGGGGAGCGCGAGGGGAGCAGGGGGAGCGCGAGGGGAGCAGGGGGAGCGCGAGGGGCGGGGCGGAGCGCGAGGGGAGCCCGAGAAGCGGGGGGGAGCGCGAGGGGAGCCCGAGAAGCGGGGCGGAGCGCGAGGGGAGCCCGAGAAGCGGGGCGGAGCGCGAGGGGAGCAGGGGGAGCGCGAGGGGAGCAGGGGGAGCGCGGGGGGAGCAGGGGGAGCCCGAGGGGCGGGGCGGAGCGCGAGGGGAGCGCGAGGGGTGGGGCGGAGCGCGAGGGGAGCAGGGGGAGCGCGAGGGGAGCAGGGGGAGCCCGAGGGGAGCAGGGGGAGCCCGAGGGGCGGGGCGGAGCGCGAGGGGAGCCCGAGAAGCGGGGGGGAGCGCGAGGGGCGGGGCGGAGCGCGAGGGGAGCAGGGGGAGCCCGAGGAGCGGGGGGGGAGCGCGAGGGGAGCCCGAGAAGCAGGGGGGAGCGCGGGGGTGGGGGGGAGCGCGAGGGGAGCCCGAGAAGCGGGGGGGAGCGCGAGGGGCGGGTGGAGCGGGGAATCCCAAGGGGCGGGGGGGAGCCGGGGGAGCCCGAGGGGCGGGGGGGAGCACGAAGGGAGGCGAGACCCGCAATGGCATGCTCGCGCCGCGGCGCTGCAGCCGGGCGGCTCACGCGTGCGAACCGCAGCCCGCCGCGGCAGCCCGGGACTCCCAGCGAGCGCCCCGAGGCTGCCCGAGCCCGTGGCCGCTCCAAGAGCGCCGGGAAGGGGCGACGAGCACGCTCCATTCGCTTACCCGTTACCGAAACGGCGGAGAGCAGCAGCAAACATGGCGACCGGCACTGAGCATGTGCGCGCCGGCTGTCTGCGCATGCGCGCCCCCCCCACCGGGTGCAGTACCGCTTTTTGGACACAGGGTGGCAGCAGTGAGCGCGGCGGAACGCTGTGCGCGTGCGCGCCCCCCCCACAGGTTGCAGTACCGATTGTTGGACACAGGGTGGCAGCAGTGAGCACGGCGGAACGCTGTGCGCACGCGAGCCCCCCCCACAGGGTGCAGTACCGATTTTTGGACACAGGGTGGCAGCAGTGAGCACGGCGGAACCCAGTGCGCATGCGCGCCCCCCTTTATCGTGCCGTACCGCTTTTTTGACGCCCCGAGGGCAGCAGGGCGCGCGGCCGCCCCCGGCACGCGCACACCGCTGCAGAGCCCCCCCGCCCGCCCTTTGCAGACATTTCACCACCCTCGCCTCGGCTCATCTGCCCTTATTTACAGCGCCTGCTGCGAGGCGCAGCGTCGCCGCGTGTCGTGCTCGAGCCGCTGCTCCTAGAGGCTTCAGTAACAGCGCTTTCCTTTGAACATCGTTGCAAAATACTCCACAGACAAAAAAGAGTCAGAGGCTGCACTTAAAAAAACAAAACGAAAACAAAAAAACCACCCACCTACTTAACGGGACAATTTGCAAGCGTTCCAAGAAGCAGCCGTTCTTCTTTAGAACTTTCGACCTCTCGCCTTTACTGATCGTTAAACAAAATAAACAGCCCAAAGCAAGCCGCGCTATTTGCTTGACAGACTGCTCGGTTTTTATTATTAAACGGTACGAGATGCTGGCACGCGGCATGTCTTCTTCGGATTCTTGGGCTGACGTTCCTTCGGCCGCACGCACGCGGTCAAAGGCGTCTTTTTCACGTCCCGCCGTCAGGGCCTCCCCAGCAATTCCCGCAGCGACTCCCCCCTCGGGACAAACAGCTCGAGGACACGCACGGTCTTGCTAAAAGAACGGGGGGGGGGGGGGGGGAACAAACGCGTGCGCTGAGCGCGGCACTCGCAGACCCGATCTTCGGGTCCAAAAGAAAACTCTCTAAAGCGGACCAGGCGGGCCAAAGAGGTCCCTTCTTTGCGCCACGCTTCTTTCCTCGCACAGACGTCGGCCGCCTCTGCCCGCTCTCACGGTATCCCCTACCGGCAAGGACACGGCGAAACGTTTCGGAAACGACGGCGTTTCCCAGAAGCGTTTCCGCCGCCTTGGGAAAACGGCCGAAGGAGAGGCTCACGCGGGGCGCGTAGCTAGAAAGAACGCTCCGCACAAAGGCCTAAAATGACCAGCCCGGAGCAGGGATCCCGGGCTCTCCGGGAGCGCAGGAGTTCTCACGTCCTTACTGAGCAGAGACCGCTGCCCGTGAAACACGAGACGCCGCAGCGACGCCGATCGTTGGAGGGAAGCCTGCAATAAGAGCGAAAGAAAAGCAGACGTTGAGGACAAAGACCAAGTTACGAGCCCCTCGCGATTCAGACACGCTTCTAGATTTACCGCCTATTTCAAGGCGCGCCTTCGGCAATTCCGTCCAATTGATTTTCCCCGAAGCCCGAGACGCGGACGAAACGCCTCTCAAAGGAAGGTACGGCATAACCGCTCTGGCCTATAAACTACCGGTTTCGACGCAGGAAAAGCACAGGGAAAGCACTAGCGTTCCCCCCAAGAAACCACGTCCAAGCGGACCGATGAAGTAGGCCCCAAGTCTGAAAGCGGACCTAAAGGAGCCCGTTTGGCGGTCGCGAGCTGGAATACACCGTTCTCCTTCTCACTAACAACCTCCCGTAGAGACCGGCAGCTGTACAGCGCCTTCTACGCTACACGGAGGAGTCGGATAGCGGGCAGATGCCGCGTCCCGAATGCGCAACTAGAGATTGGAACGCACGGACGTAAACAAACGCCCGTGACGTAGCGGAGGTCTAGCGTATTCACGTTTACCGTGCGTCAGTTCTCCTCTGCGGACAGGCCGTTCCATCTTCTTTACTCGTTAGCTGACAGACGCCCTAGGAGAAAGCAAAGAAAGGAAGAAATTCAAAAGGAAATGAAACAGATCGGAGGGAGCCTCAAAGGCTTTGATCCATCCCCCCAGGCAGCCGAACCACCTTCGCAAAGGCACACCTCAAAAGACACGTCCTTCCGGGATCGCTGCACAGCCCAGCCAGAAAAGAGGAACAGAAACAAACAGAACGAGAAGGCTGCAGAGGGGGACGGAGGGCCGGAAAGGAGCCTGCTGTCCAGCGATGGTATTTTACCGCTCCTTGCGCGTTAGCAGCCCCTTTCAGATGCTTAAGCCCAAATTCTCTCAGCCCTTAACAGCTTCAGTACCCGCGGCACCTAGTTTTTCCACGCTCTCCAGTCTTCCTCGCTCTTTCCCGTCTCGGGCGAAAAGCCTCCCAGACCCCGTCTGCACTTACGCGCTTCCTTAAAACAGGATCGCCGAAATCAACCGAACGGGCTGAGCTGCTCCTCTTCCGCTCGCCGGCCCTCGGAACGTCAGCCTGCAAACGAATCGGACCACCGAGGTCACCGGCAGAGTCTCCTTTCGGAGCTCGGCCCCCCCCCCCAAGCTTTAACGACGGTTTCCCAAGCGGGGCAAACGCAGGGCCTCCCTTCGGCCCCGGAACGGTTTTTATCGCGGGCTCCCAAGTCGCCGTTACGACACTAAGCGGCAAAGCAAGGCAAAGACAGCTGGGGTCGCAGCTTACCCACCTAGGCACGAAAATTCTTCTTTGAGGCCTCCCTCGCTGCTTTTGCCAGGTAAACACACCAAAACAAAGCTCCCGACAGGCAGCTGAGGCTTCACATGGACCTCGGGGCCCCGCTAGCAACGGCGACGCCGGAGCCGCCGGGCTACCAGGCGCTATTCCCCCCCCCCCTCCCCTCCCCTCCCCTCCCCTGCCCTGCCGGCCCGCGAACCGCGGCTTATTACTCACGAGTCCGGGAAGGACGCCGCCGACCTTCCCGCGGCCGAAGGCTCCTCGTCAGGAGCGGGCAGAGAACCTTTCCGCCGGCATTCGGAGTCTCCCGGCCGCTCTCGACACCCGATAACTTGCCGAGAAAGGGCTGAGGGCGGGAGCCTGCAGTTCTTCACGGCAGCACACAGTCGTTCCCCGATGTGCCGAACGCCTAGCATTAACACAATTTAGAAATACAAAAATACCACCGCTACAGGGCGCAAAGCCAAGCTGAAATTTCGGCAGCCAAAGCAAACCTCTGCGCGCCCGACAGAACGAGCCACGTGCATCGGCGCCTACAGCTCCTCAAGGCTAGCGAGGCCTCGTGGGCGACGTTCCTCTGGCAGGCTGCGCAGCTGAACTCCCCCGTGTCGCCTAAGAGTCCGTGACGTGACGTATTCAAAGCTCAGCAGAAATTAACAATCCAAAGTTGTTTCTAAGCACAAAAGCGGATCTACTACACGAGAAGGAAGGAGTCCTAATTCCGCAAGGCTTTACCTTTTCTTCGAGCTGCCGTCTTCCTGCTGCCCCAAAGACCATTGCCAGGCAATTAACCTGGGGTCGCGCTAAATGAGCCTTCCTCTTCGTTTTACAATTCGCACGCTTGCCTCTCCCTCTCTCGCTGGCCACCTGACCGCCGTTCCCCGAAGACGGGAATTTGCCGTCTTGGAGCTCTTAAAGCACGACGCTTCACAGATGCAGAGAGTCACGCGCACGGAAACGGATGGACGCAGCGTCCTTTCCGTAACGCGTACGCACCTTCCGTTAGATGTCGCTCATCTGTTATTCCGATCGCTATTACCGGCGAACCTTCCTCACCGGGAGGAACGGGCTTTCCCTTTCGGGGCGACGGAGACGGCTCTCGCTCGGTTCCCTTTAATTTTATTACTTCGGCTCGCTTACGTTTTTCTGTCTCTTCAGCTTCAGCCGTGGCAACGAATCTAAAAATTAAATATCCTATCTTTCCTTTTCTACGTACGCGTGTACGATAACAAAACAAAATACAAACGACCGAAGCAAAACTAAGGCAGCTACGGTTAACAAGAGGCGCAGGGCAGCAACGGGTCGCTTAGTCCTCAGCGCTGCCTCCGGGAGGGAGGCCGAAAGAACGAACGTTCCGCATCAAGAGTTACCTTGGTTACCCGGGCCAGAACGCCTCCTACTGTCGCAGCTTCTGGGGAGATCGAGGGTCCGCTGCTGCATTTTTGCTTCCTCCTTTCAGCCCGCCCCTTCGGGAGTAAACGCAAAAAACCGCTCGCTCGTCCGGCTTTGCTCTTTGTCAGCATTTGCTATTGTCGGTTCCGCCTCTGTAACAAAGACAGAAAATTGCATTTCGCTTCCAACAAAACACTTCGATTTACACGCGTTCTTTTTCTCTTTCCCGTGGTTTTTTTTTTTTTCTTTCCCCCCTTTCTTTCTTTTTCCTTCTTTCCCTCAAAGGAAAGGTCTTAATACACCGCTTTGCATCGTACGTTACGGGGTAAGCCGTTTGGAAACGCTACAGGGCCGACGCCGCGCCGCAACCCTGCTCCGGGGCCCGCCTGCCCCCCCGCTCCGCTCCGCCGCGCCGCCTCCGCAGGGGCGAGCGCGTGCCCCGGCCCGCGCTGCCAACGAACTGGCGCCCTAAACGCCGCGCACGCAAAACGCAAAGTCACACCCGCGCTCCCGGCGCGGCGCCGGGTCCCAGCCCGCCCCCCCACTCGCCCCGCACCGCCGCCTCCACGCAGCGACGGCCGCAGCGGGCAGGATGCAGCCCGACGCCCCCCGAACCTATGCGTTCGCCTCACCCGGGGGCCCCACATCCTTCACTCCACGCCACCTCCGCACTCACCCGCCGCCGCCGCCGACGAGCGAAAACGCCCTCCCTGCTCGCCGCCATCTTGCTTCCCCGCCGCCGCGCATGCGCCGCTCGCCAACGGACTGCGGCGGCAGTGACGCTTGAGCACCGCGCACGTGCCGGCTCGGACAGCGCGGGGGGGGGGGAGCGAGGGGAGCGGGAGGGGCGGGGGGGAGCGAGGGGAGCGGGAGGGGAGCAGAGGGAGCCCGAGGGGCGGGGGGGAGCGAGGGGAGCCCGAGGGGCGGGGCGGAGTGCGAGGGGAGCGCGAGAGGCGGGGGGGGAGCGTGAGGGGAGCAGGGGGGCCCGAGGAGCGGGGGGGAGCACGAGGGGAGCCCGAGAAGCGGGGGGGGAGCGCGGGGGCGGGGGGGAGCGCGAGGGGACCAGGGGGAGCGCGAGGGGCGGGGCGGAGCGCGAGGGGAGCAAGGGGAGCCCGAGAGAAGCCTGAGAAGCAGGGGGGAGCCCGAGAAGCGGGGGGGAGCGCGAGGGGAGCAGGGGGAGTGCGAGGGGCGGGGCAGAGCGCGAGGGGAGCAAGGGGAGCCCGAGGAGCGGGGGGGAGCGTGAGAAGAGCCTGAGAAGCAGGGGGGAGCCCGAGAAGCGGGGGGGAGCGCGAGGGGAGCCCGAGAAGCAGGGGGGAGCGCGAGGGGAGCAGGGGGAGCGCGAGGGGAGCAGGGGGAGCGCGAGGGGAGCGCGAGGGGCGGGGCGGAGCGCGAGGGGAGCAGGGGGAGCCCGAGGAGCGGGGGGGGAGCGCGAGGGGAGCCCGAGAAGCAGGGGGGAGCGCGGGGGTGGGGGGGAGCGCGAGGGGAGCCCGAGAAGCGGGGGGGAGCGCGAGGGGCGGGTGGAGCGGGGAATCCCGAGGGGCGGGGGCGAGCCGGGGAGCCCGAGGGGCGGGGGGGAGCACGAAGGGAGGCGAGACCCGCAATGGCATGCTCGCGCCGCGGCGCTGCAGCCGGGCGGCTCACGCGTGCGAACCGCAGCCCGCCGCGGCAGCCCGGGACTCCCAGCGAGCGCCCCGAGGCTGCCCGAGCCCGTGGCCGCTCCAAGAGCACCGGGAAGGGGCGACGAGCACGCTCCATTCGCTTACCCGTTACCGAAACGGCGGAGAGCAGCAGCAAACATGGCGACCGGCACTGAGCATGTGCGCGCCGGCTGTCTGCGCATGCGCGCCCCCCCCACCGGGTGCAGTACCGCTTTTTGGACACAGGGTGGCAGCAGTGAGCGCGGCGGAACGCTGTGCGCGTGCGCGCCCCCCCCACCGGGTGCAGTACCGCTTTTTGGACACAGGGTGGCAGCAGTGAGCACGGCGGAACCCAGTGCGCACACGAGCCCCCCCCACAGGGTGCAGTACCGATTTTTGGACACAGGGTGGCAGCAGTGAGCATGGCAGAACCCAGTGCGCACGCGCGCCCCCCCACAGGGTGCAGTACCGCTTTTTGGACACAGGGTGGCAGCAGTGAGCGCGGCGGAACGCTGTGCGCACGCGCGCCCCCCCCCACAGGGTGCAGTACCGATTTTTGGACACAGGGTGGCAGCAGTGAGCACGGCGGAACCCAGTGCGCATGCGCGCCCCCCTTTATCGTGCCGTACCGCTTTTTTGACGCCCCGAGGGCAGCAGGGCGCGCGGCCGCCCCCGGCACGCGCACACCGCTGCAGAGCCCCCCCGCCCGCCCTTTGCAGACATTTCACCACCCTCGCCTCGGCTCATCTGCCCTTATTTACAGCGCCTGCTGCGAGGCGCAGCGTCGCCGCGTGTCGTGCTCGAGCCGCTGCTCCTAGAGGCTTCAGTAACAGCGCTTTCCTTTGAACATCGTTGCAAAATACTCCACAGACAAAAAAGAGTCAGAGGCTGCACTTAAAAAAACAAAACGAAAACAAAAAAACCACCCACCTACTTAACGGGACAATTTGCAAGCGTTCCAAGAAGCAGCCGTTCTTCTTTAGAACTTTCGACCTCTCGCCTTTACTGATCGTTAAACAAAATAAACAGCCCAAAGCAAGCCGCGCTATTTGCTTGACAGACTGCTCGGTTTTTATTATTAAACGGTACGAGATGCTGGCACGCGGCATGTCTTCTTCGGATTCTTGGGCTGACGTTCCTTCGGCCGCACGCACGCGGTCAAAGGCGTCTTTTTCACGTCCCGCCGTCAGGGCCTCCCCAGCAATTCCCGCAGCGACTCCCCCCTCGGGACAAACAGCTCGAGGACACGCACGGTCTTGCTAAAAGAACGGGGGGGGGGGGGGGGAACAAACGCGTGCGCTGAGCGCGGCACTCGCAGACCCGATCTTCGGGTCCAAAAGAAAACTCTCTAAAGCGGACCAGGCGGGCCAAAGAGGTCCCTTCTTTGCGCCACGCTTCTTTCCTCGCACAGACGTCGGCCGCCTCTGCCCGCTCTCACGGTATCCCCTACCGGCAAGGACACGGCGAAACGTTTCGGAAACGACGGCGTTTCCCAGAAGCGTTTCCGCCGCCTTGGGAAAACGGCCGAAGGAGAGGCTCACGCGGGGCGCGTAGCTAGAAAGAACGCTCCGCACAAAGGCCTAAAATGACCAGCCCGGAGCAGGGATCCCGGGCTCTCCGGGAGCGCAGGAGTTCTCACGTCCTTACTGAGCAGAGACCGCTGCCCGTGAAACACGAGACGCCGCAGCGACGCCGATCGTTGGAGGGAAGCCTGCAATAAGAGCGAAAGAAAAGCAGACGTTGAGGACAAAGACCAAGTTACGAGCCCCTCGCGATTCAGACACGCTTCTAGATTTACCGCCTATTTCAAGGCGCGCCTTCGGCAATTCCGTCCAATTGATTTTCCCCGAAGCCCGAGACGCGGACGAAACGCCTCTCAAAGGAAGGTACGGCATAACCGCTCTGGCCTATAAACTACCGGTTTCGACGCAGGAAAAGCACAGGGAAAGCACTAGCGTTCCCCCCAAGAAACCACGTCCAAGCGGACCGATGAAGTAGGCCCCAAGTCTGAAAGCGGACCTAAAGGAGCCCGTTTGGCGGTCGCGAGCTGGAATACACCGTTCTCCTTCTCACTAACAACCTCCCGTAGAGACCGGCAGCTGTACAGCGCCTTCTACGCTACACGGAGGAGTCGGATAGCGGGCAGATGCCGCGTCCCGAATGCGCAACTAGAGATTGGAACGCACGGACGTAAACAAACGCCCGTGACGTAGCGGAGGTCTAGCGTATTCACGTTTACCGTGCGTCAGTTCTCCTCTGCGGACAGGCCGTTCCATCTTCTTTACTCGTTAGCTGACAGACGCCCTAGGAGAAAGCAAAGAAAGGAAGAAATTCAAAAGGAAATGAAACAGATCGGAGGGAGCCTCAAAGGCTTTGATCCATCCCCCCAGGCAGCCGAACCACCTTCGCAAAGGCACACCTCAAAAGACACGTCCTTCCGGGATCGCTGCACAGCCCAGCCAGAAAAGAGGAACAGAAACAAACAGAACGAGAAGGCTGCAGAGGGGGACGGAGGGCCGGAAAGGAGCCTGCTGTCCAGCGATGGTATTTTACCGCTCCTTGCGCGTTAGCAGCCCCTTTCAGATGCTTAAGCCCAAATTCTCTCAGCCCTTAACAGCTTCAGTACCCGCGGCACCTAGTTTTTCCACGCTCTCCAGTCTTCCTCGCTCTTTCCCGTCTCGGGCGAAAAGCCTCCCAGACCCCGTCTGCACTTACGCGCTTCCTTAAAACAGGATCGCCGAAATCAACCGAACGGGCTGAGCTGCTCCTCTTCCGCTCGCCGGCCCTCGGAACGTCAGCCTGCAAACGAATCGGACCACCGAGGTCACCGGCAGAGTCTCCTTTCGGAGCTCGGCCCCCCCCCCCAAGCTTTAACGACGGTTTCCCAAGCGGGGCAAACGCAGGGCCTCCCTTCGGCCCCGGAACGGTTTTTATCGCGGGCTCCCAAGTCGCCGTTACGACACTAAGCGGCAAAGCAAGGCAAAGACAGCTGGGGTCGCAGCTTACCCACCTAGGCACGAAAATTCTTCTTTGAGGCCTCCCTCGCTGCTTTTGCCAGGTAAACACACCAAAACAAAGCTCCCGACAGGCAGCTGAGGCTTCACATGGACCTCGGGGCCCCGCTAGCAACGGCGACGCCGGAGCCGCCGGGCTACCAGGCGCTATTCCCCCCCCCCCTCCCCTCCCCTCCCCTGCCCTGCCGGCCCGCGAACCGCGGCTTATTACTCACGAGTCCGGGAAGGACGCCGCCGACCTTCCCGCGGCCGAAGGCTCCTCGTCAGGAGCGGGCAGAGAACCTTTCCGCCGGCATTCGGAGTCTCCCGGCCGCTCTCGACACCCGATAACTTGCCGAGAAAGGGCTGAGGGCGGGAGCCTGCAGTTCTTCACGGCAGCACACAATCGTTCCCCGATGTGCCGAACGCCTAGCATTAACACAATTTAGAAATACAAAAATACCACCGCTACAGGGCGCAAAGCCAAGCTGAAATTTCGGCAGCCAAAGCAAACCTCTTCGCGCCCGACAGAACGAGCCACGTGCATCGGCGCCTACAGCTCCTCAAGGCTAGCGAGGCCTCGTGGGCGACGTTCCTCTGGCAGGCTGCGCAGCTGAACTCCCCCGTGTCGCCTAAGAGTCCGTGACGTGACGTATTCAAAGCTCAGCAGAAATTAACAATCCAAAGTTGTTTCTAAGCACAAAAGCGGATCTACTACACGAGAAGGAAGGAGTCCTAATTCCGCAAGGCTTTACCTTTTCTTCGAGCTGCCGTCTTCCTGCTGCCCCAAAGACCATTGCCAGGCAATTAACCTGGGGTCGCGCTAAATGAGCCTTCCTCTTCGTTTTACAATTCGCACGCTTGCCTCTCCCTCTCTCGCTGGCCACCTGACCGCCGTTCCCCGAAGACGGGAATTTGCCGTCTTGGAGCTCTTAAAGCACGACGCTTCACAGATGCAGAGAGTCACGCGCACGGAAACGGATGGACGCAGCGTCCTTTCCGTAACGCGTACGCACCTTCCGTTAGATGTCGCTCATCTGTTATTCCGATCGCTATTACCGGCGAACCTTCCTCACCGGGAGGAACGGGCTTTCCCTTTCGGGGCGACGGAGACGGCTCTCGCTCGGTTCCCTTTAATTTTATTACTTCGGCTCGCTTACGTTTCTCTGTCTCTTCAGCTTCAGCCGTGGCAACGAATCTAAAAATTAAATATCCTATCTTTCCTTTTCTACGTACGCGTGTACGATAACAAAACAAAATACAAACGACCGAAGCAAAACTAAGGCAGCTACGGTTAACAAGAGGCGCAGGGCAGCAACGGGTCGCTTAGTCCTCAGCGCTGCCTCCGGGAGGGAGGCCGAAAGAACGAACGTTCCGCATCAAGAGTTACCTTGGTTACCCGGGCCAGAACGCCTCCTACTGTCGCAGCTTCTGGGGAGATCGAGGGTCCGCTGCTGCATTTTTGCTTCCTCCTTTCAGCCCGCCCCTTCGGGAGTAAGCGCAAAAAACCGCTCGCTCGTCCGGCTTTGCTCTTTGTCAGCATTTGCTATTGTCGGTTCCGCCTCTGTAACAAAGACAGAAAATTGCATTTCGCTTCCAACAAAACACTTCGATTTACACGCGTTTTCTCTTTCCCGTGGTTTTTTTTTTTTTTTCTTTCCCCCCTTTCTTTCTTTTTCCTTCTTTCCCTCAAAGGAAAGGTCTTAATACACCGCTTTGCATCGTACGTTACGGGGTAAGCCGTTTGGAAACACTACAGGGCCGACGCCGCGCCGCAACCCTGCTCCGGGGCCCGCCTGCCCCCCCGCTCCGCTCCGCCGCGCCGCCTCCGCAGGGGCGAGCGCGTGCCCCGGCCCGCGCTGCCAACGAACTGGCGCCCTAAACGCCGCGCACGCAAAACGCAAAGTCACACCCGCGCTCCCGGCGCGGCGCCGGGTCCCAGCCCGCCCCCCCACTCGCCCCGCACCCCCACTCGCCCCGCACCGCCGCCTCCACGCAGCGACGGCCGCAGCGGGCAGGATGCAGCCCGACGCCCCCCGAACCTATGCGTTCGCCTCACCCGGGGGCCCCACATCCTTCACTCCACGACACCTCCGCACTCACCCGCCGCCGCCGCCGCCGAGCGAAAACGCCCTCCCTGCTTGCCGCCATCTTGCTTCCCCGCCGCCGCGCATGCGCCGCTCGCCAACGGACTGCGGCGGCAGTGACGCTTGAGCACCGCGCACGTGCCGGCTCGGACAGCGCGGGGGGGGGGGAGCGAGGGGAGCGGGAGGGGCGGGGGGGAGCGAGGGGAGCGGGAGGGGAGCCCGAGGGGCGGGGCGGAGTGCGAGGGGAGCGCGAGAGGCGGGGGGGGAGCGGGAGGGGAGCAGGGGGGCCCGAGGAGCGGGGGGGAGCACGAGGGGAGCCCGAGAAGCGGGGGGGAGCGCGGGGGCGGGGGGGAGCGCGAGGGGACCAGGGGGAGCGCGAGGGGCGGGGCGGAGCGCGAGGGGAGCAAGGGGAGCCCGAGAGGAGCCTGAGAAGCAGGGGGGAGCCCGAGAAGCTGGGGGGAGCGCGAGGGGAGCAGGGGGAGTGCGAGGGGTGGGGCAGAGCGCGAGGGGAGCAAGGGGAGCCCGAGGAGCGGGGGGGAGCGTGAGAGGAGCCTGAGAAGCAGGGGGGAGCCCGAGAAGCGGGGGGGAGCGCGAGGGGAGCCCGAGAAGCGGGGGGGAGCGCGAGGGGAGCAGGGGGAGCCCGAGGGGCGGGGCGGAGCGCGAGGGGAGCGCGAGGGGCGAGGCGGAGCGCGAGGGGAGCAGGGGGAGCGCGAGGGGAGCAGGGGGAGCGCGAGGGGAGCAGGGGGAGCGCGAGGGGAGCCCGAGAAGCGGGGGGGAGCGCGAGGGGAGCCCGAGAAGCGGGGCGGAGCGCGAGGGGAGCAGGGGGAGCGCGAGGGGAGCAGGGGGAGCCCGAGGGGCGGGGCGGAGCGCGAGGGGAGCCCGAGAAGCGGGGGGGAGGGCGAGGGGAGCAGGGGGAGCGCGAGGGGAGCAGGGGGAGCCCGAGGGGCGGGGCGGAGCGCGAGGGGAGCCCGAGAAGCGGGGGGGAGCGCGAGGGGAGCAGGGGGAGCGCGAGGGGAGCAGGGGGAGCCCGAGGGGCGGGGCGGAGCGCGAGGGGAGCGCGAGGGGTGGGGCGGAGCGCGAGGGGAGCAGGGGGAGCGCGAGGGGAGCAGGGGGAGCCCGAGGGGCGGGGCGGAGCGCGAGGGGAGCGCGAGGGGTGGGGCGGAGCGCGAGGGGAGCAGGGGGAGCGCGAGGGGAGCAGGGGGAGCCCGAGGGGAGCAGGGGGAGCCCGAGGGGAGCAGGGGGAGCCCGAGGGGAGCAGGGGGAGCCCGAGGGGAGCAGGGGGAGCCCGAGGGGCGGGGCGGAGCGCGAGGGGAGCCCGAGAAGCGGGGGGGAGCGCGAGGGGAGCAGGGGGAGCCCGAGGAGCGGGGGGGGAGCGCGAGGGGAGCCCGAGAAGCAGGGGGGAGCGCGGGGGTGGGGGGGAGCGCGAGGGGAGCCCGAGAAGCGGGGGGGAGCGCGAGGGGCGGGTGGAGCGGGGAATCCCGAGGGGCGGGGGGGAGCCGGGGGAGCCCGAGGGGCGGGGGGGAGCACGAAGGGAGGCGAGACCCGCAATGGCATGCTCGCGCCGCGGCGCTGCAGCCGGGCGGCTCACGCGTGCGAACCGCAGCCCGCCGCGGCAGCCCGGGACTCCCAGCGAGCGCCCCGAGGCTGCCCGAGCCCGTGGCCGCTCCAAGAGCGCCGGGAAGGGGCGACGAGCACGCTCCATTCGCTTACCCGTTACCGAAACGGCGGAGAGCAGCAGCAAACATGGCGACCGGCACTGAGCATGTGCGCGCCGGCTGTCTGCGCATGCGCGCCCCCCCCACCGGGTGCAGTACCGCTTTTTGGACACAGGGTGGCAGCAGTGAGCGCGGCGGAACGCTGTGCGCGTGCGCGCCCCCCCCACAGGTTGCAGTACCGATTGTTGGACACAGGGTGGCAGCAGTGAGCACGGCGGAACCCAGTGCGCACGCGAGCCCCCCCCACAGGGTGCAGTACCGATTTTTGGACACAGGGTGGCAGCAGTGAGCATGGCAGAACCCAGTGCGCACGCGCGCCCCCCCACAGGGTGCAGTACCGCTTTTTGGACACAGGGTGGCAGCAGTGAGCACGGCGGAACGCTGTGCGCACGCGCGCCCCCCCCACAGGGTGCAGTACCGATTTTTGGACACAGGGTGGCAGCAGTGAGCACGGCGGAACCCAGTGCGCATGCGCGCCCCCCTTTATCGTGCCGTACCGCTTTTTTGACGCCCCGAGGGCAGCAGGGCGCGCGGCCGCCCCCGGCACGCGCACACCGCTGCAGAGCCCCCCCGCCCGCCCTTTGCAGACATTTCACCACCCTCGCCTCGGCTCATCTGCCCTTATTTACAGCGCCTGCTGCGAGGCGCAGCGTCGCCGCGTGTCGTGCTCGAGCCGCTGCTCCTAGAGGCTTCAGTAACAGCGCTTTCCTTTGAACATCGTTGCAAAATACTCCACAGACAAAAAAGAGTCAGAGGCTGCACTTAAAAAAACAAAACGAAAACAAAAAAACCACCCACCTACTTAACGGGACAATTTGCAAGCGTTCCAAGAAGCAGCCGTTCTTCTTTAGAACTTTCGACCTCTCGCCTTTACTGATCGTTAAACAAAATAAACAGCCCAAAGCAAGCCGCGCTATTTGCTTGACAGACTGCTCGGTTTTTATTATTAAACGGTACGAGATGCTGGCACGCGGCATGTCTTCTTCGGATTCTTGGGCTGACGTTCCTTCGGCCGCACGCACGCGGTCAAAGGCGTCTTTTTCACGTCCCGCCGTCAGGGCCTCCCCAGCAATTCCCGCAGCGACTCCCCCCTCGGGACAAACAGCTCGAGGACACGCACGGTCTTGCTAAAAGAACGGGGGGGGGGGGGGGGGGAACAAACGCGTGCGCTGAGCGCGGCACTCGCAGACCCGATCTTCGGGTCCAAAAGAAAACTCTCTAAAGCGGACCAGGCGGGCCAAAGAGGTCCCTTCTTTGCGCCACGCTTCTTTCCTCGCACAGACGTCGGCCGCCTCTGCCCGCTCTCACGGTATCCCCTACCGGCAAGGACACGGCGAAACGTTTCGGAAACGACGGCGTTTCCCAGAAGCGTTTCCGCCGCCTTGGGAAAACGGCCGAAGGAGAGGCTCACGCGGGGCGCGTAGCTAGAAAGAACGCTCCGCACAAAGGCCTAAAATGACCAGCCCGGAGCAGGGATCCCGGGCTCTCCGGGAGCGCAGGAGTTCTCACGTCCTTACTGAGCAGAGACCGCTGCCCGTGAAACACGAGACGCCGCAGCGACGCCGATCGTTGGAGGGAAGCCTGCAATAAGAGCGAAAGAAAAGCAGACGTTGAGGACAAAGACCAAGTTACGAGCCCCTCGCGATTCAGACACGCTTCTAGATTTACCGCCTATTTCAAGGCGCGCCTTCGGCAATTCCGTCCAATTGATTTTCCCCGAAGCCCGAGACGCGGACGAAACGCCTCTCAAAGGAAGGTACGGCATAACCGCTCTGGCCTATAAACTACCGGTTTCGACGCAGGAAAAGCACAGGGAAAGCACTAGCGTTCCCCCCAAGAAACCACGTCCAAGCGGACCGATGAAGTAGGCCCCAAGTCTGAAAGCGGACCTAAAGGAGCCCGTTTGGCGGTCGCGAGCTGGAATACACCGTTCTCCTTCTCACTAACAACCTCCCGTAGAGACCGGCAGCTGTACAGCGCCTTCTACGCTACACGGAGGAGTCGGATAGCGGGCAGATGCCGCGTCCCGAATGCGCAACTAGAGATTGGAACGCACGGACGTAAACAAACGCCCGTGACGTAGCGGAGGTCTAGCGTATTCACGTTTACCGTGCGTCAGTTCTCCTCTGCGGACAGGCCGTTCCATCTTCTTTACTCGTTAGCTGACAGACGCCCTAGGAGAAAGCAAAGAAAGGAAGAAATTCAAAAGGAAATGAAACAGATCGGAGGGAGCCTCAAAGGCTTTGATCCATCCCCCCAGGCAGCCGAACCACCTTCGCAAAGGCACACCTCAAAAGACACGTCCTTCCGGGATCGCTGCACAGCCCAGCCAGAAAAGAGGAACAGAAACAAACAGAACGAGAAGGCTGCAGAGGGGGACGGAGGGCCGGAAAGGAGCCTGCTGTCCAGCGATGGTATTTTACCGCTCCTTGCGCGTTAGCAGCCCCTTTCAGATGCTTAAGCCCAAATTCTCTCAGCCCTTAACAGCTTCAGTACCCGCGGCACCTAGTTTTTCCACGCTCTCCAGTCTTCCTCGCTCTTTCCCGTCTCGGGCGAAAAGCCTCCCAGACCCCGTCTGCACTTACGCGCTTCCTTAAAACAGGATCGCCGAAATCAACCGAACGGGCTGAGCTGCTCCTCTTCCGCTCGCCGGCCCTCGGAACGTCAGCCTGCAAACGAATCGGACCACCGAGGTCACCGGCAGAGTCTCCTTTCGGAGCTCGGCCCCCCCCCCCCAAGCTTTAACGACGGTTTCCCAAGCGGGGCAAACGCAGGGCCTCCCTTCGGCCCCGGAACGGTTTTTATCGCGGGCTCCCAAGTCGCCGTTACGACACTAAGCGGCAAAGCAAGGCAAAGACAGCTGGGGTCGCAGCTTACCCACCTAGGCACGAAAATTCTTCTTTGAGGCCTCCCTCGCTGCTTTTGCCAGGTAAACACACCAAAACAAAGCTCCCGACAGGCAGCTGAGGCTTCACATGGACCTCGGGGCCCCGCTAGCAACGGCGACGCCGGAGCCGCCGGGCTACCAGGCGCTATTCCCCCCCCCCTCCCCTCCCCTCCCCTGCCCTGCCGGCCCGCGAACCGCGGCTTATTACTCACGAGTCCGGGAAGGACGCCGCCGACCTTCCCGCGGCCGAAGGCTCCTCGTCAGGAGCGGGCAGAGAACCTTTCCGCCGGCATTCGGAGTCTCCCGGCCGCTCTCGACACCCGATAACTTGCCGAGAAAGGGCTGAGGGCGGGAGCCTGCAGTTCTTCACGGCAGCACACAGTCGTTCCCCGATGTGCCGAACGCCTAGCATTAACACAATTTAGAAATACAAAAATACCACCGCTACAGGGCGCAAAGCCAAGCTGAAATTTCGGCAGCCAAAGCAAACCTCTTCGCGCCCGACAGAACGAGCCACGTGCATCGGCGCCTACAGCTCCTCAAGGCTAGCGAGGCCTCGTGGGCGACGTTCCTCTGGCAGGCTGCGCAGCTGAACTCCCCCGTGTCGCCTAAGAGTCCGTGACGTGACGTATTCAAAGCTCAGCAGAAATTAACAATCCAAAGTTGTTTCTAAGCACAAAAGCGGATCTACTACACGAGAAGGAAGGAGTCCTAATTCCGCAAGGCTTTACCTTTTCTTCGAGCTGCCGTCTTCCTGCTGCCCCAAAGACCATTGCCAGGCAATTAACCTGGGGTCGCGCTAAATGAGCCTTCCTCTTCGTTTTACAATTCGCACGCTTGCCTCTCCCTCTCTCTCTGGCCACCTGACCGCCGTTCCCCGAAGACGGGAATTTGCCGTCTTGGAGCTCTTAAAGCACGACGCTTCACAGATGCAGAGAGTCACGCGCACGGAAACGGATGGACGCAGCGTCCTTTCCGTAACGCGTACGCACCTTCCGTTAGATGTCGCTCATCTGTTATTCCGATCGCTATTACCGGCGAACCTTCCTCACCGGGAGGAACGGGCTTTCCCTTTCGGGGCGACGGAGACGGCTCTCGCTCGGTTCCCTTTAATTTTATTACTTCGGCTCGCTTACGTTTCTCTGTCTCTTCAGCTTCAGCCGTGGCAACGAATCTAAAAATTAAATATCCTATCTTTCCTTTTCTACGTACGCGTGTACGATAACAAAACAAAATACAAACGACCGAAGCAAAACTAAGGCAGCTACGGTTAACAAGAGGCGCAGGGCAGCAACGGGTCGCTTAGTCCTCAGCGCTGCCTCCGGGAGGGAGGCCGAAAGAACGAACGTTCCGCATCAAGAGTTACCTTGGTTACCCGGGCCAGAACGCCTCCTACTGTCGCAGCTTCTGGGGAGATCGAGGGTCCGCTGCTGCATTTTTGCTTCCTCCTTTCAGCCCGCCCCTTCGGGAGTAAACGCAAAAAACCGCTCGCTCGTCCGGCTTTGCTCTTTGTCAGCATTTGCTATTGTCGGTTCCGCCTCTGTAACAAAGACAGAAAATTGCATTTCGCTTCCAACAAAACACTTCGATTTACACGCGTTCTTTTTCTCTTTCCCGTGGTTTTTTTTTTTTTCTTTCCCCCCTTTCTTTCTTTTTCCTTCTTTCCCTCAAAGGAAAGGTCTTAATACACCGCTTTGCATCGTACGTTACGGGGTAAGCCGTTTGGAAACACTACAGGGCCGACGCCGCGCCGCAACCCTGCTCCGGGGCCCGCCTGCCCCCCCGCTCCGCTCCGCCGCGCCGCCTCCGCAGGGGCGAGCGCGTGCCCCGGCCCGCGCTGCCAACGAACTGGCGCCCTAAACGCCGCGCACGCAAAACGCAAAG